>NC_073304.1:94438703-94777870 GCF_027595985.1 Sorex araneus | reverse complement strand
GAATTCTAAAATTTTAATAATAAGGTCTGAAGAGATCGCTGCAGCAAGTTGCTTGGGTCCGAGATTCGTTTGTGTGTCTCTGAATCATGGCTGTGTGGTAGCTTAAGTAGATGGTGGTCTGATGTAGCATCATCTTTGGCCGGATGTGGTGTCATCTTGAGTCCCATCAGGGTGGGTCCACTCCTCCCCTGTCCCATGAGGCCTGGCATTTGCCGCCACCACCACTCGTACCTGGAGCTTGTCGCTGACTTCTAGAAAATGACGGTCGCTGGTGCTCCTAGAGGGCAGGCGGAGAGACGGCACCTGCCCCTGTCTGGAGCAGCTCAGTGGACATGGCCTGTTGCAAAGTCCAGGGCCATCTCTGCAGCGAGTTGCTCAGGTCTGAGATTCATTTGTGTGTCTCTGGATCATGGCCATGTGGGAGCTTAAGTAGACAGTGCCCAGATGTGGCGTCATTTCAGAGTCCTTAGGGGCTCTTAAAAAAAAAACCCAACCCAAGCACCGCTAGTTTATGTGCTCATTCTGGAAGGAAAAAAATTTAGATGACTTTATGGAGTGCCAGGATTGAACTTGGGGTTAGCATGGGCAAGGCAAGTGCCCTAGCCACTGTACTATCACTCCAGCTCCACATTATTTTATTTCAGGCACAAATATTTGCAGTACCACTAATGGTAGATGCCCATTCATGCATCTGGTGTTCCATACCACATCCTCCCCCACCAGTGTAGTCCTTTTCCTGCACCATAATCTCAGGGTCCCCACCCATTCCACCTCCCCACCCCCCACAGTAAGCTCAGTGCTGCAGACTGGTTCTCAGGTTCTGTTGCCTTGGCCTTTTGTATTTACTTTCTCAACAGAACCTATCCAAAATCATTCGATCAAGTCTGATCTGAGAATGTCCTGAACATTTTACTCTCTCTTTAGCTTGCTCCTTCCCAGAATTCTCAGAGACCAAAGGAACCTGCCTAGTCATCACAAATAAAATGCTAACCCTAAGACCAGGCTGAGATTTAGAGGCAGCGGGAATGAAGTGCCCCATAGCCCAGCTGCGGAGAGGAGGAAGGAGTGAGGCATTGACAGGTTGCTGGCAGCCAACATCGTGTGCCTGAACTTTTGTTGTGCATCTGAACATATACACCACATTTCTTTCAGTGAGCGAACACAGGCATCTTGTTTTGTAAAAACTAGGAAGAGCCATATGACCTTTAGAAAAGTCAAGTTACCTGTAATGGAGAAAGGCAAGTCAAGTTACCTGTAATGGAGAAAGGCGTGAGACCTGAAGTTCAAGGACCCGGTTCAAGTCATCTTACTGGACGCAGACTGTTAATGGGAATGGCCTGTGCTAGCACAGAGCTTTGTTCTCACTTTGTAAGCCCCAAGGCATGGATGTAGCTGTGGGCTATGAAGTCTGCTTCTTGCTTTTGTGCCATTACTTTGGACTTGGACATTTCCCATTACTTGGAGATTATATGTGGCTGACACATTCAAAGGTGCATCAGCAGGTGCAAGCATCGATGACTTTTTGTATTTATCACATTTATTGAAATAGGGGTGTTGTGTTGAAAGGCTTCCCGTGGTGGTCGCTGTGTGAGACAGTGTGTGTGGCTAAAGAGGGAATGGCATGAGTTTGGTGGAGATGCTGAGATTTCCCCTTCTTTTGGCGATGAGGAGAGAGGACACAAGAACAACTGGTTGTTGGCGTTAGACATGTGGGAGTGGAGTGTCCTCTCATGGGGCATCCAACTTGAACTTTGAAATGAAGGCAAAAAGCAATTTGAGAAAAAAAGTGCGGGCTCCACTCACTGTGATCTGGAAGTCTTTAGTGTTCAGTTTTAACTGAAGGGGGGAGAGAAACCTTGACCAGTGATAGCACATGTGCTTCACAATTTTTTTTCCACTTGCTCAACAACCTCTCTCCTCTTCCAGTCTCTAATTGCAACCCACAACCCTTTCAGTCATGATGTATTCTTCTCCATCTCTGAATATTTTTGCAAATTCTCTGGGATATAGCTTGGGCCACACCTTGGTGCTCAGGAGCTATTCCTGGCTCAGAGCTGGGGGCGTCACTCCTAGAAGTGTATAGGGGACCCTGTGGTGTTAGGGATCTAATACTGACGCTACATCTACTGCATGCAAATCCTGCATTCAGCCCTTTGAGCTATTTCTCCAGTCCTGTTTGGTGAATTCTTTAGTCTTTTATCCTCTTTGCTCTTATGTTTTCCTCTTTCAGTAATATCTTCTTGTCTTAAAAATATTATTATTATTTTTTTTGGGGGAGAGGAACCCAGGTGTGTGGGACCTGGGGCTTAGCTCTCCAAGGCTGCTCGGATTGGAACTGGGCCTCTTCCACCCAGATTTCCCATTTTCCAGTAGCTAGGCAGTCACACCCACAAACTGAAACTGGCCAATGTCCAGAAACTATAAAACCAAGCTCCTGGAAGCCTAGTTCTCCCACTTGGAGAACCTGGCAAGCTACCAAGAGTTTACTGCTTGGGGGACAGCCTGGCAAGCTCCCTGTGGTGTATTCATATGCCAAATACAGTAACAATGATGGGTCTCATTCCCCTGACCCTGAAGAGCCTCTAATGTGGCACTATTGGGAAAAATTAGTAAAGAGAGGCTGCTTAAATCTCAGGGCTAGGATGAATGGAGGCGTTACTGGGCCCGCTTGAGCAAATCCATTATCAATGGGGTGACAGTGATAAAGTGACAGTGTTTTTTGGGACACACCTGGCTGTACTCAGGACTTATTTCTTACTCTGTGCTCAAGGTTCACTCTTCCCCCCCATTTATTTATTTATTATTGGGCTGGAGCAATAGCACAATGGGTAGGGTGTTTGCCTTGCATGCAGGTAACCCAAGTTCGATTCCTCCATCCCTCTCAGAGAGCCCGGCAAGCTACCGAGAGTATCTTGCCCACACGGCTGGGCCTGGCAAGATACCTGTGGTGTATTCGGTATGCCAAAAACAGTAACAACAAATCAACAAGTCTCACAATGGATATGTTACTGGTGCCCGCTCAAGCAAATTGATGAGCAACGGGATGACAGTGACAGACAGTGATTTATTATTAGTGAATCACTGTGAGCTACAGTTACAGACTTATAAACTTCCGTGCTTGCATTTCAGTCATACAATGGTCGAGTATCCATCCCTCCACCAGTGCCCATTTTCCACCACAAATGGTCCCAGCATCCCACCCCCCACCCCCACCCTGTCCCCTTCACCCAACCCTGCCTCTGTGGTAGGGCATCCCTCAAAGTTCACTCTTAACAGGACTTCAGGGACTATATGAAAGGTGGATCAAACCTGCATGCAAGCAAGTGCCTTCCTTGCTGGACCTGCTCTGGCTTCCAGTATTTTCTTGTCTTTTCTTTTTGTGGTGTTGATGTTCAGAGCCAGAGCCTGATACAGAAAGGCATAAACTCTATCACAGAGCTGCATCCCCGGTCTCTTCTTATCCTTTTCTTTTTTCATTTGTTTGTTTTTTTTGGGGGGTCACACTTAGTAATGCGTAGGACTTACCCATGACTCGGTCGCCTGCTGGCAGCCACGAGGTGGGGGGTGGGGGTGGTGCGCTCAGGGATCACTCTCGGCAGGGCTCATATGGGGTGGATCATATGGGGTGCCAGGGATTGAACCTTCATCATCTTCATAAAGAAAATGCCCTGCCCCACGATACCATTGCTCTGCCCCTGCCCCTGCCCCGCCCCATCCTATTCTTCTGATCTGTAGTCAGATGTGTTTTCCATTGTGCCACTGGCCTGCATATTGTCCTATTCTTTTTTTTTCCTTTTTGGGTCACATCCAGCGATGCACAGGGGTTATGTCCTGGCTTTGTACTCAGGAATTACCCCTAGAGCTGCTCAGGGGACCATATGGGATGCTGGGAATTGAACCTGGGTCGGCTGTGTGCAAGGCAAACGCCCTACCCGCTGTGCTATCGCTCCAGTCCCTGTCCTATTCTTAAATTCAAAGTTTCCTAGATTGTGTCTTCAGCATTCTTTGTCTCTTTTTTCTCTAGTGGTCCCATATTTTTTCCATAGATGGTGAGAAGTCAGTGTCTAAGTATTCAGTCCTGACCTCTTTCCTGAGTTCCACATCTGACTTGAAAATGGTGTACCTCCAGACGAATTCATTCACTGTGTCATGCACTTATCAACATATTTATTAGCATTTAAAGCTTGCAAGGTGAAGGCTATTATCACAGTGAAACAGGTCGGGCAGATATTATCATTTTGGGAATAATCAATTGATATTCAGAAATGCTGACCAATGTGCTGAAAGTCACACAAAAAGTAACTTAGGGAGCAGAGACTCTGGTCCATTTTATTTGATCTTGAGGTAGATGCTGCTATGTAAAATATGCTACTTTTCAAGAAAGATATGTGTACCCAGAAACTATAAATATAATTTTATTTAGAGCAGAGAGCTTTCAGATGTCATTAAGTTAAGGGTCTTGAGATGAGAGAAATCAGTCTGAGGTAGGGTGGGCCTGAAATACAATGACAAGTGTTCTTGAAAAAGAAAAAGAGGGGAGAATACAGATGAGAGAAGATGTTATGAAGATGCTAAAAGAGTCTTTAGAAGCTAACACATGCCAAAGATTGCTGGCACTTTCCAGAAAAGATTGTAGAGGGTCCTGAAATATCAGAGTCTCCTGAAGGAACCAGTCCTGCTAGATCACAAACTTGTGTGAGAGGATCCAGGGCTAGAGTAAAGAGTTTGGGATCATTTGTTACAGGAGTTCTGGGACATGAATATACAAAATCAAATTGTGTTTCACATACATTCGAACTCTTGTTTCAAGATTGGGATGTCCCATGGACCAGGGAGTCCAGAAATTGACAAAAGAGAGAGGTGCAGAAGTGTGAAGCAAATTGTCTCAATTTTACTGAAGCAGAAACAATCATCATGAAATACAAGAGTCATGGAGAATAAAATGGGGATCTGGAAATCTGGTTTCTAACCTGCAGATCTGGGACCTAGCCTGCAGCTTAGGCCCATCTTATTGATCTCAGAATCTAAAACTCCGAAACTGGGGAGATAGTACACTGGTAGGGCACTTGCCTTGTATATAGTCGAACCTGGGTTCAACACTTGCCCCCCCCCACCCCATGGTCCCCTGAGCCCTGCCAAGAGTGATCCCTGAGTGCAGAGCCAAGATGCTGAGCACTGCTGGATGTGTCCCCCAAAAATGGTGGGGTTTTTTTTGGCTTTTTAGGTCATACCCGGTGATGCACAGGGGTTATTCCTGGCTTTGCACTCAGGAATTACCCTGGCGGTGCTCAGGGGACCATATGGGATGTTGGGAATTGAACCAGGGTCGGCCATGTGCAAGGCAAACGCCCAACCCGCTGTGCTATCGCTCCAGCCCCCCAAAAAAGTTTTTTTAAAAATCAAACTGATTATTCACCGCTATGGTGATTCAACTTTTTCTCTATCACCATTTTGCTGCTTCTGCTGCATGGATTCTGCTGGGTTATGTCTTCTGTTTCCTGACGGCCTGCTATTACTTCCTTCTCCCTGTGAATATTTATGCTGTGGTTCCCTTATTGCTCAATCATATTCTCAGATTTCTAGCACATATTCTTGAGGTAATGAACCGGATAACCTGAACAAATTACTCATAAGCTTGATTGTGTAGAATTCTTAAAACAAACCCCATGCAAGCTTCCTTGCAGCTTAAAAATGACTGTGGTTGGAAATGGTTCAGGGTCCTGATCCAAGATGCTGCATGAATTCAAGGGGATGCATGAAAGGGGAAGAGATATTGGGAGGAAAACCCTGGATTAAAACCTGGACACTATACATATGCTAATCACTGGCAGAGACTTGGCAAGTTTCCTCTAATGGAATAATGGGAGTGATGAAACACATAATTAGCTTCTCCCTAATCTCTCTTTTATTTCACATTGTAAAGTCTCCCTTAAATTCTCTGTGACTACTACATACAGCATTCATTCATGACTAACTTTCATTGATTAATAAATCATGTAATCATTTAGTGTCTAGTTATGTGGCAAGATTATTTGTCTAGATTTAAATTTCCGTTTGCCATCACATTCCCCTGTGTGAAGAACATCCTGTAATATATCTTGTGCTGAAATCTTTAGCACAGAATTTTTTTTTAGTTTTTGTGAAACGAACTTTATTTATTTGTGTTTTGAGGCCACACCTGGCAGTGCTCAGGGATGACTCCTGGCTCTGTGCTCAGGGATCACTCCTGGTGGGGCTCGAATCCAGGTTGATGGCGTGCAAGGCAAACGATTTACCTTCTGTACTTTCTCTCTGGTCCTGGAAAGAGCTTTATTAAACTTTCATTTCTGTATGTTTTTGTTGTTGTTTTGTTGGATAAAGATGCCTGGGATGTTAATTTTTCTTCCGTTGGTACTTTCAAGATGCCATTCTTTTGTTTTGTGGCTGGCATGATTTTGATTACTTTAATTCTAATTTAATTCTAACCTTTGTTCTTTTGCATAAAATTTAATTTTTGTCTGGCTGTTGTCAATATTTTCTTCTTATATTTGGTTTTATCAGCTAGTCTAAGTAGTGTGTATTTGTGTGTATGCGTTTAATTTATCCTCTGGGGCTCTAGGAACTTCTGGAACATTGGTTTAGTGTCTTTCCTCATTTTGGAAGACTTCTTGGCCTTTATCTCTTCAAATGTTTCTTTTGCCCATTTTCTTTTTCTTCTCACTCAGTGACTTTAGTCATTCATATTTTGAATCATTTGCAATTGTCAACAGATTTTGCATGTACAGTCTTTTTAAATTTGATTACTCCCCCTGCACTGGGTTTCAGTTTGGATTGATTTATTGATCTTTCTTCAGATTTCTTCAAATTTAGTTCCCCACCCTCTGCCCCAACCCTCAGCTGCCTGTCAAAATAATTCTTTTTTTTTTCTTTTTGGGTCACACCCAGCGATGCTTAGGGGTTAATCCTGGCTTTGCACTCAGGAAGTACTCCTGGCAGTGCTTGGGGGACCCTATGGGATGCCGGAGATCGAACCCGGGTTGGCCGCGTGCAAGGCAAACGCCCTACCCGCTGTGCTATCGCTCCAGCCCCTGTCTAAATAATTCTTGATAGCTGGTGTTGTGGGCTGGAGCGATAGCACAGCGGTTGGGCGTTGGCCTTTCACGCAGCTGACCCGAGTTCGATTCCTCCGCCCCTCTCGGAGAGCCCGGCAAACTATCAAGAGTATCGAGCCCGCCCGGCAGAGCCTGGCAAAATTAACATCCCAGGCATCTTTATCCAACAAAACAACAACAAAAACATACAGAAATGAAAGTTTAATACCCGTGCGTATTAGATATGCCAAAAACAGTTTCAATAAGTATCTCAATGAGAGACATTACTGGTGCCCGCTGGAACAAATCGATGAGCAACGGGATACATACAGTATAGTACCTACAGCTGGTGTATTCCATGTCTAACATATCCATGAGACTCTTTCTTATAGTTTCCACCTCTGCTGATGTTTCCCACATGCTCATTCTTCTTATTGTGCTCTTTTGTGCCTGGCTACTATGCCAATGAGCTTGCTCATTGGCAACGGCTGTTTCCAACCCACCTGAATGCACCGTCGTGATCAAAGAGTTCCTTGTCAAGGTTTAGTGGACATACACACATTGTTGCTTGCACTTGACCTTGGTTCCCTTATAATATTAATAATTCAACTGGGAAAACAGGTTTAGTCCTGAGCTCCTGGAGAGAGAGGAAATCAGTTTTTCTTACAAGTTCAGACTTCATTAGTGATGCTGGTAATAGATCTCCTCTAGTAAGGAATCTTTTTCTTTCTTTTTCTTATCTTTTGGCTTATATTTTTTCTCTGTTTCCTATTTATAACATGAGATATACCAAGGGGTCTTCTGGCCACTGTGGTGGACTGACATAATCATAGCAACCATCCTCTGGGAGGGGTCTAAGCATGCATGAGAATTGTTATGACGCAGTGCTGTAAACCTCTACCACTAAATGATGAGATCTGACCGAGATTATTCTGTTTATTATCCCATCAGTTTTGATCCATAGTTGGGCAATAGAATTTCTAAGGAAGCCTTACAAATAGCAAACCATATTGTTATTCTTAAAAGGAGATTGGTGGATGGGAGCAAATGGGGCTGGGGGCCATTGGTGGAGGGAAGTGGACACTGGCGAGGGGATCGGTGTTGAAACATTGTATGCCTGAAACCCAGCCATGAATAACTTTGTAGTTTCATTGCAATTAAATTAAAAAAAATTTTAAACAGGAGTTTTCACAGTTTTGAGATACACAGTAAAGTATCTGTACATGAGATAATGTTGAACCAGTTAAGAAAGAATTGTGGGCATTAGAATGATAGTACAAGGGTAGGGCTGTGGCTTTGCATGTGGCTGATCTGCGTTCCATCTCCAGCACCCCAAATGGTTTCCTGAGTACCACCAGGATTAATTCCTAATTACAGAGTCAGGAGTAAACCCTGAGCACCGCTGGGTGTAGCTTAAACCCCTCATCCCCCCAAAAAAGAAAAAGAAAGAGTTGTAGACACTGTGATATATCAGTACTAAACACCTCAGTAAGTATGACTTCAAAAGAATATAAGAATATAAGCATATTGGACATTTACTTTGCATGTGTCCTTCCTGGGTTTGATCCCTGGTTCCATTTGAGGTCTCCTGACCCCCTTCAGGTGTGATCCCTGAGCTCAGAGCTGGGTGTAAGCACTGCCAAGTGTTCCCTTCCTCCCCACTCCTCAAACAAAACAAAACACCAGCACAGTTCTACTGTCTCATACATTTCAGATTATTAGCCTAGTTCTCCCTCTTGGAGAACCTGACAAGCTACCTAGAGTCTATTGCCCACTCGGGAGAGCCTGGCAAGCTGCCGTGGCATATTCATATCCCAAATACAGTAACAGATATATACATACCTCTTGGAGAGCCCGGCAAGCTACCGAGAGTATCCTGCCTGCACAGCAGAGCCTGGAAAGCTACCTGTGGCGTATTCAATATGCCAACAACAGTAACGATACATTCCCTTGACCTTGAAAGAGCCTCCAATCATTGGGAAAGACGAGGAGAGACTGCTAAAATCTCAGGGCTGAGTTTAATAGAGACGTTACTGGTGCCCGCTCGAGTAAATTGACGAGCAACGGGTTGACAGTGATACAGTGACAGTGATCCCACATGACTTTATATTCACATTTTCCTAATCACCCCAGTAATTTATGCTATGGCATTTTCTGGCTACCTGATGACCTTGGATGACCCATTGTGTGTAGTCAACAGTCAGCTGTCTCTTTCTGTCTCCTTTAATAAGAGTAGTTCCCCAGACTTTTTGGGTCTTTCAAGGCATGGACATTTGTGGGGCACTGGATGCTTGCTTTGTAGAATGTGCTTTGATTTGGGTTTATTCAATGTTCCCACAAGATGACCACAGCCTGTGCAGATTCAGCAGAAACATCCCAGTCACGACCTTGGCCTTCTGTATGCTATAGCATTTTTCTCCTCTCACTCACTTTTAGTTTGAGCACTTAGTCCAAGAGCCAAGGGCCAAGTTCATTGGAAAGGCCAGGTTTTTCTGAGTAATTGCTACATAATGTATGTAAGTTGATCATTTTTAGGGTGATCATTTTTAGATTGCATAAATATTCCTTTGTGCTCCAGATTTTTTGCTGAATGAATTTTAGCATTCTTTGATAATTCTTGACTAAATTTATTATTCTCACAGCAACTCTAAAATGATGATTTTCCTATCCTTATCATTCCTGCAACGTACATTCATTGGCATTTTATCTTTCCTTTTCTTTTTTGAGGTATTGTCCTTTCCAACAGGATTAACATTAATGTTTTAGTTTTACAATGTACCACACCCACTGCCAATATCCCTCCACGCTTATTCTTAGGCAACTTTCTTGCTATGCCCGCTCCCCCCTCCCTGCCATAGAACAGTTTAGTAAATTCAGTTCTATGGCAGAATCTCTCAACACTTGTTTTCTTTTGTCTTCAATTCTCTTTTGATACTGTGGTTTGAATACAGTTAATAATAGAGTTTCAGGAATACAATGATACAACATTCCAACACCACATTTAGCACCTAGAGTGTCAATGTCCCTTCACCAGTGTCCCAAGGCAATTAACATTGTCCCCTCTCTTCCATCTCCCCAGACGCAGTTCTGTAGGTTGACTCTCAGGATGTTATTATTGGCCAGTCGCTATTTCCTCACTATGTTTCTTTATATTCCACATAGGAGGGAGCTCATTCTGTGTCTGTCCCTCTCATAACTGCCTTCACGCAGTATGACAGCCACTAGCTCCAATTATGTAATGGGTGCATTCTATGATTTCATCTTGTCTTATAGCTGAGTAGTATTCCATTATATATCTCAAAGTTTCTTCATTCAGTCATCGCTTGGTTATTGTGAATAGTGCTGCAATGAACATAGGGGCATAAATGTCTTTTTGAAACTGTTTTTGGGCCCTTGTGACAGATGCTCAGAAGTGGAAATTCTGTGTCAGGTGGAAATTCTATTTGTTTTTGAGAAGTCTCCATAAGGTTTTCCATAGAGGCTGGACTGGACAACATTCCCGCACATTCATGCCTGCACTGGTTGTTTCTGCTCTTTTTGATCTATGCTAGTTGAACTGGTTAGAGGGCTTAGCCCATTGCTAATTTTATTTGCATTTCTCTGATGATAAGTGATGAACGCTTTTCTTATACCTGTGGGCCAGGACTCGTTTTCACTAGCCGTTGGCTATCCCCTCGCTCTGTTTCTTCATGCTCAAAAAATGACTGGAGCCACTGGCCAAGGAAGTGAAAGCAGAGATAAACAAATGGGACTATCTTAAACTAAGAAGGTTCTGCACCTCAAAAGAAAGGATATTCACCCAATACCCATCCAATAAGGGGTTGATATCAAGGATATACAAGGCACTGTATATCCTTGTATATCCTGGTGGAAATGCCGACTGGTTCAGCATTTTTGGAAAACAATATGGACGATTCTCAAAAAATTAGAAATTCAACTCCACAAGAAATAAACAACTGACCCCATCAAAAAATGGGGTGATGAAATGAACAGAAACTTTCTCAAAGAAAAAATACAAATGGCTAAGAGGCACATGAGAAAATGCTCTACATCACTAATCACTAGGGAGATGCAGATCAAAACAACAATGAGATATCATCTCACACCCCAGAGACTGGCCCATATCCAAAAGAACAAAAGCAACCGGTGTTGGCGCAGATGTGGGGAGAAA
Source organism: Sorex araneus (assembly GCF_027595985.1). Taxonomy (NCBI): domain Eukaryota; kingdom Metazoa; phylum Chordata; class Mammalia; order Eulipotyphla; family Soricidae; genus Sorex; species Sorex araneus. The sequence continues at coordinate 94,766,629 of NC_073304.1, read as the reverse complement.
GGGACTCTTTTTCACTGCTGGTGGGAATGCCAACTGGTTCAGCATTTTTTGAAAACAATATGGACGATTCTCAAAAAATTAGAAATTCAACTCCCATTTGACCCAGCAATACCACTCCTGGGAATATATCCCGGAGAGGCAAAAAGGTATTGTAGAAATAACATCTGCATTTGTATGTTCATTGCAGCTCTGTTTATAATAGCCAAGATCTGGAAAAAAACAGAGTGCCCCAAAACAGATGACTGGTTAAAGAAACTTTGGTACATCTACACAATGGAATACTATGCAGCTGTTAGAAAAGATGAAGTAATGAAATTTGCATGTAAGTGGATTAACATGGAAAGTATCATGTTGAGTGAAATGAGTTAGGAAGAGAGAGACAACATAGAAAGATTGCACTCATCTGTGGAATATAAAGTAGCAGAATGGGACACTAACACCTAAGAGTAGTAGAGATAAGGACCAGGAGGTCTGCCCCAAAGCTTGGGAACTGGCCTCACATGCTGGGGGAAAAGGCAGCTGAGATAGAGAAGGGAATACCTAGTAGAGGATGTTGGGAGGGCCCACTTGGGTTGAAAGATGTATACACTATAGACCGAACATGATGGCCATTCAATACCTCTGTTGCAAACTACAACACCCAATAGGAGAGAACAAAAGGGAATGCCCTGCCACAGAGGCAGCGTGGGGTGGTGGGGGTTGGAGTGGGGGTGGTGGGAGGGATACTGGGAACATTGGTGGAGGAGAATGGGCACTGCACTGATGAAGGAATGTAATCGATCACTGTATGACTGAAATGCAAACACAAAAGTTCATAAATTTGTAACTGTACCTCACAGCGATTCACTAATGAATTTTTTTTTTAAAATGAGTGGAATCATCTGGTATTTGTCTTTCTCTCTTTGACTTACTTTGCTTAGCATGGCATGCTTTAGTCTCATCCAAGTGGCAGCGAACCACAAGATTTTATATTTTTGAATAAACAAAAGCATTTTCTTCAACCACTCATCTGTCATTGGACATTTGTTTTCAGCTTTGACTATTTTAAATAGTGCTGCAATGAATGTTGAGTGTGCATATATCCTTTGGAATTGATGTTTTTGTGTTCTTGAGAAAGATGCCAGGGAGTGAAATTTCTGGGTCATATGGAAACTCTAATTTGATAATGTGATAGCACAGTGGGTAGGGTGTTTGCCTTGCACGTGGCCGACCTGGGTTTGATTCCTCCATCCTTCTTGGAGAGCCTGGTTAGCTACCGAGAGTATCCCACCTGCACGGCAGAGCCTAGCAAGCTACCCGTTGGCGTATACATATTGGAGATGCCAAAAAAACAGTAACATTCTTGGTAGTGTGAGATGATATCTCATTGTTTTGCATCTCCATCATGATCAGTGATGCTGAATGTTTTTCCAGATGCTTGTCATCTGTGTATTTTCTTAGGAGATCCTGTCATCCTCTTGTGTTTCTTTTCCTCCATTTTCAAAGATGCCCATCGATTCATGGGTATTTAAAAGGCACCATGCATAATTCTTTTCTGTTATTTATCTTGGCCGGCTCTTGTGTCCTACTGCATGTCCCTATCAGCCTTGGGACATGTTTTATATCTAAAACAGGATCCTGTTTTAGAGCCAGTTTAATGTTTTCCAATCTCTCACTGAATATTATTCAACACAATGCACTCAGAAACCCACACAATTCGATTGAAGATATGTGGTCTGTGTGTGTGTAAAGAGACTCTCCTATAAAATCCCATCTACTACACTGAGTGCCCCAGGAGAGGAAAAAAGAAGATTCAAATGAGGTATTGGTACTTTGGTGGTGGTGCTGTGGTCACGGATACTTTGATGAGGTGAAGTTATATGCCTAAAATGTATAGCTGAGTCAACGAATGTCATTGTGGGCAAAAAGTCAGTAAAATTTTTCAGAAGAGAGGAGTGAGTTCCTATGGTATCTGGGATCAAATTCAAGGCCTTACACTTGCTCAGGTCTGGAGCAATAGCACAGCGGGTAGGGTGTTTGCCTTGCACACGGCTGACCCGGGTTCAATTCCTCCGCCCCTCTCGGAGAGCCCAGCCAGCTACTGAGAGTATCTTGTCCACACAGAAGAGCCTGGCAAGCTACCCATGGCGTATTCGATATGCCAAAAACAGTAATAACAAGTCTCATGATGGAGACGTTACTGGAGCCTGCTCAAGCAAATCAGTGAGCAACGGGATGACAGTGACAGTGACATTTGCTAAGCATGTGCTCCAACATTTGAGCCATCTACCTTGCTTCAGCTTTTGTTGAATTTATGAAAACTTTACCTCAGAGATCTAGAGTGTCAAGGAGGTCTGAGACAGCCTTATGGAAACTTGAGAAATTCAGATGTTAGCTAAACTATCTCTGAGTTCACATCTCATGTTCAGTAATGTGCTCACTCTATATTGGCTCTGTACTGTAGAGCTGAGGATAAAAAGTTGAGGCAGGGGCCGGAGCGATAGCACAGCGGGTAGGGCGTTTGCCTTGCACGCGGCCGACCTGGGTTTGATCTCCGGCATCCCATATGGTCCCCCAAGCACGCCAGGAGTAATTCCTGAGTGCAAAGCCAGGAGGAACCCCTGAGCATCGCTGGGTGTGACCCAAAAAGAAAAAAAAAATTAAAAAGTTGAGGCATGATTAGGACCGACCAAGAAGATGAATAATGTCATCCTATTTATCAATCTTGCTATAGCTGGGGAGACCGTTTGCAGCAGTGTTCATGGGAAATTTCTGAGGTGATAAAGTACTTTGTGGCCACTTGCTGAAAATGGCGCTGACCACTTAGAAGGCAGCTGTGGACACATAGAGAAATGAGTGTTGCTGGAGGTATTAAGTTAGGCAAATATATCATGAGCATTGTGTCCTTTTGAAAAGCCCATCTTCCAGTGTCACTGGATCCTTTGTCTAACTGGGCATCTGCTCTTATAGCAAGGAACACCCATTCTCACCAATGGCCCATTTGAGATGTGAGATATTGGTGCAAAGTGCAGGACTTGCTGTGATTATGTCGTTACTTCTGGGATCCTTCAAAAGATGCAGCTATGAAGTATGTGCTTTTTTCAAGCCACAAATCTGTCCTGGGGACTTTGATTCCTGAACTAATGCTACTAGGTTTGTTGCTTCTTCCCTTATTCCAAATTAAAGCAAAACAAAACATCCCCCACTCTCCATAGTGGGAAAAATGGCTCCCGACAGCAATGTTTTTTATTTTGATATTCTAAATTACTCAACAAGGTAGTGTTAAATGTCTTTTCAACCTGTTAATTTAATTTCTGTATTTTGAGAAACTTTACATGGTTTACATAGTTCAAAAGTCAAAACTATATAGAGCCTAATCAGTAATTTCATCATTTCCTCCCCTTATTGCCTTTTTCTATTTGTTTTATACTTCACCTTCTGCCAGGTATTTCCCACCTATAGTATCCCCCTCATTTCTGTTCTTTGCTTCTGTCCCAGTCATTCCTGGCTTATCCTTCCTACACTTCGAAAAAAATAAGCATGCATTCACCCCCTGGGTTTATTGAAGTACAATTACCATCTAACACAGTATGTACATATTTTGTCATTTAAAGTCTTTTCTTACAAAAACTAGTCTGCCACATACTTTTCACTGATGTCCTTTTTTCCATTTATAAAAAATATTCAAATTAAAATTTTCTCTGGCATGTGCTTATGACAAATCCTCTTTTCGCTGAATGTTATCTTACCTGGCACAAAGTCCCACATTTCAAGGAAATTCCCAATGACAGAACATTTTCCATACTAGGTGTGCCTGAGCAGGTGGTGGGATGGCTATCAGTGGTAAAAAGAAGCAACAACAAATAAAGGGGTGATAAAAAGTGTTGGTGGAAGCTCTACTTTATATAGCTCTACCTCATATAGTGCCTTATATAGCTTAGATATTAATCCCTTATCTGATGGGCATTGCATAAATATTTTTTTTTCACATTCTGTGGGCTGTCTTTGTATCTTGGCTTGGTCACTGTTTCTTTTGAGACACAAAAGCTTCTTAGCTTAATGTAGTCCCATTTGTTTATCTTTGCTTCCATTTGCTTGATCAGTAGTATTTCATCTTTAAAGATGCCTTAGCTGGGGGTGGGAATGATAGTACAGCAGGTAAGGCATTTGCCCTGTATGTGGCTGACCTGGGTTTGATCCCTGGCATCCCTAAGCCCCGCCAGGAATAATTCCCGAGTGCAGAGCTAGGAGTAACCCCTGAGCATTGCTGGGTATGCCCTCCACCCCCAAATAAAGATGCCTTAACTTCAGTGTAATGGAGGGTTCTGCCTACGTTCTCCTCCATGTACCTTATGGATTCAGGTCTCATATTGAGGTCTTTAATCCATTTTGTTCTGACTTTTGTGTCTGGCATTAGAGAGAGAGGTCTGAGTTTATTTTTTCACATGTAGCCATCCAATTTTCCCAGAATTACTTGTTGAGGAGGCTATTCTTGTTCCACTTCACATTTCTGGCTCCTTTTTCAAAGATTAAAGGATCATATATTTGAGGGTCTGTATCAGGATATTCAACTCTGTTCCATTGGTCTGAGGGTCTGTCTCTATTCCAATACCATGCTATTTTAACTATTACTGATTTGTATTCAGTTTGAAGTTGGAGAAGGTGATGCACCACATCTTCATTCCCCCCCCCAAATTGTTTTATCTATTGCTTTAGTGGGGGTTTATTGTTCCATATGAATTTCAGGAGTGTTCAATCTATTTCTTTGAAAAATGCTTTACATCATTCATCATCAGGGAGATGCAATTAAAACAACAGTGAGATATCATCTCACACCACAGAGACTGGCACTCATTAAAAAGAACAAGAACAAGCAGTGCTGGCGCGGATGTGGGGAGAAAGGGACTCTATTTCATTGTAGGTGGGAATGCCAACTGGTCCAGCCTTTTTGGAAAACAATACAGGCATTCCTCAAAAAAACTGGAAATTGAGCTTCCATGTGACTCAGAAATACCATTTTTGAGAATATACCCTGGGGGTGCAAAGATACACAACAGAAATGTCATCTGTACTTGTATGTTAATTGCAGCACTGTTTATAATAGCCAGAATCTGGAAACAACCCGAGTGCCTGAGAACAGACTGGTTAAGAAACTATGGTGTATCCTGCTGGTGGGAATGCTGGCTAGTTCAGCCCTTTTGGAAAACAGTATGGACGACTCTCAAAAAACTTGAGGTTGAGCTCCCATTTGACCCAGCAATACCACTGCTGGGAATATATCCCAGAAAAGCCAAAAAGTATAGTCAAAGTGACATATGCACTTATATGTTCACCGCAGCACTGTTTACAATAGGCAGAATCTGGAAAAAACCCGAGTGCCCTAGAACAGATGACTGGTTGAAGAAACTCTGGTACATATATACAATGGAATACTATGCAGCTGTCAGAAAAAATGAGGTCATGACGTTTGCATATAAGTGGATCTACATGGAAAGTATCATGCTAAGTGAAATGAGTCAGAAAGAGAGAGACAGACATAGAAAGATTGCACTCATCTGTGGAATATAGAATAATAGACTATAAGACGAACACCCAAGAATAGTAGAAATAAGTACCAGGAGGTTGTCACCATGGCTTGGAGGCTGTTCTCTCATTCTGGGCAACTCAGAGAAGGGAACAGCAAGTAAAATGTGGTTGTTGGTCATGTGGGGGAAAGATGATGCGGGCCAAATATAGACTAGAGACTGAACGCAATGGCCACTCAACACCTTTATTGCAAACCACAACACCTAACCAGAGAGAGAGAACAAAAGGAATTCCCTGCCATAGTGGCAGGGTGGGGTGGGGGGAGACGGGACTGGGAAGGGGGGGTGGGATGTTGGGTTTACTGGTGGTGGAGAATGGGCACTGGTGAAGGGATGGGTTATCAAACTTTGTAAGGGAGAAACATGAGCACAAAAATGTATAAATCTGTAACTGTACCCTCACGTTGACTCACTAATTAAAAATAAACTATTAATAAAAAAAAAAGAAAAAATAAAAAAAAAGAAACTATGGTGTATCTACACAATGGAATACTATACAACTGTTAGAAAAAATAAAGTTATAAAGTTCACTTATAAGTGGATGGACATGGAGAGTATCATGCTGAGTGAAATGAGTCAGGAAGAGGGGGACAGACATAGAATGACTGCACTCCTTTGTGGAATATAGAAAAACATAGTATGAGACTAACACAAGGGCAGTCCACGGTTGAAACCCTGCCTCAAGGAATGGGGGAAAGGGAAGTTGGGATAGAGAAGGAACCACTATGACCATATGACAATTATAGTTGGAAGGGATCACTCTGGATGGGAGATGTGTGCTGAAAGTGGGTAAAGGACCAAACAGGATGGCCTCTCAGTATCTGGATTGCAAATCATAATGTCCAAAAGGAGAGACAAATGAGAGAGAGAGAACTAGAGAGTGAGAGAGAGAGCTAGAGAGAGAGAGTGAGAGACAGAGAGAGAGAGAGAGAGAGAGAGACTGGATGGAAACTGGGGACATCATTGGTGGGAAATGTGGGAATATACACTGGTGGAGGGATGGGTGTTGGAACATTGTACGAATAAAACCAGATCATTAAATCTTTGTATCTCAGTGGAATTCAACTAAAAAATTTTTTTAGAAGAGTATTGGTGGAAAGAAGGGGGACAAAATTGACTTGAGAAAAATGTTATCACACTTATTAAAATGTCCACTAGATGGCAGTAGCACCCCAGAAATAAGGTTTCTAAGCGTTCTGGGAAAGGGCTAACTGGCCTTGGAAAAAGGTAAGGATCATGTAGAGGACAGTCTCATGGACAGAGTGGAAACCTTTTCATTGGATTTACACCTTTGCGCTTAGGGATTACATCTGGCTCACAGTACCATATGGGGTGTTGGGGATCAAACCTGCATCTGCCACATTCAGAGAAAATGGATTTACTCTTAAGGTCATAGTAATTTAATTTAAAATAATTTGTTTTGTTATTTTGGGCCACACCAGGTGGTACTCAGGGGTTACTCCTGGCTCTCTGCACACAGGGACCACTCCTAGCAGTCTTGGGGAGCCATAGGGGATGCTGAGGATAGAATCGGGGTCGGCCACATGCAGGGCAAGTGCATATCCACAGTACAATTGCTCCGCCCCCCCTAAAAATAATTTTAAAGGCTCCCATCAATGAGAACGAGTCAGAGAGGATTTCAGGAGCTTTGAAAAAGTGCTGAAATGAATAGTAGCTATGAGTTGGTAGTTGTGCAATGGCAGATACTGTGGATGGGGGAAAGAAATGAAAAATAGGAATAATTGCCACCACACCCTCTTGCAGTTTTCTTCCAAGCTGAAATGAAGGAAACATGACTTCACCGGGGACACAAAGTCAAACATGTTCACTTGAATGTTTAAATGCCTGTTTCTGTCGCAGCGTACTATGGATTTCTGAAACTTGGCTTTGACCTTGAACTGACATCCAGGTCTGTTTGTTCTTCTTTTAGCCAATTTTCTTTAGTGCTGCTGTGTCTTTTTGACATACAGCCCTGCTCCAGTGTTTCTTTCTTTAGCATAAAGGGATCCTTAATTGTCTCATCCCACTGATTATTTTGCAGAGCTGCCCGATGAACTGTGAACATTGGTGGGAACTTGGTCTCCAGAGGTCCTGCCCGTTCTTTGGTCCTGTGGGCCACTCTGCCATAGAGAATGCACGCGTGGCTCCCTTTCACATGGACACTTCTGAGGGTCAGAGCGATAGTACAGCAGGTAGGCCTTGCCCATGGCCGACCTGGGTTCTATCCCCAGCATCCCAAATGCTTCCCCAAGCACCACCATGAGTGATTCCTGAGTGCGGAGCCAGGAATAACCCCTGGGAATTGCTGGGAGTGGCCCCCAAACAAAATCAAGTGGACATTTCCATTCTCAGATGTCCAATGTGGTCTGCGACATGGAATGGTAACTTCCGGGCTTTCCTTCTAGGCTCACCATTAGTTTACTTGAAGCAATGAGACTGAGAGGGCTTAGAACAGTCTCTTTAGACTAGAAATTGAGCTTCCATATGACTCCGCAATACCACTTCTGGGGATATATCCCGAAGATGCAAAAAAGCACAGTAGAAATGACATCTGTACCTATATATTCATTGCAGCACTATTCACAATAGCCAAAATATGGAAACAACCGAGTGCCCTAAAACAGATGACTGGTTAAAGAAACTTTGGTACATCTACACAATGAAATACTATACAGCTATTAGGAGAGATGAAGTCATGAAATTTGCTTATAAATGGATAGACATGGAGAGAATCATGTTAAGTGAAATGAGTCAGAAAGAGAGGGACAGTCATAGAGGGACTGGACTCGTTTGTGGAGTGTAGGGTAGCATCACATGAAGCTGACACCCAAGGGTGGTAGATAAAAGGGCCAGGGGAGATTGCCCCATAGCTAGACGACTGCTTCATGAGCAGAGGGGGAAGGCAGATGGAATAGAGAAGGGATCACTAAGAAAATGATGGCTAGAGGAATCAGTCGGGATGGGAGATGCATGTTGAAAGTAGATAATGGACCAAACATGATGACCTCTCAGTGTCTGTGTTGCAAGCCATAATGCCCAAAAGTAGAGAGAGAGTATGGGGAATATTGTCTGCTTTAGAGGCAGGGGGAGGGTAGGAAAGGGGTGGTATACCCAGGATATTGGTGGTGGGGAATGTGCACTGGTGGAGGGATGGGTGTTTGATCACTGTGAGATTGTAACCCAAACATGAAAGCTTGTAACTATCTCACAGTGATTCAATCACTTGTATCACTTGTAGTCCCGTTGGTCTTCGATTTGCTCGAGAGGGCGCCAGTAACATCTTCATTTGTCTCTGTTGCGTGCTAGTGCAGCCCAATGATATCTGCTTGCTCCAGGAACAGGAAGAGCCTCAAATCGTTCATTCAGGAATTTGACTAAAAAATCTGACCATCTAGTTGGTGGACGGCCACGAGGTCTTCTGACGTCCCAAGGAATCCAGTCGGTAACTGCTCTAGTCCAGCGGTCATCTCTGTATCGCATTACATGACCAGCCCATCTGATTTTTGATGCCTTGGCAAACGAGACAGCATCCCTGATTTTTGACCTTCGACGGAAGTCAGAACTCTGGATTCCTTCTCTCACTTGAGTGAGACATGATATTTCTAGCATAGCTCTTTCGATTCCTCTTTGCTTTTTTCATATTCGATATGCCAACAACAGTAACAACAATTGGTTTCATTCACCTGTCACCGAAAGAGCCCCCAATACGGCAGCGTTAAGAAAGATGAGCAAGGAGAAGCTGAAAAAATCTTGGGGACGAACTAGACTGCCAAAATGAAGAAAGACTAAAATGATTGTTTGTACTTTCAATGCACGGACACTGGCATCAGAAGTATCCATCGAGGACAGTGATTCAATAAAATTTAAAAAATTAAAAAAAAAGAGAACAGTCCCTTTGGTCACATCATCTGTATGGAATGCAGAATACCTTTGAAGCTCCTCATTCAGGGGTTGGGGGTATGTCTCTGCATCAGAGCACTTGCCTTGCATATTTGAGACCCTGGATTTGATTCCAGCACCAATCACCATCTCCCTAAATTCCCACTCAAGAGCCCCACTCCTCATGTCTCCCTTTACGATTCGGGTAGTTGCCAAGGGACTCCCCAATACCTTATGTAATCAATGCATGGAATCAGGGCTGACTCTTTGACCCACAGAAGGTGACAGTGAAAACTTGTCACTTCTGAGGGGTGCTAAGTCATCAAAGACCTCCTCCTTTATGCTTTGGCCTCTTGACTAAGTTGCTTTGAGAGAAACCAGATGCCATGGGGACAATGAAGTGAGTTATGGACAGAGTCACTTGGAGGGGAGGGAAGGGTGTTTCCCCCCAAGCCACTACTGACTTGCCAACCCCTCGGACAATGAATTCTCCGGCCCTATGAAAATCTCACATGTGACAGAGAATAGCAAGCTAGAACTTATCCTCCTGACTTCCAGACCCACAGATACTGCATATTTGTGTGTGTGTTTGTGTATGAGTGTTTGTGTGTGTGTGTGTGTGTGTGTGTGTGTGTGTGTGTGTGTACTTTTCTCCATAAGGCCACCACTCCTTGTGGTGCCTGGATCCTGCTTCTGGAGAGGTTCAGCCTGATGTGGACTCAGTTAAGTGTGCGACCAAGCTGTGAGGTATTTAGAGACCACCAGGGATGCCTGATCGAGCGTGGGGGTCTATGTTTCTGTGAATCCAAGTCAGCGCCCTGTATATGCAGGTACAGGCTCTACCAGTCCAGCGACCTCTCTGGCCCCACAGTGCTGCTTGAGTGACCCAGTTTTCCTCAGGTTTGTGACAAATCCACAGAGAGCACAATTCTCACAGCTTCAGCGGCACACTTTTGGCAGCCAACCTGAAGGCCTTGATTTTTAATTTCTATTTTTCTAGAACAGAAGTCCTGGAGAGAGCTGGCATGGGAACGGGATCCTCAAATCTTCTTTGTCTCGGCTTTTTTCCCGAGTGCACCCCGCTTCACTCTCTGCCTGTCTCTGTGTGTCAGAGGCAGCCAGGACACAGTGAGCAAATACCTAGGGAATGGAGGCCCAACAGGGTCACTCTGAAGGCCCTGGACCAGTGTCCCTCCCAAAGTGGGCGATACAGACCCCTGAGCAGTGGGAGCAGCTGTGGGTGCAGTTGAGGGTGCTTGTTGGTTCACTTCAGGTAGGTTTCCAGGGGGCGCTGCATGATTTTCTTTTTCTGGCAAGATGGAGCCCGGACAAGCCACTGTGTGCCCCTGTGCCCCCAACCGTGGAGCCAGTTGTCTGTGTTTGGGTCTCAGCTCTGTCCCAGCCACCTCCTCCTCCACCAACCACTGCATTTTCATGGAGATTAAATGTTAAAATACATGTCAGGCGTTTACAACAATGCTTGGAATGTATCCAAGGCTCAGGAAACGTGCCTATTTTTATGACTAAGGTTTCCTGGACATCTGCCTCTTCCTTGTATATGCTTTCACCTAGAACGACCCTCCCCACCCCCCGCACTCAGCTCCCTGCCTTCTTCCCCTACAACTTGTCCTCCCACGGAACTGCCCAATGAAGGGTTGCCACCCAAGGTCCTGCCCAGAAACATATTACAGGGACCACTGAGGTAATTCAGGGGTAGGACCGACTCTTGTTGCATCCCCACCCTCCTCGGTCCCCAGGATTATTGGATGTGGCCCCTAGAAGCTCCCTGCATCCTCAGACCCCAGTGTTCATCCAACAGTGATGGTCCAGCTAGTGGAGAATCACTGGAGAGGTCCCCAGGCTCCCCAAGAAACACGTGGGAGGTCCCCCCAACCCGTCCAACTCAAACCAAATAAAAAAATCATTCATCAGAAGACAACACACCCATGGGTGAACACCCACGGATTCGGTTGGGGTTGTCCCTGGGAAAGGAGAGAGTAACTGGGGCTGGGAAGGAGCATCAGGAGGAGCTTTGGAATGTGCTGTTTATTTCTTCCTCTTTTCAGCTACCCCTGACCATGCTCACAGATCACTCCTGGAAGGGGCTCTGGGACCTGTATGGAGCAGAGGATGGAATCTGGGTCTGCATTCTGCGAGGCAAGTGCCTTCACCTCTGTATTACCTCTCCAGCTAAGAGCTGTCATTTTTTTTTAAAGTATAGATACATTTAAGTATAGATACTCCTGCTCCTGGGCCTGGCTGTCTTCACTGGGGCCCCTCGGAGGGGGCGGGTTGAGTTTCCCTCCCTGCCCCAAGCAGAGCCCTGGCAGCCAAAGACCTCTGGAACCCAGCCACAGCCATGCTCAAGGCCACTCTCCATATGCTTGGACGAGCCTCACACATGAAGGAACTGGCAGATGAACCCAGGTATTTGGGACCTGTGGCTGAGATCTCCAAGCCTGCTTGGATCAGGACTGGGCCTCCTCCACGCAGATCTCCCATTTTCCAGTAGTTTTCAAGCCACACCTACAAATGGCCCCTGGCGCCATGTAATCCCATCAATGGCCAAAATCCAGAGACTATAAAACAAAGCTCCCAGAAGCACACAGCTGCATTTGTGGCCATGCGACCTCATTTGAGGCAGTGTGACCTCATTTGTGGCTGCGCGACCTCTTGTAGTCTAGTTCTAGTCTAGTTCTAGTTTAGTTCTCCCTCTCAGAGAACCTGACAAGCATCGAGAGCATCTTGCCTGCATGGCAGAGCCTGGAAAGCTTCCCGTGGCATATTCATATGCCAAAAACAGTAACAATGATGGGTCTCATTTCCCTGACCCTGAAAGAGCCTCCAATGCAGCACTGTTGAGAAAGATGAGTAAAGAGAGGCTGCTAACAGCGGCCACTCAACACCTTTATTGCAAACCACAACAGCTAATTAGAGAGAGAGAACAGAAGGGAATGCCTTGCCACAGTGGCAGGGTGGGGTGGGGGGGAGATGGGATTGGGGAGGGTGGGAGGGACGCTGGGTTTACGGGTGGTGGAGAATGGGCACTGGTGAAGGGATGGGTTCCCAAACTCTGTATGAGGGAAGTATAAGCACAAAATTGTATAAATCTGTAAATGTACCCTCACGGTGATTCTCTAATTTAAAAAAAAAAAGAGAGGCTGCTAAAATCTCAAGGCTAGGATGAATGGAGATGTTACTGGAGCCTGCTTGAGCAAATTGATGAACTACGGGATGACAGTGATACAGATACTTTTATTTCTTTATTGTTTTTTGTGGGGGGTGTGGTTGGGCTGCATCCAGCGATGCTCAGGGATTACTCCTGGCTCTGCACCTAGCTCTGGCTCATCATTTCTGGCCATGCTCAGGAGACGATATACGATGCCAGGGGTTCAACCCAGGTCAGTCACATGCAACGCAAATGTCTTACCTGCTGTACTATCGCTTCAGCCCCAAGCATGCCATTTCTTGAGCTGGGTGGTGGGAATGCACTTTTCTGTATTAATTCTAGAGTGCAATGAAAAGTTTATTAACAGGAAGCAAGTCTCACAAACAAGCAGTCACTTCTGTTGGCTGCCCACTTGTTAAGAGATGATCTGCCTCCCCCTTGACTTCAGCCCCTTTTCGGAACCCACGTGCCCAGCACCATGACTCACCCATATGTCCCACCCGTCCTTCACCCCCAACATGCTTCTCAGCATTCCTTGAGCAGGCTCCATGCTTCCATCGGTTCCAGAGCCAGTTCAGCCATGTCCTAGATGACGCCTTCTCTGAAGACTTCTCTGCCTTCACAAGCAAAGGGCGTGTTGCTCTTTGGGCTTCTCTTGTGCCTCTTCCACAGTGCTGTGTCCTAGAACATTCTGTGATGCTGCGAATGTTCTGATCTGACTAAACATTCTGAATGTTCTAAATCAAGTCACCACTGAGCAGTTGAACTCTGGTGAGAGTGGCTGAGTAAATCAATATTTCCTTTCCTCTCATTAAAAAAAACAACACAACACTTTAATTAATTAATTAATTTACAAAGCTGTTGATGATTGGATTTAAGTCATACAGTATTCCAAAAGCCATAGCTCCACTAGAGCACATTTCCCAGCACCAGTGTCCCCAGTTTCTCTCCCATCACTCCCCACCCCCACCCCCTGCCTGCTTCTATGGCAGGCATTTTTCTTCTTTCTCCTTTTGGGCACTGTGGTTTGCAGTATTGATACTGAAAGGTTATCCAGAATATTCCTTACCTACTTTTAACCCTCAGCTCTTGTCCAGCCTGATCATTTCCAGTTATTTCCAATTATTGTCATTGTGGTCTCTTCTCTATCTTACCTACCCTCATCCCCACACACATTTGTGGTTTGATCCAACCATTGACCAGTCTTCCTAACCCCTGTTTTCCCTGACCATGGATATTCTTCTTCTATTATATATATATTTTTTATATACCACAATGAATGCAGTCATTCTATGTATGTCTCTTTAATAAGAACTGACTTATTTCACTCAGCATGATACTCTCCATGTCCATCCATTTATAGGCAAATTTCATGACTTAATTTTGCCTGATAGCTGCATAGTATTCCATTGTGTAGATGTACCACAGTTTCTTTATCCATTCATCTGTTCTCAGGCACTCAGGTTGTTTCAGATTCTGGCTATGGTGAATAGTGCTGCAATGAGCATAGGAGTGCAGATGGTGTTTCTGCTGTGTCAACACAAGACTTTAGGTACTTAAAGTATACAGCAAGATAGCAACAAGGTTCAAAGGTGACATAACGGGAGAGCTGATCCACACAATTGAGAGTGTGTGTGTGGTGGGGGCTGGGAGGGAGGGGTATTGGGTTTTTAGAAGAGGAAGTGAGTACACTGGTGATGGGTATAGTGTTGAAATTATGTGCATGAGAAACTATTCACAGGATTGTAAGTCATAGAATCTCAATGAGGAAAATCACTATTGAGGTAAAATTTATGTGGCATGCAATTCACACATTTTGAGCACTTACATGTAATTTTAAATAATTGACATTTACATAGGCATTTAAGGTGACTGCACTGAGCAGTGTTGCTTCCTCATTGCGTGGAGCCAACATGTGCATACATCCACTGGGTATATTTCATTGGCTCACTGCCCTGGGAGCTTCCTGCGAGAAGGCCAAGACCAAAGAAAGAGTCATATCCCTTCAAATAGGTAGGTGCAATTTTGTGTCTTTTTTGGAGGATCCACACCCAGCTGTGCTTGTGGCTACTCCTGGCTCTGAGCTTAGGGTGCTGAGGGGAGCAGTTGGTGCCAGGGATCGATCCTGGATGAACCTCATGCAAGGCAAGGCCTATGCTGTCTCTTGCCTTTGTAGCTGACAATTTTAATGAGCAAAGAAAATAACTTATGAGGGTTATCTTGGGTAGTCTGTATATAAACAAAAGGGGGATGTGGGCATCCATGTTCCAAATCTTAGAAGCATATTTAGGGAGGGTTTCCACGGTGGGGCATAGGTCTGGCAATGCAGTGGTATATACACCAGGGATACACCCCATGGTGCTCAGGACCAACTGGTGTCAGGGGTTGAACTCAGGCCTTTGAATATGCAGGTCAGGCACTCCAGCATTTTCAACTATCTCCTTGGCTCCAAAGTGTAGAATTTTGCGCAGAGGTCTTAATTGGATTTGGACAGATATACCATGCAAACGGCCTCGGCAGCACATCACCATCGTAAGGCTGTTCTCCAGAGGCAGTTTCTGGCTCAGGGAAGCCAAGCGGAATACACAGTATGAGGTCTCTGGAGGAGGGGTGAGGGCTCGGAAGCTGCAGGTTCAGCTTGTGGAGCAACAGGACACGGTGATCTCTCCAGGGCCTCCTCTGACTCATTCTTTTCTCACATAAGGCTGAGTTAATTTTTTGCTGGTAGATGATGGTTTTGTTCATCTTCTGGCAAATGAAATGTTTGGTACTGAAGAGACGTCCAAGAACCATTCTGTGTGAATAATTGGATTGAATTTCTAACCAGCCTGACCTGTCTCTGTGTTCGTCTCACTTGGCTGATCTCACGTTTCCCACCTGGATGACTGCCTCCAAAGGACCCATGCCAGGGATCCTGGGAGTCTGAGCCGCTCCCTGGAGTCTGAGTAGGGGCCTCTTCCAGCTCGGCTGCCCTTGGTTTTTCCTCCTCGTGCAGTCATGGTCAGGTAGCATCCTTCGATGGACATGGATCATGCTGGTCACAGAGGGAACAAAACAAGAGAGAAGGAGGTGGCTACCTTTACTGCTTTTGGTCATGGGATCTGGGGAGTAAGTGTCTGGAACCCTCAGGGTAGGGTAGGGTAGGAGGCAGCTTTTAGGATAGGGGATAAAGGGGCCAGGCTGAGAGAGCAGGTGTGGGCCCAGAGGGTCCTGGAACTTACAGATACTCAGGTGTAAAGACACACACAGGTTCTTTTGTAGTGGACATAGAAGATTTCAGTGACGCTTTCGTTCTTGATAGTTGTCTGGGACAGATGGTTTTTCTGTGAAACATCCTTAGTGTTTCCCAAAGTGGCTTGCAAGGTATTATCCCAGTAAAAATTTACATAGGCAGAGCTCCTGTTGCAATTATGGTGGCAAAATATCCCCACGTGGGGGGCATCGTAGCCTCATTAGAGCTTCTGAAAAGCTACCTGGTTTTCTCTGCTGTGTTCAGTAACTGCAGCTCTAATATCCCCCAGAATAGCAGAGGGGTGTTAATTTAGACCAGGCATAATTTTAAATACAAGAATTAGAATAAATCACATTCTGACTTCAGTACACCGTCATTACCAAGCCACTGTGGCAAATAATCTTTCTGCGTAATGCCATTTATAGCACTCTTACACCTTCCATGTGTTTTTCTTTAAAAAATCTATATTCTCTTTCTCTTTCTTTTTTTTAAATTTTATTGAATCACTTGTGAGATAGTTACAAGCTTTCATGTTTAGGTTACAATCTCACAATGATGAAACATCCATCCTTCCACCAGTGCACATTCCCCATCACCAGTATCCTGGGTATACCCCCACTTTCCCACCCTCCCCTACCTCCAAGGCAGACAATATTCTCCATACTCTCTCTCTACTTTTGGACATTATAGCTTGCAACACAGACACTGAAAGCTCATCATGTTTGGTCCATTATCTACTTTCGGCATGCATCTCCCATCCCGACTGATTCCTCCAGCTATCGTTTTCTTAGTGATTCCTTTTCTATTCCATCTGCCTTCTCCCCTCTGCTCATGAAGCAGTCTTCAAGCTATGGGGAAATCCCCTTGGCCCTTGTATCTACTGTCCTTGGCTGTCAGCCTCATGTGATGTTATAAAAAATCTATATTCTCATGCCTACTCTGAGGTTATAAACCAAGGAATGTTTAGTTCATTTAAATGTTTTAAAATTAAAAACATTTTTTAATTGAATAACCTTGAGAAATAGTTACAAAGCTTTCATGTTTGACTTTCAGTCATACAATTATTGAACACAATATTTTACAAAGTAGTTCATGATGATATAATATTCAATATACCAACACCAATCCCACCACATTATACCTTTCCATCACTATTATCTCCAACTTTCCCAACCACACCTGAAACCTGCCCCCATAGCAGCACTCAATAGTTTATTTATTTATTTAAAATTAAAAAAAATTTATAAGGTAGTTCACAATATTTGATTACATTTAATATTCGAACACAAATACTACCACCATTACACCTTCCCACACCAAATTTGGATGTTTCCATCGCAAGCCCCGATCCCTGTCCCAAAGCACAATTGAAGTAATATATTTTGTATTGTCTGCTATTAAGAACCATTGAAAATGCTTACAAAAAAGTATTTATATAGGAAACAGTCTGAAGATTGTTCTAATTTGTCAGGGGCCATTAAGGCATTCTTTTATTTTGTTTTATTTTATTTTGTATATATATATTTTTATTATTATTATTTTCTTTTTATTGAGTCACCATGTGGAAAGTTACAAAGTTTTCAGGTTTAAATCTCAGTTATACAATGTTCGAATACCCATCCCTTCACCAGTGCTCATATTCCACCACCAAGAATCCCAGTATAGCTCCACCCTGCCCCCTCACACCCCTAATCCCCGCACGCCCCTAGCCCCCCCACCCTAAGCCTCCCCCCCTGCCTGTGTAACTAATAAATTTCACTTTACTTTCACTTTGATTGCATACAATATTTCAACAAAACTCACTATTCTTGTTTGGAGAGTCTCTCCCCTAAAGTCAGACCTGCTGAAAAGGAAGCATTAGATAATTTGTTTTCCATTGCTGAGGATGAAGAGGTATGAGGTCGAGTGACCACACTTAGCAGCCTCTCAGTTTTGGGATTCTGTAATTTAGTATTTTAGTAACTAAGTCCAGAGAGATATCTGCCAGAAGTTGCATCATTGCCAACTTGTACTTCTCAGTTACATTATATTCCACATATGAGTGCAATCTTTCTATGTCTGTCTCTTTCTTTCTGACTCATTTCACTCAACATGATACTTTCCATGTTGATCCATTTATATGCAAATTTCATGACTTCATGTTTTCTGACAGCTACATAGTATTCCATTGTAGATGTACCAGAGTTTCTTTAACCAGTCATCTGTTTTGGGGCACTCTGGTTTTTTCCAGATTCTGGCTATTGTAAACAGTGCTGCAATGAACATAGTAATACATATGCCATCTCTACTATACCGTTTTGCCTCTCCTGGATATATTCCCAGGAGTGGTATTGCTGGGTCAACTGGAAGCTCAATTTCTAACTTTTTGAGAATCGTCCATATTGTTTTCCAAAAGGGCTGAACCAGTCGGCATTCCCACGAGCAGTGAAGAAGAGTCCCTTTCTCCCCACATTCACGCCAACACCGGTTGCTTTTGTTTTTTGGGATGTGGGCCAGTCTCTGTGGTGTGAGATGATATCTCATGGTTGTTTTGATCTGCATTTCCCTGATGATTAGTGATGTGGAACATTTTCTCATGTGCCTCTGAGCCATTTGGATTTCTTCTTTAGGAAAGCTTCTGTTCATTTCATCACCCCATTTTTGATCTGGTTGGCAGTTTTCTTCCTGTGGAGTTCAACCAGTGCATTGTATATCCTTGTTATCAACCCTTTATCGGATGGGTACTGCATAAATATCCTTTCCCATTCTGTAGATTGTCTTTGTACTTTGGTCACTGGTTCTCTTGAGGTGCAGAAGCTTCTTAGTTTGAGATAGTCCCATTCATTTATCGATGTTTTCACTTGCTTGGCCAGTGGCGTGTCAGCTTTGAAGATACCTTTGGCTTCAATGTCGTGGAGGGTTTTGCCACCTTGTCTTCAATGTACCTTAGGGATTCTGGTCTGATGTTGAGGTCCTTAATCCATTTTGATCTGACTTTTGTACATGGTGATAGGTGGAGGTCTAAGCCCATTTTTTGCATGTAGCTGTCCAGTTTTGCCAGCACAATTTGTTAAACATGCTTTCCTTGCTCCACTTCGCCTTTTTTGCTCCCTTATCAAAGATTAGATGGTCATATATTTGGGGGCATATGTCAGAGTATTCAACCCTGTTCCATTGGTCTGCGGCTCTGCCTTTGTTCCAGTACCAAGCTGTTTTAATGACACCATTAAGGCATTCTTTAGGATATCACTAACATGTTGTTAAATGTTGAGTGATGTGAGCTTTTGTATATATATATATATATATATATATGAAAATGTGTATATATGCATGTATATATTTCCCTCTATGATTGGTTGCCTACTATCTGAACCCCATCAAATGTGGTGTGGTACTTATGGAGAATGAGTAGGGAGTGTCTAATGATGTGCCGTGTGTTAGTGAATGCAGCTGCATTGTCCAGGAATATATTTACTCGTGTGTGAGGCTCGGCCAGAGCATGTGGGGAGTGGCCTTGAGTATGGCGGTGGTTGGGTTGTGGAGATTTTCAGCTGCAGGGACTGGGTCCCTTGGGGCGGGGAGGGCTCTCACCTGTCCCCCTTGGGGATGCCCCGAGTGAAACAGCCTGGTGTGGAGTCCAGAGGCATGGCTATGGAAAGCTTCATGTTATGCTCCCTTTCGGGAGAAAGAGCTGTGTGACATGGATGGTGGCCGATGACAAGATTATCTGGCCTCAACAATTTATTTTACTTTTCTTGATATAAATAATTTGCTAAAATAATGATCAAAAAATGTTTCCTTAGAAGAAAGTGTGTGAAGATTGTTGTATCTCACCAAGGAGCCATTAAGCCCTTGTATAAGAGAGTCTCTTGCCCCTGTGCCTGGCTGTCTTCCCTGAGGCCCCTCAGAGGGGGTGGGCTTCAGTTTTCCTCCCTGCCCCGAGCAGAGCTTCCGCGGCTGAAGACCTCCGGAGCCTAGCCACAGCCATGCTCAAGGCCCCTCTCCACAGGTTTGGATGGGCCTCGTGCATGAAGGAACTGGCAGAAGAACCCAGGTGTGTGGGACCCAGGGCTGAGACCTCCAAGCCTGCTCCGATCGGGACTGGGTCTCTTCCGCCCAGGTTCCCCATCTTCCAGTAGCTAGGAGGTCACACCCAGGGACTGCCCTCGGAACTGTGCAATCCCACCAATGGCCAACATCCAGAGACTTTAAAACCAAGCTCCTGAAAGTGCACAGCCTCAAAGTGGCCACATGACATCTTATGGCCTATCTCTCCCTCTGGGAGAGCCTGGAAACTACTGAGAGTTTCCTGCCCACATGGGAGAACCTCGCAAACTCCCCATGGCGGATTCATATTCCAAAACCAGTAACAATGCTGGGTCTCATTCCCCTGACCCTGAAAGAGCCTCCAATGTGGCACCATTGGAAAGGACGAGTAAAGAGAGTCTTCTAAAATCTCAGGGCTAGGACGAATGGAGATGTTACTGAGACCGATCAAGAAATTCGACCATCAACGGGATGATGATGATGATGATGATGATAAGAAATTACTAAAATGTTGTTACAGGTTAAGCCTTCTATGTTTATAGTTTGTTAATCGAGATTGGTTACCTTCTACATTCCATTCCATCCAGTCTGGTGTACAACTCCTGGTTTATCAGTGTTGTAGAGCTTGTAATACACTCTAGGAAGTCCAAAATATTAAATGGGGTGATGCAGCTGGAGTTACACTTTTAATTGGGTAGCAGCTTTGAGGTGTGTGCATGACTGCAGGGGCTCCCGGAAGTACAGGGAGATGGAGGTGGGTATCCCATGCCTGACTCCATGAAAGCCTGGAAATTTCAGTCACAAAATCCCCATACCTGAGTTTTCCATCAGATTAATATCTGGATGCGGCTCTCCCTGATCAGTGGAGTCCTGTTGAACCATGGTGGCAATTATGGAATGTGGGGGTTTGGGACTGCTGGGGACTCTATCTGGGCAGGTGAACCAAGGAACATTTAATGAGCTGCTAGTGTTGATTGCTAGTGTTGAAACAGCTCTGAGAGTTGGGGAAATAATTATTTCCCCCACCTTAGGAAATGGATAAAAAGTGACTGAAGTTAGATCCCAAGATTCATATGAGAAAAATCTGGAGTCAGGACCAGGAGCTGCTCATCTCATTTCTTTACATATGGAGTTTTGCTGCTTGGACATGTATGAGTTCACTTGACTATAGGTACCCAGTTATCCTGGGACAGGTCTTCTAGATATCAGAAAGGACCAATACATTCATTTTCTTACCCTTTTGTTCTCTTTTTTTGGTTGCATTTTACACACGCATGCACACACCCACACCCACCCACCCACCCACACACACACACACACACACACACACACACACACACATACAGACCCTTCTTTTAACTTTTCCAGACAGCTTCCAGTTCTTCTCATTTTCCTTCTAGGCTTTTGGAATAAGTGATCTCTAACAACAGACTCCAGCACCAATTTTCTCTCTTAGTCTTTATAGCCTATTTCCTCTCATCTTTGCTCCACCCAAATAACTCTAATTTAGGTCACTCAAATTCTCTTCATAGTTAATCAGAAGAGACACTTTTGAAATCAGACTTTCTTCCTGCTCCTTTCCCCCCACTGGCCTCTCTTCCTGCCTTCTTAGTCTTGGGTCCTGTGTCACTTGTTTTCCATCTGCCTCAACTTCTCCTTCCTCTTCTTTGATTAGATTCTCCACTAATCCCTCCCAGGACGACCTAAGAGGCCCTGTGATGCTTCTTATTTTATTATAATTTCACCTTGTGCACATCTTCCAATGTAGAATTATCTTCAGCGTGTTGTTGTCCAATTCCCAGACACATCACTGTCAGATTCCAAAGGCCACACAAGCTCTTTAAAGCCTGTGCAAGTAGGCTTCATTCTCTCTTTCAATGTCCTCGAGTGATTGTACTCTTGTTCTCCAAACTCATGCTTAGTAATCATCTTAAGCAGTTTTCCCAGACTGACCAAAAAAATCCTTTTTTCACTTTTCACCACATGCTCATCCTAGATGTGATACTCACTTTGTATGGAAGCTCCTTATTTCCTGCCAGATGATGTTTCCCAGTCTCAAACTCTTCTCCTGAGCAAAGCCTTTAATTCCAGATAGTTGCAGGTTAAGATCTTCTGTACTTTGTGCTTTATCACCTTGAGGGGGAGGGGTGCTACTTAACCTCCAGCTTCTCATCTTCAAAAAAAATATATCACCTCTTTTGTAAGTCGACAGTGACTATCTGAGATAATTTCTACAAAGGACCTAGCACAATGATTGCTCCATAGTGGACACAGGTTAAGGTTAGTAATCACTATTACCACTGTCACTAGTGTTATGAACATTAAGAGCAGTGATCATTACTTTTTTCTTAATGATCCAGAGTAGCAAATGTAGTTGTCTTTACATTTCCCATTGCATGATTTACCATGATTATACTTTTCTCTCATTTGTGAATGAAATCATATCAACACATTGTGGATAGATCACATTTCCAAGCATATTGTATTCTAAATGTTCTAAAAGACTTTAATTAGAGTTGGATCAGGTTAGTACATTATATATCATATGACTATGTATTGTATGAGTATAATATGACTTAATCTAACTTTCTTTGCAAGGTACTATGGGTCACAAGATTTTTCTGCATAGTTTCAGGTTTTGATTATAGAAAAACTTTGAAGATGCATGTGTTTGGCACCTCTCTTTAGGTCTCTGCCCTCAGAACTGGGACTCTGTATTAAATGGGAGCATACGGGAAGAGCCACAATCTGGTAGATAGAGGCAGCTTTTGAGATGTCCAGGGTCCATACCTGGGGGACAGTGCAGACACCAGAAGTGGGCAAAGTGGAGTTGTTGGGAGATAACAACCAGTGTGATTCAGAGGCACAAGAACACTCAAGGGACTAAACGTGAGTCTTTGGAGGAGTTTTCTGGTATGAGCCAGGCAGAGCTCAAAGGTCCTCGTATGGAAGAGTTACCTGGTTTCTAGTGCACCTAAATGTTACAGGTGAGCACATGGTGGGAATTAACGTTCCAACACTCAAATATCATGGTAGACTTTTCCGTTGGAAGCCAGCCCCTGGCCCAAAGTGCTTTCCAAAAGTCACTCCTTTAACTTAACAAAGACCCTTCTATTGTTCTCATCATTTAGAAAATTTCATGCCATTTTGTGGCTCTGTGCCAGGAAAGAGGATGAAGACCAAACGTGTTTCTTATTTTAAGCCTCAGTTTTAAAATAAGAATGAAAGGACATAGGAACAAAAATTTATTGAATGCTAATGATAGGGAAGGCATTGCCCTGGGCTCTGGGATAAGCTGGGCACTGGCCACAGAGGAGACAGAGGCGGTCTCTGTTCTCAGGGTGTCGAGTCTTCAGAAGACAGGTGGTATTAAACAAACAAAAAGTTCAAGACATTCAGTAAATAAAAGAGTAGCGCGAATGTTGCTGCAGAAATAGTAAAGCCTTGAGACATAGTTTTAGTGAAAGAAAGAAGTACAGGATTGGACACTGACTGGATCCATCAACCTGAAGAGCCTGTGGGCAGAGGAAACCAGACTGGCGGCTTGGAATGTGGAGCTGGCTTCACGGTGCAGGAACTTTTGCTGAGAACCCGGCATGGAGTCATCTCTCTCTTCTCTGCACCCTCTTTACAAGACACTGCTACCTGTGCTGGTCCAGCTTGACAGTTCACGAGTCCATCAAGCAGAAGCACCTTGCCTTGCAGGTAAGCGCTAGGACTCGAGCTCAGACGTGATTTGTAGGACCCTAGAAACAGGATAGACGTTAAGGCGCATGCCTTGCATGTGGCCAACTTTGGCTGGACCATGGTCTTCCACATACCTGGTCCTCCAGTCGCTGCCAGGTATGTCCCTGGAGGTCTCAAGCATCACTGGAGTGAGCCAGATAGAAGCTGACCCCAGAAGACCTGAGCAGTACCACATCTTTGGGTCCTTGAATTAAGCTGCCAGCCTGATTGACTGAGACTTGGCAGGAAGGGTCCTCGGGCCTCCCAAGCACTGCTTAGGATACCTTCAGTCCCCTCAAAAGATACACTTTTTAGCAAAGATTTTATTTATAATATGCTGGCTAATGAAGTCACTTCCCAAAGTAGGTGATAGCCACAGCCTGAGAGGTGCTAGAATCATCTGGAATCATTATGCTGGAATCATCTTGGGGTGGGGGAGACAGTAATAGCTTTGGGTACACCTGGGGGTGCTGAGGGTTTTTTGTTCCCTGAAAAGGGTGTTGTAGGTCGGTAAGTTTGAGACTCTCTGATTTAGGATAATTAGTGGATTTTCTCCAGTTCAAATTTGAGATTCCTGAAGGCTAGATCAATCTACTTTCTCGTCATCAGCATGTGAAAGACTGTTCTGGCTTATAGATCGGATGACAGGAGATGGTAAGAGCAATAGATTTTCTTTCTTTTTTTTTTTTTTTTGCTTTTTGGGTCACACCCAGCGGTGCTCAGGGGTTACTCCTGGCTTTGCACTCAGGAATTACTCTTGGCGGTGCTTGGGGGACCATATGGGATGCTGGGGATCGAACCCGGGTCGGCCGCGTGCAAGGCAAACGCCCTACCCGCTGTGCTATCGCTCCGGCCCCGAGCAATAGATTTTCTTTCAGCATTTGGCCGGAGTCGAACTGAGCTATGCATTATGATGGGCAGCTTCCCAGATCATTCATCACTAAGTTGATCTTGGGAACCTTTGGTGAAAGAAAAGGTTTCAAAGCTTGTCTCCGTGGAAAGATCATGAGGAGTCAGCAAGGAGGTCAAGGTCTGGTACTGAATAAATGGGCCCCCTTCTCTAATTATCCCTGGCTCAAAGGTATTGCCCGTTCCTGCCTAAGGCTGTGTATGGTGTGATGGTCCATGTGTGTCACTTCATGAAAGAAGCAGGGTGAGCATTGTGAATGAGGGCGAGACAACAGATGTCTCCTGGTGAAGAGTGACACAAAGCGGAACTCTTTGTGGCCCAGTTGTCTGTTCAGCATTTCCTGGCAATATGCATTGTTGCCCACAGAGGCAGTGATTCAGATCTTAACCCCACCCCCACCCTGAAGCACATACACACTGAGATGCTTCCAATAACTGGAGTAAATGATACCCAGGGTTAGTCAAGATGCTTAAAGGTCACTCTAATTGATCATTCATGAGTCATGGCAATGGGTTGTGATGCTCAGCATTCAAAGGACACGGAGGTTCTCATCGGGCAGCGATGCACAGAAGGAATGATGCCTAATTGACCATCCCTCTGAAAAGAGTCTTCCCAGAAAGTTTTGGCTAGTATTGGGAATGTAGGCATTTCTCCAAAGGTTGTTTTTTTTTAGGAGAATTTACTCATTCATTGGTAAGAGCCAGGGATATTGGGCAGTTGCATTTGGATAGCCTATTGATTGGCACTGAACAATTCCTTCCTAGGTAATGCATGCCAAGAGGATGAATAAGTATTTATGGGGTGATAACTTGTTTGAGAGTGCTTGATGAACAGTGGAGCCTCATTATTACAGGGACTGCCATAAAGGATGAATAAGAGTTATGGGGTTACAGAATTCAGATTGCTATTATTTTTTAGATTTACACCTAGTGATATTCAGGGTTTACTTCTGGCTCTGTGCTCAGGGATTACTTCTAGTGGGGCTCAAAGAACCATAATGATGCCAGGGATTTAATCTGGGTTGGCAGCATGCAAAACAAGAGTCTTATCTGCAACTCCCAGAGAATTGGTTTCCTTAAGATTTTATAAATTTAAGTTATGTTGCATGATAACATCCCGTTTTACAGGTGAACTTCATTAAGCATAAAATGTGTATGTACTCCATAAAGTTCACCACTCAGAAACCAATTCTGTCCCTATTCCTATTTTCTGGCCTCCTTTCCCTCCTGGTAACCACAAATGGATCTAATAGTCCAAATGTGTTCAATTCCCCCCCCCCCAAGCTCATCTGTTTGCTTGTTCTCTCTGCATACCACAGAATGAAATCATAGAGTATTTGTCTTTTCCCACTGGGCTTATTTCAGCTTGTTCACTTTCCTCTAGATCCATTCATGTTGTTGCAAATGTCAGGATTTCATCTTTTTTTCCTCTAGCTGAATAGTATTCCTTTGCATTTCATATTTTCGTTATCTATTCATCAGCTGATGGGTACTTAAGTTGTTTGTAATTCTAAGTTATTGTAAGTAATGCTCCAATAAACATGGAAATACATATGTCTCGCTGAATTAATGTCTTATATGTTCTTTAGTGACTATTCCGCAGTGGGATAATTAGATTGTAGGACATTTCTGTTTTTAATTTTTGGTGGAGCCTCCATGATGTCTGTCTTCTATCATGGCAGTGCCAATTTATACTCCCACCAACAGTGTTCAAGGGTTCCTTCACTTGACATCCTCTCCAACACTCCTTTTATTGGTCCTCCAGACCTGATCTCCTATTGAAAACAAGTTTTCAACTTTTTTTCTTTCTGAAGTTTACTTACTTACTGAAGTTACTTTTCTTTCTGAAGTTCAATGCTTCAATTATAACAACAAAATTATTTTTATTGAGAACTTTCCATGGACTAAGCCTATATCATTATTTTTAATTTAAAAATTTTATTTTACTTTTATAAGCTAGCTCATGATATTTGATTACATTTAATATTTGAACACCAGTCCCACTACCATTACACCCATCTCACTACCATATTCAGCTGTTTCCATCCCAAACATCACCCCCTGCCCCAAATCAGAACCTAAATTTATTTTGTGCTGTTTGTTAGAAATAAACTGCTAAAAATGCTCCAAAATTTTTTCCTTAGAGGAAAGTATGTGAAGATTGCTGTATTTCACCCAGAGGCCATTAAGACTTTCTATCACTAATATATTATTAAAGTCTCTCTGTGTGTATATATATATGTATATGTATCTGTAAAAATATATTTCCCTCTAAGATTTATTGCCTTCTACTTTTAACCCCACCAAATGTGGTGCGCTACTCTTGGAATATGAGTGGTGTGAGGTATGAGATGTTTCGACCACGCGGTTCAGTAGTAGGTTGAGCCATGAATGAGGCTCGGACCACGCATGTGGAGAGCGGATGTGAGCATGGCAGATATTGAATTCTGGAGGTTTTCAGCTGTGGGGGCTGAGTCCCTTGGGGAGCGGAGGAGCTCATCTGCCCACCTCCACGGTGCCCTGAATGAAACAGCCCGGGCAGCATGGCTATAGAGAGTCATGTTATGCTCTCTTCAGAGAGCGTTATGAGTTTCTGGATCTGGCCTGTATCATTCTATTCAGTCATCCCAACTCGTTGAGGCAGGCAGCATTATTATCACACACCCCTGCCCCCCTTTTAACTGAACCATAGTCAGTCCATGATAGTCAGCTACAAGGCAGCAGGACTGGGTTGTGCTCAGGCAAATCTGACCCTCCAGCCCCAATCTTTACTCTCGGGCAACATGGCCACTTGAGATTCACAAAGCCTCTTCTGAATTCTTAGCTCCACGTCACAAGGATAATTCCTCCAAATGGGACATCTGGTCACTTTCAAAAAAGAAAGAGGGGGGAGGAAGTGAACTAATTTCTACTTACCAATTAAGCACTTCTATTGAGTAAAGGAAATAATTAGGATTAAATCTCTTGATCATGGAAAAATCAAATGTTTCTTTCAAATCAACATTTAAGCCACATTTACTTGAGCCTGGCTTTTTCTTGGTGGTAGGTATGGGGGCAGGGCGGGAGGGGATTGGTGGTAGAACGGCATTTTCATTTTTGTCCTGGACTCTTTGACATTTTATGGACATACAGAATGTATTTGTGAAGTGCCCATAATTAGAAGTTTCTTTGTAACATTCCCTTTAGGTCTTTCCATGATAAACATATCTCGATAGCAAGTTCACAGAAGGCTGTAAGCTTTGAAGTCTTTGAGAAATCCTCAAATTATATGACGATGTTGTATATGTAATCACTGGGGACAGCAAGCCAACATCTCTCTGAGTGCCAGACACACAGATCGTATAAATCTTCAGCTAAGAACAGAGAGTGGTGTCCTGTTTACTTAAACTCCAGGATGGAATGGGTATGGTTAACATCATAGTAATCGACACAATTAGGAGATCCAAAAGGAATGACTGCTACTTGTGTGCATTTAAATGTCATGCTCACCTCAAGAACTTGGAAGAAGAAAGTCTCTACATTTAAGACTGGATGAAATAAAACAGCTTCATTGAAATGTGCTTAAGAGAATTATTTAATGTCAGGTGATGCTATATTTTAATCTTTGAAAGAAAAAGGGGCTTTTTTGGGTAGAATTTGTACTCTTTTGGAGGTTCTTTGAAGAGCTCCTGTCTTTTACTCCCTATACTGGACTGGAAGTTTCTGGTTGAATATCCAAGGAGTTCAGCACATTTCTCTGTATGGAACGTTGCTCCAGTGACATCAGTACATATGTCAAGTTTCAGTTATGGTGATCTATGATAATAACTCCGGGAAGTAGAAAACAATTCCTCTCTTGTACAGAAAGCAGCTGTCTCTTGTGTTGCTAGGCAAAATCCCATGTGGAATCCTTATCCATGGAGTTTCAATCAGCTTGCTCCCGACAAATTCTGCAACATTGTGAAGTTGTGGCCGGATAGTTTTCCACTGGAAAGACTGTGTAGGAGCATAGATAGGTGTGTATTGAATCACCCAAAGTAATCCTGATGGACAGATGGATATGACATGTGAAATGCGTTGGGTGTATCTCAAGTAATCCCCCCAAATCACAGTGAAATGATACATGGATACAGAGTTAAAATGAATGGTTCTCTGAAGTATGATAGCATCAAGCTTTGCTGGAGTGAGAACTACTAAGGGCAAGATAAAAAAGCTATTCAGAACGCTGACAGGGGGATAGTCTAAATGATGAAACACAGAATAGCCCCTTGACTAGGTAGAGGATTTATCATATCAAGTATTTAAAGAAGATGAAACTGAGAAAGTTTGGAAATGAATGGTATGCCACAGCTATATCTCAAAGAGAACAGACAACTTTCAGATTTCAACTAAGAACTAAGGAATGAAGTCATGAAAACTTGAACGCTTTTGAGGTTCTTACTTTGTGTTTCTAGGCAGCTTACCTGAACTTCCAGGCACCCGAGGGTCTGGTTAATCATGAGCAGGTTTTGTTTTACTGCTGTGAGGGTAAAAGCAACTTCATTCTCTTGTCTGATGAGTCACAGAGAAACTATTTGGTCTTACACTCTCCTTGGTCCCGTGATGAACAATTGGAGGCTGGGTTGCAGGACTCAGTTATATGGAGCAGAACTTGTTTCCCCTTTTCTTTTCCAAATTTTTCCAGCATCACCAAATCAGGACTCAGAGCTCCGCAGCACCTTGATGTTTCCTTTACTGTGCCTTCATCTTGCTACTTGTTAGCGGTCACGTTTTTGTAACACCTGCAACTCTACTTTGTCCTCCATTTCCATCGATATTGTCTTAATTTAGGCTACTATTATCAGATACCTAAATAATTATTTTCTTCCATAGCACTGTTGCACTGTGGTCCCATTGTTCATTGATTTGCTTGAGCGGGCACCAGTAACATCTTCATTGTGAGACTTGTTGTTACTGTTTTTGGCATATCGAATACACCACAGGGAGCTTGCCATGCTCTGGGATGCAGGTGGGATACTCTTGGTAGCTTGCCGGACTCTCCTAGAGGGACAGAGGAATTGAACCTGGGTTGGCTGCTTGCAAGGCAAACGTCTTATCTGCTGTGCTATCACTCCAGCCAGAATATATATATATGTACATATATATGTATATATATTGAAATTCACATTTTAATCTTTTTTGGATAGATATCTAGAAGTGAAATTTCTAGAATATATTATGGCTCTATTTTTTATTTTTATTTTTTATTGAATCATCATGTGGAAAGTTACAAAGCATTCAGGCTTAAGTCTCAGTTATACAATGATTGAACACCCATCCCTTCACCAGTGCACATATTCCACCACCAAGAACCCCAGTATACCTCGCCTCCCATCCTCACTCCCCTGCCTGTGTAGCTGATAATTTTCACTTTACTTTCTCTTTACTTTGGTTACATTCAATATTTCCACAAAAAACTCACTATTATTGTTTGGGGTCCCCCCCCAATCAGACCTGCTGAAAAGGAAGCATTTGATAATTTGTTTTTCATTGTTGAGAATGAAGAGTTATGAGGTTTTGAATTTCTGTATTTTAGTATTTTAGTAACTAAGTCCAGGGAAATTTCTGCCTGAAATTGCATCATTGCAAGCTCTTTAGTGGTCCTTATAATATGGCGATCTCCACGCCTTCTCCCTCCCTTCCCCCTCCCCCCAAAGGAAAAGCAGAGAGAGAAAAACCTTTGCCTTCCTGGGGCGGCATGAGGCCGTGGCTTAGTCCACAGTCTAGAGACATTTCTGCAAGAAGCTGCTGGTACCAAAAGTAGTTTAGCTGGCCTCTGAGATCATGATCATCCATCCAGCAACAGAGAGGTCGCAAACATGTGGCCACTTGGGTCACATCTCGGCGGAGAGCAGCGCTGGTCTATAGCTCTATTTTTAATCATTTGATGATTCATTGTTTTCATGGAAGCACACTAATTTTTCTTCACATCTCCATCAACATTTGTTGCTTGTCTTAAATATTCTTGCAGGTGTGAGGTGATCTATCATGTGGTTTTGATTTGCTTTTCCTCATAATAAATGATGAGGAGTCATTTTTCATGTGCCTGTTGGCCATCTGCTTGCTTTTATTGGAGTTGTATCTTTTCATATCTTCTGCACATTTTTTGGATTGGGTTATTTGCAAAGCAATTCCTAACACTGAGAAAGCATGTAAGAATAATGGAGACAATATTATTTCAAACACTTAAAATAATTATTTTTAAGTGCTCCTAATTATATTATAGTTAATATTAATTGTTGATTGGCTGGAGCGATAACACAGTGGGTTGGGCGTTTGCCTTGCACGAGACTGACCTGAGTTCGATTCCTTTGTCCCTCTCAGAGAGCCTTGCAAGCTATTGAGAGTATCCCACCTGCATGGCAGAGCCTGGCAAGCTACCCATGGCGTATTTGATATGCCAAAAACAATAACAAGTCTCACACTGGAGACATGCAAGGCAAATGCCCTACCCATTGTACTATTGCTTCAGCCCCAAAGCAGTGTACTTTCTGAAGAATTGCTATTTGCTCTTTTTGTTTGTTTGTTTGTATTAATTTTGGGGCCATACCTGGTAATGTTCAGGGCTTACTACTGGTTCTGAACTCAGGAATTACTCCTGGCAGTGCTTGAGGGGACCATATGGGATGCTGGGAATTGACCCGGGTATTTGTGTGCAAGGCAAGCACCCCACCTACTGTACTAATGCTCTGACCACAACTCTTTGCTTTTGTCTGGACAACTTGCTATTTGGTAAATTCTTTGATGGTTCAGCCCCTCTAGCCCCTTGGGGTTTGGGTCCTAATTCCACTTCATGTAGCCCCTTTTTTGTGTCCATGAGATGATGTGTAGATAATACTGAAGCAGTGAACAGAGTGTTAGAGATACACAGGTATTTCCTCTGTGCTTGCTGTCCCCTCCTTTAGCTACACCCCAAGTGCTGTGGTCTCATCAGTTTAGATGCTTCTTGCGGATCTCAGAGAAAGGGAAGGGGAGCAGTCTGGGTCATGGAGACCCAAAGCCCACTTCCCCTTAAAAAAAGTTATCTTGAAACTTAAGACTTCAACCTAGCACACTGGTGTCAATCATCATTTTCCCCTTTTCCTGAGGGTAAGAGGCAGATTAGAGGTTTCCCGTGTCAACACTTAGGGAACTCCAGGGCTGTACTTGGTGGTGTTGGAGGACTATGGGGTGCTTGGGGGTTGACCTGGGACCCTGCAGAGGCAAAGCATCTACTCCTGACCTCTGAGTTGTCTCCTTGGCTCCCGTTCCCCTTCTGGGTCTGGTCACTGGGAACACATTTGTAATCACTTCTAGACTATAAAATGACGCACAGGCATAGCAATAAGGGAAGTTGTGAAAATGCCTTTCTTTCTGAAGAATGCAGGGGTTGCCAGGGGTACTCTGAAACAGGCTGTTGCAGGATGAGGCTGGAGATACTGTTTTGTGTTCCTAGGTCTGAGGAGATCCCAGTATTTGAGACTAAGGCAGTCTTGTCTCAGTAACCGGAACTGGAGTGGCGCCTACATTGGCATTATTTTTCTGGAATTCATATTCCATCCAAAGAAAGCCTTTCTCAGGTCTCT
This sequence comes from Sorex araneus, assembly GCF_027595985.1. NCBI lineage: Eukaryota > Metazoa > Chordata > Mammalia > Eulipotyphla > Soricidae > Sorex > Sorex araneus. The sequence goes on along the minus strand of NC_073304.1, from coordinate 94,734,541 downwards.
TATTTATCAGTTATGGGATAGATTTGCCTCCCTACTGCCATCTTGTGCTAAGTCTCTGTATAGGCCTTCAGAATCTTAGGTGGTTTCTTACAATTTATAATAGATCTGGTTTCCCCAAGACTGTGTTGAGATTATCATTGTCAGGGAGGAGGTACCTTTGAGGTCTTCCATCTCTGCTTAATCCTTTTCTGGTCTCGGATACATAAAGACCTAGTAATTATTTTTACTGATGTACTAAAGGAATGATGAAGTCACTTCTGCTCATAAACACCGTAAGATGTGTGTTTGTGACTCACTCTAGCCATTTGCAATGGAAACATTGGTGACTGTAGGCTCTGACGTGCAATAACAGGAATTGTAGGACAGAGCTGGAGTAATATCTCAGTTGCAGAAATAAAGACCATCAGCTGCAATTTGTCTTGAACTTGGAAAACTAACACAATCTCCTCCACTCCTATTTATAACCCCTCTGCACAGAGGTTTCTCCAACACCTCCCCACCTACAGTAGGATGTCATCTCTAGTTTTGAAGCATTTTTGGACAGGTGGTAGGCACTCTTGTAGTGTTGCTTTCCTATTATTCCCAGGAGTCTTAAGAAAATGCAATTTCTTTCCACTAGAAAGGCTCTTTCTATGGCAAAAACCAGGTCTTGGGAATCTTGGGATTCCCACTGTTTTGCTGAGGGGTGAGGAGAGAAGGGACATATGAGGAATGTGTGAAAGAAATGTCTTCGAGAAAAGTGCCTGTCATAGAGGCAGGTGGAGGATGTGGGGGAGGTTTGGAGGGAAACTGGGAACACTGGTGGTGGAAAATGCACATCGGTGAAGGGACGGAAGTTGAAACATTGCATGAGACTGAAACTCAATCATGAAAAACTTTGTAACTGTGTATTTCACTATAATTCAATTTAAAAAATTAAAGAAACAAACATCTTGGAGACAATCCAAATGAGGAACGCGAATGCCTTTTATCTTGGGTCCTGTAGCTTCCAGTGCAAAGGATAGAGAATTTTCCACATATCGGGGTACAGAGTAGGCCCAAAGGACACACACACAAAAAAAAAAAGAAAAAGAAAAAAGAAAAAAAGAAAGGAAGAGTCTCTTTAAAGACACTTATTTTTTTTGCTGGAATGACATTGTGATATGGAGAAATTGGGCTGGAGTGAGTTTTGTAAGATTGCAAGTGTCTGGTTTCTTTTCTGACTTACAGGTTCTCACATGGCAGAATGACCAGAGCTTCCAAACTGATCCAGATGGAGTCCGTGCCCAGTGCACCCCTCTTTTCTGGTAAATGCCCTCTTCATGGTTAAGGACTTCTTAGGATGCCAACCTTAGAAGACCTAAGCCTCCTAATATCTCCTGGTAACTTTTCTTTTTTAAAAATTATTTTTATTTTTGTTTCTGGTCCACAGCCAGTGATGTTCAGGGGTTACTCCTTCCTCTGCACTAAGAAATCACTCTTGGGAGGGTTAGGGGACTATATGTGGTACTGGAGATTGAACCCAGGTCAATTGCATGCAAGGCTAGCACTCTAGCTGCTGCACTATCTCTCCTGTCCCCTTCTGCTCATCTTTTAGTGTGAAACGATGATATTGTACTTGCTTGGTAGAAAGAGGTACATCATTTTGGTTTCTTTCTTCGGGGCCAGCAATCTATTCCAAGATTCACTTGCGGCTGCCAAGCACTTGCCATTTGGATATGAACTATTAGAATAACTTTTACAACTGGGGATGCCAATTGTCTGATGTGGGGTTAGGCTGTCTGGTTTAAAGCTGGGTCAGCTAGTTCTGGAACACATGGTTCAGAATTCATTGGAAAGGGCAAGTTAAATGCAAATCACTTGTTTTTGGTGAGCGGGTTTTGGAGAACAACACGCTTTTTTCGGGTTCCACTGTTCTGCTTTATGTCTGGGTATCTGTGATGAAAGAAACCTCAGGAGAGCCTTTGAGGAAGAGTCCAAATTGCTGGGAGGAGCTGGTCTTCAGAGGTGACTTTTAAACACAAAGGAATTTGAGTATCCTTCAAAAATACCAGTTTAATTTTATTTTACTTAAAAGCGGGGGTGGGGGCGGAAGGGGGTGGGTGAGAGCCCTCCCTGCCCCAAGGGACCCAGCCCCAGCAGTCAAAAACCTCCAGAACCCAACCACCGCTATGCTCATGGCCACTCCCCACCCTCTTGGGCTGAGTCTCACGCATGAGTGAACCTATTCCTGGTGGCTGCGACACATCATAAGACACACCATACCCATATTCCAAGGTTTCCACACCACATTTCATGGGGTTCAAATAGTAGGTAACTAATCATAGAGGGAAATATATGTATATATACATGTATCTGTCTATCTATAGCTACATATATGTGTATATATATGTAGCTATATATATATATATATATGAAAATCACAAGGCTCAACCTTTAACAACATGTTAGTGATATCTTATAGAAGGCCTTAATTGTCCCTGTCAAAATAGAACAATCTTCTTACTCTTTCCTCTATGGATACTTTTCTGTAGCATTTTCAGCAGTTTTTCATAACAAACAGTACAAAATATATTATTTCAGTTCTTCTTTGGGAGAGGGATTGGGGTTTGGGATGGAAACATCCCAAATATGGTGATGGGAAGGTGTAACAGTGGTGAGATTGGTGTTTGGATATTAAGTGTAATCAAATATTGTAAACTACCTTAAAAAATAAAAAAAGTTAAAAAAATAAATTAAAAAAAGACGGGGGCGGGGATCATACCAGATAGTGCTCAAGGGCCCAACCAAGTCTGGTCTGTTGTGTGCATGTGAGGCCTGTACTGAAGGGGTTGTGTCTCAGGAGTCACCAGGGCTACTTCTGGCAGAACTCTGCCAGTTTTGGGTATACAGTGCTTTGGATGGATGCTTAGGGACCATGGAGGGCCACGTGGTAGTAGGGATCAAATGCAGGGCCTCACACATGCCAAAGCAGGCCCTCTATTTATTGCTTGAGTTATCTCCCAAGCTCCCACCTACCTGCTTAATATTAATGTGTCAGAGTTATGTGATTTTTTTGTTTGTTCTTAGCCCACACCTAGTGATCCTCAGGGGGTGACTGCTGGTTCCAGTGGTGCTCAGGGGACCATATGGGATGCCAGGGATAGAAAGATTTATGTGATTCTTTTTTTTTTTTTTTTGGTTTTGGGGTCACACCCAGTGAGTACAGGGGCTACTCCTGGCTCTGCACTCAGAAATTACTCCTGGTGGTGCTGGGTGACCATATGGGATGCTGGGAATTGAACCTGAGTCAACCATGTGCAAGGCAAATACCCTACCTCCTATGCTATCGCTCCAGGCCCAATTTATGTGATTCTTACGTTACTATAAATCCTGAAATTTAACTTCTATTTCTATTTTTAAATATAGGTTCCCATCCAAGGCTTAATTCATTACTAAAATGAATATCTTCCTTCTTGCATTCTCTGATTTTTTTTTTTGTTTGTTCTTTTTGTGAGTTAGTTGAGTAATAACCAAAGGTCAAGGGTGAGTCTTTTCACTGAGATGGAAAGTCCCCGTTAGGAAATGGCCTTCCAGCAGTGGGTCCGTCGCTTAAGTTGGTCAATGTAAGGTAACACATTTTGTGACACTAAAGGTTAAACAACCAACAGGAAGTGATTGTCGAGAAACTGGTGTAGAGAAGGGTGAGATGGACTAGCACAGTTATCTTCTCTGCATGAACTTCAGTGGAACACACCACGGAGGGAACCAGATGGTGAATGAAACTACAAGAGGTTAGGAAACTCTACTTTCTTTCTAGATGGTAAGGACTGGGAGGGGGTGTATGGGTGAAACAGTCTAGGAATGGGAAGTGATTAGGTTTCAATCATGAAGAGAAGTGTGGGGAGTGTGTGAGGGGTGGAGGGGGAGGGCGGGGCAGAAGGAAGTTGCACACCCAAAGCCTGAATCTAGAACAATGGCTAAGTTTCACGGTCCCAGAAATCTTAGTGATCTCAGCGTGGTTAAATCGAATGGTAATTTACATCTATAGCTTAACGGCAAAGTCATCTACAGTTTGGAGTTGTATTCGCAGAATCAGAGCTTTGTTCTCTCCCTGCCTCCTCCTAATCCCAACTACTCTTATTTTGGAAAGTCTTCCTCTCCGTGTCAAACTCCTCCCAGCCCATGATAAGCATCCCATGAGCAGAAATCATGTTTTGGTTTGTCTTCCTATGTCCCACAAAATGCCTAGCACAGCATCTGCATTTGTTGAATGAAAATGCTTGTCTAATCTGTTTCTTCCAGCTGAGGATTTCAAACTATGGGCCAGGACATTCCATGTGTTATAGGTGGTTAATCTGTTTACTTTAAACAGCACTTGTGGGACTTTCTTAGCGATCCTGGCACCAAAATTGGGCCTATTTATAGGTCCCAAAGACTATATGATGCTATTTATCCTTTTCCAAAAAGTGGTGTGGTTTCAGATTGTTAAGTATGAAAGTTTCCATCTCCTTCTTTTGATCAAATGTGTGCCAAGTTGGAGGATCAGGTTAAAGGGTAAGTGAATTAGGGGAAAAATGTTTCTTTCAAAGGCTCAGCTATTTACTCAAAATTCCTTGAATGTAATTCATAGAATTGTTGTGAGGATAGACTGAGGTGAGCCATGAGAAAGCCCTCTGGATACTCATAATGGGACATGTGTAAAATATAGAAAAGCCTTTTACAAACAGGATTCTGCATTCTGACAATGTATATGCTGCCTTATGAACTATACAGGTAGTGTTATTTAGTGCTATTAGTATGATATTTAATATTTTAGGCATTTGAAGACATTTAGTTAAGCGGTGTCAAGTATATTCATGATGGTGGGTAACCTGCACTACTGCACATCTGTAGAATTTTTCATCATCTGAATATCAACCTCTGTATCAAAATAACAGTAATTTCTCATCACATCTTCTACCATCTTTGGTAACCTTTATGATTTGCTTATTCTATATGCCTCATATGGAAGCTTGTCATTTGGTATCCAGCTCATTTTTGTGTTGCTTTTAAGACACAATTACATGGCAAAAGGCATCAGAATCTCTTTTTTAAAAAAAATTTAAGACTGACTAATGATGTATTGTACATATAGACCATATTTTGCTCATTTTCTTCTTTATCAAGGAGAAATATTAACTGTTTCTACCTTTTGACTAGAACATAGGGAGTGTTTTGGTATTAGCCTACCTTCTTCTCCCAGTAGAATTTGTCATCTCTTCTAGTGATTTTGGGGAAAAAAATAGCATGATTGAAACGGTTCATTCTAGTTATTATAAGAATAATAAAAGCATTTAAAATCAATTTAGAGCTTTTAGAAGCATTTAAGAAGAATGTGCTTAGTAAGTCAAACAAAGGCATCTCTAATCTTAGGAAGTATGACGGGGCACATGAAATTTTTCTGGTGTCAGAACATTTTTGGCAAATGGAACAAAATCACAACACACAGATCCTTAATGTGCACCCATGCCTTTATAAGGATCTCTCTCTCTCTCTCTCTCTCTCCCCTCCCCAATCCCCCTCTCTCCTCTTTTTGTCCATCTGTCTATGTGTTGAGGGAAGTTGATCAGCTCTTACAGTCCTTCCCTCTGGCACTTTACTCACCAGAAGTGGATGTAGCAGATGTTATAGCATTAGTTCTGTTAGATGGTACCACATTCCGTCTCTAACAGTGTCCCCGAGGGAGGGATCAGAGATGCCAGGAAGATATGAAGAGACTCTGGAGAGGCATGTGATCTGAACTTTTAAGGACAAGTTGGGAAGTGAGTGTAGGGAGGGAATGTTCTCCCCACAGGAAAGGAGAGCCTGAACGAAGAGGTCAAGGTTGATAACTTGGGATGAGCTGTTGATAACCCATGGTCTGGGGGTCAGTCCCTGGTGGAGTCAGATGGAAATCTTGATTATTTGACTCTTCTTTACAGTTTCTTTCTCCTCCCTGCTGATGGATGCAGAGGTAACCCATGATAGTCATCCTGATAGTCTAGAGCAGGGCATCCATTTGTAGGAGTAACTTTGGAAAGATCAATAGATGATTAAGAAGAAAGAACTTTGAACTTTGCTATTTTTGTAAACTGCTTGCTGATCAATCAGATTGTAGACAGAATCATCTTTGGTTATCCCACCTATCTTGTTAGTGAGGAAACCGCGATTTCAAGATGCTCCCTGCGAAGACAAATACCTCTTCTAGGAGCAACATTTTTATTGGTTGACCATGTCTTTTAATTGAGAATTTAAGCAGTGCGGAAGGGTAAAGAATCAAGCATTTTCAACTGCTCCTTCATCGCCAAACTATTCCTACTATGTAATAAATAGCTGATTATTTCTTCTTGCTCACCCTTCCTGGTAACTACTCGGTCAATATTTATTTGGCTACTATGGCTCCTGTCATAGATGCTGGGGACATGACTGAACAAAGGTTTCTGTTCTCAAAGGTTTAGTGGAAGAAACAGTAAACAGGAGGTCACTTAAAGCATTTTTATTAAATGGCATATTTTACACACACGCTTCTACAACTTGTTCTTCTTCACTTGATAATGCCTGTATGGCTCTTGTCATGCTTGTCTGCAGAAGCCTAGCTCCTTCATTGATGCCAGCTATTATTTTCTGAGCCGATGGTATGCTACAGACACTGTCTTAGTTGCAGTGGTCCTCTGAGGTTAAGTGCTGTCAGTATCACCGTTTTATTTGTGAGGACGTCAGGTCAGAGGGGTGAGAACTTGTCTGCAGTTACCCGGGTCAGTCCCTGGTGGAACCAGATCGAAACTTGATCAATTGATTCTTCCCTACAGTTTCTTCCCCCTGCGGATGGTTGCAGAGTTCTCCTCTGGACTGGGGCACCTTAACTTGGTACCTAGCCTCTTATACGTAAGGGTTTTAAAAAAGGACTTTGGGGTCACAGATGGCGCCACACTCTGTAGACATATGTTTGTTTATGGTTGTGAACATCTGTAAGGTAAATTCCCAAGAGATGGAAAAGAAACAGCCCTGCGGTTGTAGGCACTGTTTAGTTTCCTTTTTGAATAAACTTATCCGTTACTTCCATTTACTTATCTTACCGGTTACTTCCATTAACAATGTGGAAGTTGCTGATTTCCTTGTGCGTTCTTCAGCAAAGGGAATGGTAACCTGTGTTATAATAGTTGTCTAGGTGCTGTAGAAACTGGTTCACAGGCTATGCTGAAAATATTTTTAAATTTAAAGATGAATTTCAGAAATAATAAAAGAAAGACTGCTCCCTCCTATAGTTTTTGCCCCCTTTCTTTCTTTTTCTTATCCATTGACGGCAGTGCTTGGGACTGAACCCAGGGCTTCTGGCCACAAAGCACTCACTCCAGCCCTTAAAGCTATCTTCCTGGCCCTCGTCCTAGTCCTTCTCCTTCTCCTCCTCCTCCTCCTCCTCCTCCTCCTTCTCCTCCTCCTCCTTCTCCTCCTCCTCCTTCTCCTCCTCCTCCTCCTCCTCTCTCTCCTTCTCCTTATTGCTCTTCTTCCTCTTCCTCTTGAAACTTACACTTTCTTGTGGCTGTGGAGAGTAAGGCCCTCCTTTCTCTCTGACCTGGTTCTCTAAAAACCTGGGGATTCAGTGCTAGCATGTTCCAAGAAAGTGGAGCCACAGGGGAGCATCTTGTGCTGACTGTAGAGATTTAGTGAAAATATATATTTAGTTTCAGTACTTAAATGCAAATCTGATGAAATTTCTGGAAACATCCCCGAATGGCTTCAGAAATATTGAAAAGGTGCCACGATTCTTCTTTCAAAAACAGACCCAAACTCATTTTCTTTACATCTAATAGCTTCTTGAAAAACCAGAGGGTCTACCAGACTATTCTGGAAGAAGGAGTTTCCATCTATTTCCTCTGTGTGTTTGTTCTTTGGCACCCTCAGGGTTAATTGTTTCCTCTGAGCTGCAATGAAAGATGAAAGATAGAGCGGTCTTTGCTCTGCTATTATATTGAGGGTACAGAGGAGCTTTCTTTCAGAAGAGGACTGCACTCCTATGGAAACCATTAAAAAAACCCAAGCAAATCAAACCCACTGCTGGTGTGGCATCTCTAGGACCAACAGGTGGCAACACCACAGATGTTTGCTTTTCTCTCTGGGTGCAAGGCTGATAAAACTTTGGTGAGGAGAAAAGGGAGCTAGTGACCCGGTGTAGCTGTCTGCTTCCCGGCCTCTGAACTCTGGGTTCCCACAGAGGAAATCATCCTTCTCCTGAAGGCAGCCTCCAGGGAACTTCCTTCATTTCTCCAACATTAACCACTTCAGCTCCGGAAGCTGCTGCAGGCTATTCTGGTGCTAAAGGAGATACTCCGAGAAGGCTTTTGGCATTTCTCCGTTATTTTCCTCTCCCCCACCCCTCATTGGCAGTAAAAACTGCTTTCCTGTAACACCTTCCTCTTTTTCTGAGATGCTGATTCTGATCTGTCACCAGGCAGCTTCCTGTAGCTCTCGCGGTAAGTGGTCAAGAGTGTTTTTTCCTGGAGTTGATTTCAGGTTTGCCAGAATGGCCTCTAGAGACCCAGTTTGTTTTCTTTGTAATTACTAGAGCTTTCAGAATAGTCTCGGTTTTCTCATTAATATGGTCACAGAATTGGGTACCTCTTTGATCTTCTTGTGCTGTTGGGAAATCAGCCTTTTGGGGGAGAGAATTAGGTCCAGGCTAAGGTGAGTTGATGGGGAGCATTCAGTAGTTGGTGAGATCAAAAGGGGTGAGTTCCAGATTCTTGGGGACATTTTTGCATTTATTTACTGTTTATTTATTTCCAGGTTGCTGTTTGTTTTGCTGCTTTAATTTGTGATTCAGTTTAGCAAATAGTCTTTGGTATACTCTTATTTTTTTTTTTTAAAAAGAATAGTTTTGGGGGAAATTGTTGGGTTTGAGGAATAGGACATTTTCTTCCTTTGAAATTTAAAATTTGATTCTGTTAACATCACCTATTTCATTGCTGAAGGGTGTGCATACTGCCCATTTCTTTTTGGCTTTTTAGATCTTATTTGTCTTTTTGGTCATATCTGCTTTCAGATTTTTCAGGGGTTTTGTATCAAGTGTGCCAGTTCAAGTGTGCCAGTTCAAGATATTATTTTCTTTATGACCACTTCTTGCTTTAGACAGGAACATACCACTAAACTACCTCCTGAAATGTGAAGGAACTGTTTTTGTGTTGAGATTTGTCTGAATAGAAAAAAGATGGATTCTTTTAGCCGTTTTATTGGTAGACATGAGAGTGCCTCAGGTTCCTTGTTAACAATGAACTGTCTTAGAGGAAAAAGAAACTGGTGAGAAGCATTAATTGAAAGCTGCACACTTATTAGAAAGATGAACCATAGGACCGCATCTGGGTTTATCAACACCTGTGTCCATGGACCACGTCCTCGACTCAGAGGCTGTTCCACAGCGGCCCTACTGGCAAAATGTAAACCCAAAGTGACTTTGAAAACTTGCATTTCTCTTTCTTTTGTATTTATATTGGTTAATAATGCAAACCTCTTTGATAACGAGAGACCGTGTGTGTGTGTGTGTGTGTGTGTGTGTGTGTTTATATGTGTGTATATTTGTGTGTATCTCAGGATGATTTCATTTTACTCTTACCTGGGAAACTGGAACTTTTTCATTTAGAAGGTAAAGGTACCTTCTACCTTTCACGATCATTTTAAAGTAAACAGGGACTTCTTAAGTATAGCAAGATTTAATTTGAGTAGTCTCAATGTTTGCAGGGCATGTATAAGAGTTCGATGCTGGAATTTTTTTCAGGATTTCTCAGAAGAATATTTCATAGAGAATGGTAACCTTCACCTTTGCTACACTTGCCTGAAGTCCTATTGGACTTATTAGCATTATTGCATATTTTTCAAATATTAATGAACACAATTCCAATTAAGTATGAGGTGTTATGGATTACAGTATTTTGGAAAACATACTCATTCCTTCCTTTGAGGTGACTATTTTTTCCTTCCTTTCTTTTTCTTCCCTCAGCTAAGGTTTGTTGAACACCTACCCTGGGTCAAACTGTGCCAGACACGCAGAGGAAAAGTGTCTCACATTTCATTTCCATATAACCTTTTCTGGCACTTCTCTTGAGATCAAGTGTCCCCCACAACTCTCTCCTTATAATTAAATCGAATCACGCTCACCCCTGTCCTCTCCTTACTCCTCTTTATTCTTGTCCCCTTTGAATGAAAGGGACATTTTCCTTGATTTGAATGAAAGGAATTCATTTTCCATGATTTCCATGCACTCTTTTATTGCTGCTGATTCCGAGGCAATAAATCTGTCTTCTGAGAAGATTTTCAATAAGGGGAGAGACATTTCAAGCCCACCCTGCTCAGGTTGACTTTATCATTCTCCACCCTACTTATGCTCCTGCTTCTTCATTTTCTCATTTTTTTTGGCACATTGTAGTGAATGACACATCTACCCCTTATTGTTCTAAGACAGAAACCTAGAATTCACATCAGCTAATTACCTTGCTCTACACTCCAACATACGGACTACCAATAAGCTTGGCAATTCTGCCGCACAAGCATTTCTAGAATCCACCCCCATTTACCTGTCATTGGTGCTCTCTCATTTCTGTCCATGCCAGTCTGTGCTGGAACTTTACTAGCACACATCTGCAGAGAGAGAGAGACATAAGGGAGGATGCATGTGCTAAGGGATGCTGAATTCTAATGTCCTGGTCTACTAAGAGACACTTCTGTAATAATTATTGAGAGTGGTAGTCCCTGCGCATTGAGATCTGGGGAGGATTAGTTAAATGAACTATACATGCCAAGTCCTTAGTACAAGGCCAAATACTCAGTGAATGAGCGTGATGATGATGATGACAGTAAAGGGGATTAAAATTCTTTCAGGATCTCTTAGCCACCATGCTACCCTTCTTTACACCCCATCTAATCTGGTTGCCATGACTGTCACTAGTCCCCAAATTTTCTGTCCCTTTCACAACACTTGGTTTTCCCATTCTTTTTGTCTGCGTTGATCTCATTCTATGGAGCAAATTCTTCTTTTCCAAAGGAGTCCACTTGGAATTCCCACTGGTGAGGCCTCACATTCCTCTGCTAAGTAGACTTGGAGGTTGCCTTGCTTCAACTACTAGTGTCCTATCATAACCTTGCATGTGCAATTCTACTGTTATTTCTCTGATCTGATCTTTCCCAGGCTTTTAAGGATGGAGAGAGGGACCAATGCATTGTTACTTTCTTCTATCCAGTCTAAATTTGTCATAGACCTGGCACCTGGTGAGAGTTTGGTGGTTAAACATCAATAAAATCACTTTCAAATTTGGTAGGAGGGTTTTTTTTTTTTTTTGGTAGTGGGAGTTAAGAGTACAGTAAGAGAAAGAGAAAGAAACAACTTACTTTCCTTGAAACTATGAAAATTGTGAGTAATAGTACTTAATTTCTGTACACAAATGACCTGATTTAGTTGACTTAATGGTCCTGTGAGTTACCAGGGCTGTCCCTGTTTGAAAATGAGAAGACTGGGGCTTAGAAGGGAAGGTAACTTGTTGGGACCAAGCCTGCCCATCTGCCTCCAGGGCTGTTGGAGGAATAGGGAAGTAAAAAGGGGAAGGAAGATGACCAAACTAAGGAGGTATACTTGGAAAAGAAAGAACAGATGAGAGGAGAGGGTAAAAAGAGGTAATGAGAGCAGACTAAAAATGCAAGAGAAAGGAACAAGAAAAGGCAACTAGAAAGCCAAGGAAAGAAAGTGAACAGGGTTGCTACATGAGAGGAGGAAGAATACACTGCTTTAGGATTTTGTAGGTATTCACAGAAGGACATAAACAGACTTCACTGTTGACATGAGAATGCAACAAAATCAGTCTGATAGGTATTACTATTGTCGAGGCATGCAAATTAGATATAACTGCTAAAACATTGACCCGTTTGGCTGTACTAACCATAACATTTGTTCACACAGATACAGATTGACTTAATGCATTTTCCTTCTACTATTGTCTAAATGGACTGGAGTGATAGCACAGCGGGTAGGGCATTTGCCTTGCACATGGCCGACCTGGGTTTGATTCCTCCGCCCCTCTTGGAGAGACTGACAAGCTAGTGAGAGTATCCCGCCCGCACGGAAGAGCCTGGCAAGCTCCCCGTGGTGTATTCGATATGCCTGAAACAGTGACAACAAGTCTCATAATGAAGATGTTACTGGTGCCCGTTTGAGCAAATTGATGAACAATGGGATGGCAGTGCTACAGTGCTTGTCTAAATAGCTATAATCTGCAAGCACTAAGACTTTTGGCAGGTGTCACTGGTATAGATATGATTCAGTCATTTTCTCTATCTCCCCCTGTGACATCACATTCAATATTGAACTCACGGGGGACAGAGGACTGGGATCCCTCCCGATTTGCCTGGATTTCCATGCTGCACCAAGATCTCTGTTCCTGGGGATGCAGCAGCTGCACCTTCTCACACTGTCCCTCAGAGATTCTGGTCCCAGGAGCCTCAGGAAATATTCCTGGGCTGGGAGGCAAGGTTGCCTGCTAATAAGACTTCAAGTCAATTAGACTTCCTGGGCCCAGGAAGGGAGGCTACGTGAAGCTTTGCTTTTCAATCTCTAAGATCAGCGGGAGGCAGGAATGAGATGGATGTGACAGGTGAGCAAAAGGGGTGGGTTTCCTAATGCTGCCCTCCCAGCTGCCCAGGAGTCCCTATTATTGCTCAGGCCAGGTCAACCTAAGCCCACCTCGGCACCTTCCTATTTATGATTGGCAGTAATCAGTGTGGAGGTGGATGTGGCTTGGGCCGGAGACAAGCCCTTTTCTGAGAAAATAAGAACACACAAAAAAGGAAATGGGGGGCTGGAACAATAGCACAGTGGGTAGGGCGTTTGCCTTGCATGCGGCCTACCGGGGTTCAAATCCAAGCATCCCATATGGTCCCCTGAGCACCGCTAGGGGTAATTCCTGAGTCCAGAGCCAGGAGGAACCCCTGTGCATTGCCGGGTGTGACCCAAAAGGCAAAAAATAAAAATAAATAAATAAAAAGGAAATTGGGAAATGAAGAGAGGACAAAAGGGAGGGCACAGAAATACAAAACAGATTGGGGAGGAAAAGAATAGCAGGGTAGTTTTGTCAAAAGTGAACCCTGTACAGGTTTCTCCGCTCTAGGGAAACAGTGTTCCCATGAAATTGCTTGTATGAAAAGTCTAAAATGAAGGTGCCACTAGGATTTATCTATATGGAAAAATTTTGAGCTCCCCCAGGTCCCGCCCAAACTATAACAAATAACACTTAATATGCAAAAGCCCCCGAGATGATAAGAGCAGTAGTAAAAGGATGCACACGGGCCCTGGGTAGTTCTCAGAGTTCAGGGTTCTAGAACAGCTGCTGGGAGACTGTGCTGGACACTGTGCTCATTTTCTGCTCATCGTCACAGGGCAGAGCTGCTGTGGATTTCCTTCCATCAGATTAAATCAGCCCCACGTAGGTTTTTCATTTTAAAGAAGTGGTGAAATGCAAACTAGAAAAGAAGAGGCTGTCCCTAGCGTGCACACTTAACCCCTTAATGCTGTCAGAGGAAGGCATGGTTACTGCTCTGGTTCTCTGTTCCTGGACTATGCCAGCCAGGTACAGGAGTCTCAGGATGGGCACGTGGCCCACAGGAGCACAGGGTAAGGATTGAGCTGCGACTGCAGTCATCCTCACAGTCTTGAGAAGAGAAGTGCAAAGTCTCCAGGAGAGAAAAGAACTCAGAGTTGGGGAAAGAAAAGGGCTGAGGAATAGCACCAAATAACAGGTGGAGGGCAGGAGGTCCTCACCTGGGCTGAGCATGGGGGCGGGGGCTGGATGATGCTTTTGGGTCCTCTTATGCCTTGGATAAAAGTCCTGAGAATTGGAGAGAACACACAGCTCGATGAAGAGATGAAAGTGGAGGATCCTGCCCATGGGGCCCTCCAGGCCCTCCTGAGATCCTGTAAAAGAGATGGACAGGAGGGGCTCCCCTGGTCAGTAGCCTGCACAGAGAAAAACTGCCGAGAAGCTGCCTAGGCTTTTCTTTGCTTCTATTGCTCCTGACTCTTCACCACTGTCTTGAACCCTTTGTCTCTTTCTTGTCCACTCCCTGATGCCTCTGCCTTTCTGCCTCTACTTCTTATTTTCTATCTCTTTTTTTGTATGTGTGTGTGATGGTTGAGTTGGGACTACAGCAGCACTGCTCAGGGGCTGTTCCTGGTTCTGTGCTCAGGAATGAGCCCTGTAGGTGCTGGGGGGGGGGGGCGGGGGGATGCTGCTCATGGGTGTTCTCACTGAGATGGGCTGAGTGCAAGGCAAGTGCTTTAAGCTCTGAACTTCCTCTCCAGATCATCCATCTTTCTCTTTCTCGGCTGCGGCTCCCCGAGGACCTCCCCTGGAAGCCCACCTCTTCAAGGTCTTACAGTGCATCCATGAACATCTCTTTAGTTTTACTGAAGAACATGTTGATGCTGTTATGTTCACTGTCCTCATTCCATCCTAATGTTTGTATAAATGCACAAAGAAAGCTTGGAGCACTGCCTTTGAGATTATTCTTATTCGATGTGCACTTCTGTGTCCCCATCTCCGAACCCCCCCCCCCCCGCCCCGCCACACACACACACTCCAGATAGCTTCTGAGCTGTAGCGATTGCTCCAGATTCTGTCATGAGTTAGTGGAAAAAGCAGAAATTCAATGTCAGGCTGTTCGGTTCCAAAGGACAAATTCTAGTTACCACATCCTGTCACCCCTTGTGCCGGTCAACAGCCTGTTCCCTTGAAAGCCTCTTGGGGAGCTGACCCTGTTCCTGTAGACTGGACCATCCTTCAGCAGCATACCCCAAACAGATCTCCTTCTAGAGCAGACAAGTATCAGTGCAAGACATGATGCAAAAAAATAAGAATGCCAATTTGTTCATTTAAAATGTCTACCCTGTTTGGCAGTGGGTGCAAAGTCAGAACATTGATGCACGAAAATGTCATTAAAAGACTGGTAAAACATGGTGCTTCAATAAAAATGGGAAACAACAGTAAAATAAAATAATAGGGGTATGAAACTGCCAGGAAGATCCCAAAGGTTCATTTTAGCAGACCTGGACAGTGCAGCTCTTTCCTTGAGGGTAGACATGTATGGGAAAGTGAGCTATTATCAGCAGGTTGCCTGGTGATCGTGGAAATGGAGCAGAGGGAATTAATTCTAATAGCTTGATTGCTTAATGGCCTCAGAGTATTAAAGGGAGTCTCCATTTTCATCCTTTGCTTAAACCTGCACTGCTGGAGCGATAGCACAATGGGTAGAGCGTTTGCCATGCATATGGCCGACCCGGGTTCGATTCCTTCACCTCTCTCAGAGAGCTCGGCAAGCCACCGAGAGTATCTCGCCCACACGGCAGAGCCTGGCAAGTTACCCATGGCATATTCGATATGCCAAAAACAGTAACAACAAGTCTCACAATGGAGATGTTACTGGTGCCCACTCAAGCAAATTGATGAACAACAGAATGACAGTGCTACAGTGCTTCACTGCTTACACCTCACCTCGAAGTACTTTTATAGTACTCATTTTCACTGTAAGGAGGGAACTCCTCGTAGAATCATTGTCTAAATGAGATCCTTTCTTCTGCACACATCTACTTAAGATATTCTTTGCCAGTTTAGATGTCTTGTTATAGACCTGTGTCTCCAGGTGTCTGAAATCACCTCCTTATTTTTCCTAAATAATCTTTCTGACTTTAAAAAAAATAGGTGGAAGATGTTTTAATAAAAAAATTATAGAGGCTACACTCAGCAGTGTTGGTAGGGGAGTGAGGAGTCTGAAATCATTCCTAGAAATGCTGGGGTGGACAAACATGTAGAGTCAGGAACTGGATTCAGGACCTCATGCATGTTAAAAACCTTTTCTACCACTTGAGCTATATATCCAGTCCTAGAATAATGATATTTTTTGTGACCAATCTTCAGAATCTGAATCTGCCATGTAAAAGAAAATTCTTCATTCAAGGACACATTTCAATATTTTAACAAAATTACTGACAGCATTTAAAAAAATTAACCTGCATAGAACCATTAGCTATTACTTTGGTTACTTTTTTTCTTCCATTATACTTTTGTCACATTATTCTTATGAAACCTCTTTATGGCTTTCAAAGGCTGCACCCTCAATTTAATTCTTAGCATAAGATGAAACCAAGACATATTAGCTGGTGTTTTCCTTTTTGTCTTTTATTCTACTTGAAGATATTTTTTTAAAAGAGAGAGGAATGGATTTGTGTAAGCATTGTCTTAGCCTTTTTTCAAGTAGTTATATGCCCAAATCCTAAGTTTCTGCTCCTATAGTTAGACTTTAATTTTGTAAACTCTTTTCTCTCACCTAATTTTGTCTATTCTGTTTCTTTAGACTGTCACGGATCCAAAAGATCAATAAAAGATGATTTGTTCTTTTACTCCAGCAGTCTTTAGAGGTGTATCTAGTGTCAACTGGAATATTTTGGTAAGTTTATAAATATGAAGGATCGAAAGAATTAAAACTTACTTCCTCAAAGTTACACAATAATACAAATTATTACAATATTATGAAACTTCCACTTATATGCCTTGAAAGCTGCTGTTACAAAGAAAAATTTGAACTAGAGGAAACATAGACCAGAGTTTTCCATTTTATATTTATCTCTTAGTAAAATGATGAGGTCATGAGTAAGGCACAATTTTCATAACTATTACAGGAATATTATCTAATTCATTCAGCAATAAATATATTATAAAGCTATATAAATCATGAATAAATAATATTTTTCATAAAAGAAAAATGGCTAAGACAAAAATGGACTTATTCAATGTTTTCAATAGAAAATATTTCAAAGACACTTTAGAGGATATCAGAGAAATTAAAAACAATGAAATAGCTGTATGACTTCAAGGTAATTATAAGAAGATAATATGGCTCTGTGCTTAGTTCTGAGTTTTTAAAGTTGTGCTTGCAGAACGATCTAAAATAAGAGAGGGAAGTTGTTGCATGAATATTTTCTCAAGTTTTCTTTATAGACAAATGTATTTAGGCTCTTATTTGGTGCTGTCCTTCTGCTAATACTAATCACTCATACCAGTCTAGCAAAGCAGAATGAGAAAAAGAAGAATAAGTTGGCTGGTGGCCAATATTCTTATTAACTTCCCAGGAGATTGAGTTTCTTTCTTCTGCCTGCATTCTCATTGCCACCTGTCAGGGTATAGAGTCCCTTTTTGTCATCGTATATGAAGAATCCTTCCTTTTACCTGCTCCAGGGACTTTGAGCCCAGGAAAACAGAACATGCTCACTTAGTCTCCAGAGAGTGTTTTCAAGACCTAACAAGCTGACTTAGCACTTGTTGATGAGTCTCAACCCTTTGGCCAGATGAGGCTGTGAGATGCTGATGTAATTGCTAGAGAATCCATTTATCTTTTGTCCTGCTGCTATTTTGTATTTGTTGTTGTAGCTATTTTTTAAATTGTTTTGGAACATAGAATGTTCTTTTTTATGAAAACCCACCTCAAAAATCCTTTTTGTGATTCTTCTTTTATGATAAAAGTGCCCTTTATTGTTCTCCTTCCTCCAAATTTGCAAATTTCAAGTGAGAAGCAGCTGAGTTGAAGCTAGAGTACAGGCCTGGGAGGGTACACGCAGGAACAGGGCGACTGTAGAGTGTGACTAGTGATCAGGTTAGGAAGAGCAGCAGGGGACAGACTGAGGAAGGCCAGAAGAATCACGGTGGAATCCCATATTTTCTTTTCTTTTCTTTTCTTTTCTTTTCTTTTCTTTTCTTTTCTTTTCTTTTCTTTTCTTTTCTTTTCTTTTCTTTTCTTTTCTTTTCTTTTCTTTTCTTTTCTTACAATTTTATTGAATCACCATGAGATAGTTACAAGCTTTCATGTTTGGGTTATAATCACACAATGATCAAACACCCATCCCTTCACCAGTGCACATTCCCCACCACCAATATCCCGGGTATACCCCCTGTTTCCCACCTTCCCCCTGCCTCTATGGCAGACAATATTCCCCATACTCTCTCTCTACTTTTGGGCATTATGGCTTGCAACACAGACACTGAGAGGTCATCATGTTTGCTCTATTATCTACTTTTGGCACACATCTCCTATCCTGACTGATTCCTCCAGCCATCATTTTCTTAGTGATCCCTTCTCTATTTCAGCTGCCTTCTCCCCTCTGCTCATGAAGCAGCTATGGGGCAATCCTCCTGATCCTTGTATCTACTGTCCTTGGGTGTCAGCCTCATGTGATGTTCTTTTATACTCCACAAATGAGTGCAGACCTTCTATATTTGTCCCTCTCTTTCTGACTCATTTCACTTAGCATGATATTCTCTGTGTCTATCTATTTATAAGCAAATTTCATGACTTCATGTCTCCTAACGTTTGCATAGTATTCCACTGTGTAGATGTACCAAAGTTTCTTTAACCAGTCATCTGTTCTAGGGCACTTGGGTTGTTTCCAGATTTTGGCTACTATAAACAGTGCTGCAATGAACATATAGGTACAGTGCTTTTTTGCATCCTCGGGATATATTCACAAAAGTGGTATTGTGGAGTCATATGGAAGCTCAATTTCTAGTTTTTAAAGGACTGTCCACATTGTTTTCCAGAAAGGCTGGACCAGTTGGCATCCCACCAACAGTGAAAGGGTGTCCCTTTTCCCCCACATCTATGCTAGCACTGGTGTTCCTTTTGTTCTTTTGAATGTGTGCCAGTCTCTGTGGTGTGAGATGATATCTCATTGTTGTTTTGATTTGCATCTCCCTGATGACTAGTGATGTGGAGCATTTTTCATGTGCCTTTTAGCCATTTCTATTTTTTTTGAGGAAACTTCTGTTCATTTCTTCTCCCCACTTTTGATGAGGTTGAAGGTTTTTTATTGTATAATTCTACTAGTGTCTTCTATATCCTTGATATTAATCCCTTATCAGATGGGTATTGGGTAAATATTCTTTCCCATTCTGTGGGATCTTTCTGTATTTTGGTCACTGTTTCTTTTGAAGTGCAGAAGCTTCTTAGTTTGGGAATCCCATATTTTCTAAGGTGAAACACAGGTGATGATGGGGGAGTTTCAGCTGGACAGGGACATAGCGCCTTTTTGCCTTTTATAAAGATGACGTTGACTGCAATGTGAGCCCTTATCTTTGATTGGCCAGAGCTGTAGCAGGGAACTTAACTGGCAGGAACAAAGGGGGATGCAAGATCTGGATCTGCAGCATGTCCCAGAGGCAACAAAGTTCCCTGGGCTGGTCTAGGAGGAGAGAAAGGGGAGTTGGGGTTGCTTGTGGAGGCCATGGTGGCAGATGGCAGAAGGGGTGCAGGGAGGAGCAGATAATTATTGGTGGGTTATATATGACAACCTGCCTCGCTTCTAGAACTCTGAGCAGCACTTCCTGCAACCTTCTTGTTTTGGGTTCATCGGTTTGGGTAACCTGTTCCTAGAAAAGCAGTGGAGTCTTGGGGGCTTTAGCGATATCACAGCAGGTAGGGCGTTTGCCTTGCACGAGGCCGACCCGGGTTTGATTCCCAGCATGCCATATGGTCCCCCAAGCACCGCCAGGAGTAATTCCTGAGTGCATGAGCCAGGAGTAAGTCCTGTGCACTGCTGGGTGTGACCCCCCCAAAGAAAAAAAATTAACTAAAAAAAAGAAGAAAAGCAGTGTAGTCTAAAGTTGTCAGTGACCCTAGTTTCTCTAACTGTTAAGTCAGAAGTAGCTGTGCCTCTGTCGGTTACTGCTTTACCTGGACATGGCTGGTGGGAACTCACACATGGATGACTCAGAGAAAGTGGTTGATGGTAGGAGTTGATTCTGAGGTAGTTTGTAGAGCAGTGGGTTTAGATGGACTTCCTCTGTGTTTCCCCGTTTTTGTCACAACTGAGCCATGTGCATTGTTCTTTCCCTCCTCTAGTCTCTGTATGACTGACCAACTTCTTCTTTGTGAGTGCTTATTGCATCCTACTTCTCTGAGGAGAGAGCAAACCAGTCATTTCTCTTTTGCACTGCTAGAGGATGTCTCAGTGCCTCTTTCTGACCTGCCATGTGTTTGCAAAGTTGCTTGAACCCATGCCCATGGTCTATTGGATTGCAGATGCTTGAAATCATTTGTTCATTCCATTCAATTTATTCACTATAAATAATTCATAGAGTTTAACATTAAAAGAGAACTGGTCCACCTGTGGGGAAAAAGCAAAAGATAATAATGACATCGTATTGGCTTTTTGTAACAGGAATAGATTAGACATATGAGAAAGCATTGAGGAAAAAATTTTGATTTGTCTTGTTTGAGCCTGGCCAATAATTTCCTCATCTGTAAAGCTCCTGTAGCTTAGCAATGATTCCCTGTACTGCTTGGGAGTAGGGAACACCGAATGCACTTGAGAACAAGGCAGATACTAGAGCTTTAGTTTTTAATTTTTTTTTTTAATAAACTCCCAAGCAGGGTTCAGGGGGTCTGGCAGTCTTTTCTAACCATACTTGTCCAATTGGGCCCAATGATTCAATGTGTGGTCCCTGAGATACAATGTTGCTTGGGTCTGGTGGTACCTTGGGCCTCTAGGGTTCTACCTAGTGGTGGTGATGGTGGGGGTCGTGGGGGCTCTTGTAGTGCTGGGAATCAGACTCAGGACCTGGAGTGTACCAGGCATGCACTATAGTTCTTTGAGCTACTTCCTTTGCCCCTGACTCAGATTTGATGACAAATTAGATGGCATACATATGCTTCCCTCAAATCTTTTCAAATCACTTAGTACTGGAGCAATAGCACAGTGGGTAGGGCATTTACCTTGCACATGGTCGGCCTAGGTTCAATTCCTCCGCCCCTCTTGGAGAGTCCCGCAAGCTACCGAGAGTATCCCACCCACACGGCAGAGTCTGGCAAGCTCCCCGTGGCATATTCGATATGCCAAAGACAGTAACAACAAGTCTCACAATGGAGACGTTACTGGTGCCCGCTCGAGCAAATCGATGAGCAACAGGATCACAATGCTACAGTGCTACTATATATAAGTTTTTTTTTTTTTTAAATTTTTATTAAATCACCATGTGGAAAGTTACAAAGTTCTCAGGTTTATATGTCAGTTATACAATATTCAAACACCCATCCCTTCACCAGTGCCCAAATTCCACTACCAGAAACCCCAGTTTACCCCCCTCCCCCACCCCCTACCCCCTACTGTATAACTAATGAATTTCACTTCATTTTTTCTTTACCTTGATTACATTCCATAATTCAACACAAAACTCACTATAGTTGACATAACTCTCTCTCTTTTTTTTTCTCTTTTTCCTTTTCCATTTTTTTTTTTTTAATTTTTCCCCCTCATCCCCCTTCCTGCGCCTCATAGTATGGTGTACTCCACGCCACGTTGGCCAGCGTGGGGCTTTTGCTTAGCTCATAGTCCAGAGGTGGCTGTTACATTAAGAACCTTCAATATTTCAACAAAAACTTACTGTTATTATTTGGAGTTTCCCCCCCAAGTCTGACCTGTTCAAATGGAACCCTTTCACATTGATGACAATTATAAATGTTAAGTCGCGCGGACGCGGCAGCGCGTTGGATTTCTGTATAAAGTCCTGGGAAAATTCTGCCAGAAATTACATATTTCCTCTGTTAGCCGGCGTGGGGCTATATATAAGTTTTTGTGTAGAACTAATATGATCTATTAATATTAGAGTTAATCCTGGTAAACAGAAATTATTATCTTATTTTGTCAACCACCTACTAGCCATCTAGGTTTGACTAGGAGGAAACTTAAAAGATAAAAACTTGTAGGTAATGAACATTTTTAAAATACTAACATATGCTTTTTCTGTTTTCCTAATTAGATTGCTGGTTGAGACCTAGGGAAAAATTATCAGGAGCAATAATGTTCTGCAGTAAAAAGAAATCACTTGGTAAGTACTGAGTTCTTTACATGACATAAAGAAAATATAATTTGAAAATATTTCTTTTTCTTGAGGCTGGAGTGATAGTACACAGGTAGGGTACTTACCTTACATATGACTGGCCTGTGTTCAATCCCAGATACTGCATATGGGAAAAATAAAAGTTTTTTTTTTAATAGAGGGATACTTTATTATTTATTTATTTGTGGTATTGGGGATCAAACTCAGGGCCTCACTCATGCCAGGACCTCACAATATCACCAGACAAGAGAGGTACATTCTATGGTATAATAAAACATACAATATTACAGAGGGATACGTAATATTCTATAATAAAACATATACTAGTGCATACATTACATGATTCATAATATATATTTTATTACAAAAGTGTGTAGATGTTTTTGCTTGGGAGTGCTGCAGCTGCCTGGGACCCAGGTCAGCTACATGCACGGGAAGTGCCTTACCTGCTGTACCAGCTCTTTGGTCCCAGAATATTATCTTGTGACTTGTCATCCCGTTGAGCTTCAATTTTCTCGAGCAGGCGCCGGTAATGTCTCCAGAATATTATATATTTGAATCTGTAATATTACACATACTATCAGCCAGACCACCTACACAACCAAATAAAGTCATATCACTTGTATCACTTGTCATCCCGTTGATCTTCGATTTGCTCGAGTGGGCGCCAGTAACACCTCCATTTGTCCCTGTCGCGTGCTAGTGCCGCCCAATAGCAAATGAACAAAGATTATTTCTCATATATGACTTTATTTTTAAATGTAATGTTGTTGTACAATGGAATATTGCTTTGGAAGGAAAAATAACACCCCCCTCCCACCCAAGCAGTGTTCAGGGGTCCCAGGGCCACGCCTCGTGATACTTGACCAATCACATCAATGGTTCAATGCTTGACCTTGGTGAGTGATGCTACTTATGCTCAGACGTGTTGGGACTCTCTAGAGCTGTATCTGGTGGCCTTGGAGCAGAGTAGGCAGTGCTGGGCACTGACCCTGGGACATGAGCATAAAAGAACTGCAACTCAATCCTTTGAGCTACCTTCCTGCACCCCACCGTCCTAGACGAACCTATCTAAGTGTTCAGTTTGTTTGATACTTGTGAATACCCAGGTGATTATCACCCCAGTACAAGAATTAGAACACTTTTTCTATTTCTTTCATTTTAAAATTTTTAAATTTTTTTTAATTAAATAAATTATTAGTGAATCACCGTGAGGTACAGTTACAAACTTATGAACTTTCATGTTTGCATTTCATTTACATCTCTCAACCAGTGCCTATTCTCCTCCACCAATTTTCCCTAGTATCCCTCCCACCAACCCCACTCAACCCCCACTGCCCCACCCTGCCTCTGCGGCAGGGCATTCCCTTTTGTTCTCTCTCCTGTTGGGTGTTGTAGAGTGAAATGAGTCAGAAAGAAAGAGACAGACATAGAAAGATCGCACTCATTTGTGGAATATAAAGTAGCAGAATGGGAGACTAACACTCAAGAGTAGTAGAGATAAGGAGCAGGAGGTCTGCCCCACAGCTTGGAAACTGACCTCACATGCTGGGGGAAAAGGCAGCTGAGATAGAGAAGGGAACACCAACTAGAGGATGTTGGGAGGACCCATTCGGGTTGAAAGATGTGAGCTGAAAGTACACTATAAACTGAACATGAAGGCCACTCAATACTTCTACTGCAAACTACAACAACCAAAAGGAGAGAGAACAAAAGAGAATGCCCTGCCTCAGAGACAGGGTGGGGTAGTGGGGGATGGGGTGAGGATGGTCAGAGTGATACTGGGAACATTGATGGAGGAGAATGGG
Source organism: Sorex araneus (assembly GCF_027595985.1). NCBI lineage: Eukaryota > Metazoa > Chordata > Mammalia > Eulipotyphla > Soricidae > Sorex > Sorex araneus. The sequence continues at coordinate 94,710,837 of NC_073304.1, read as the reverse complement.
CACTGGTGGAAGGATGAGTAAAAGATCACTGGATGACTGAAATGCAAACACAAAAGTTCATAAGTTTGTAACTGTACCTCACGGTGATTCACTAATAAAAATTTAAAAAACTATATAAAGAATCAAATAGAAAAGAAAACTCATATGTTGGAAACAACCTGGATTCATTTGATATTTGGTTGGGTAGTTGGTCTGACTGGATAGTATTAGTAATATTACACTTTTAAAAATATAGTATCCTGGGGCCAAAGAGCTGGTACAGCAGGTAAGACACTTCCCTTGTGTGTAGCTGACCTGGGTTCCATGCAGCTGCTCCGGTTTGATGGTTCTCCGAGCACTGACAGGAATGATCCCTGAGGACAGAGCTAGGAATAAGCCCTGAGCACAATCATTTAATCATTTATGGCCTCCAAACCGTGTGTGTGCGTGTGTGTGTGCGTGTGTGTGTGTGTGTGTGTGTGTGTGTGTGTGTGTAATATACTTATCAGAAAAGAGTACTTCTCTTTATCTTTAGTCTCCTAGAGTCAGGGACAGTCTTGTAAAAAAATTTTTTTAAGGGGGAAGAGAGATAGTACAGTGAGTTCAGTGTTCGCTTTGCATACAGACAGCCTGGCTTTGGCCCCTGGCATTCCATATCTCCCCCTGCACACTGCCAGGAGTAATTCCTGAGTACAGAGCCGGGAATAACCCCTGACCATCACCAAATGTGGCCCCCCCTCGAAAAACAGTTATTTTAAAAAAAAGTGTAGGCACCATGGTTTAGGAACTTTTATAGTTTGAAAATGCATGAGCAATTCCAACACCACACCCTCCATTCATATATTCACTTGGCTACACCATTGTCCCAGTGTCCCTCATTCAATCTCCTCACCCCTATGGAAAAATTCCTACTCAAGACAAATTCTCAGCAGTTTCTGTTTCCTTTGAGCATTTGTTATTTCACTATTATGTTTCTTCATATCCTTCATAAAAAAGAGATCATTTTGGTCAGGGAAGTTTGTTATATTGTTTTCTTTTCTTTATTTTTCATACTTTTGTGAAATAAGATAGTTTTCATTGAACAGAACTTACTTAAAAAGGCATGAGGGAAGAGAAAAAAGAGGAATAGTGTTCAGGACAGAATACTGGCTTTTTCAGAGTGAAAAAGCAGGCAAGCAAAGATATGTATGCAAGAGAGAACATGGGCTTGTGAGAGCAAGCTGCTATACCTTTTTTTCAATGGATGTGCATTCAATTTGTTATTGTTTCTCCTTTTATTTTGACCTTGGACTTTTTAGAAACCAACTAGATTAGAGTGCATCCAACTAACTTTCCTTCTATTAGTATTTCTGACAGGTGGTTAACTAACTTAGGTTAGAAACAGGCAATTATTTCATGGTAGAGCCTGTTCCCTTGTTGCACACTTATTCATTGCAACATTCAGCCACATAATGAGTTGAAATATATCTCGGCATAGGTCCCATCCACAGGCCATTAGTTATACCCTCTGGAGGCAATACTTTTGTATTCCCAATGCCTGTCTAAGAGTCTAGAATTAGTGTTCATCAGTTTTTTCTTTTTCAAATGAAATGATTGCTTTTTAAAAAATCAAATCAAGGAAGTAATTGTAATAGGATTATGCTAAGTACAGCTTTCAACAGAATGTATTATTGAAGGGTTTTGATATGCTGGGTCTCTTAAAAGGCTGCACATGCACATATGTAAAAGTAAGCACTTTTAGTAGATAAAAAAATGAGAAAATGGAAGTCAAGACAATTGAGCAATTCATATATATTTTGCCGTGTTGTGCAATTTTAGAGGGATCCAATAATAATGCCTTACATTAACACATTTGTGTGTATTTATTCAATATTTATTCCCAAATGGAATTATGTTGTACAACAAACATTTGAAAACCTGCTCTTTAGATATATTACCAACCATCGGGACATTTCATGTTTTTAGACTTTTTTCTGTAATGTTATTCCTTTCTAGTTTTCTTTTAACTTATTTTGAAAATGTTGGATTTTACAGGAAAATGGAAAGAGTGATAGAGCAGACACTAAATACTTTTCCCTTAAATTGCACAATGTCACCATTTTGTTTCCTCTCCTCCTTTTTCTCCCCTCTCCTTTTTGTTATCTAGTTTCATGTTCAAATTAGTCCCACTTTCTTCAAGATCTAAAAATTTCCGGCTGATGGACTCAAATCTTACAAACACTATGATTGCATTTTATTTTTATTTGTTCTTTGCAATTCATTCTTCATGTGTAGCATGTATGGGAAGTCCAAAGACCAATTTTATTTTATTTTATTTTAATTTTGCTTTATGGTAACATTTTATTTTTTGGGACAATTCTTTAACCATTTAACAAATAGCGTTTTCAAAGATCTATCCCATTTTCATAAAAGATTTGCATAAAGGCTACCACATAACAAGGCAGGCAGGCCGATGATAGACAAACTGTACAGATACATGCATCAAGGCAAGTATCTCTTAAATACACATTGTGCTCTCTAAAGATGTGTGTGTGTGTGTGTGTGTGTGTGTGTGTGTGTGTGTGTGTAATCAAAGGTGGGGGAAGGTATTGGAGTAGTGCTGGTCAGTCCTGGTGGTGTTGAGGAAAGCATATAGTGCCAAGGATGAATATGTAAACACAGTTTACATACAAAGTGTGTCTTGCGCTGTCTGAGCAATCTCTCCAGCCCCTAAAGTGAAGACATTACAAAATGTTAAGGAGGGATCAAGGACGGAGGGCCACACTCCATGGTTCAGGGTCATTATCTACTCTGTGTTCAAGTGGCAATATTAAAAAAATGCATTTTAAAAATCTGTATTAAAATGTGGCAGTGCAGGATCAAAGCACTGTTGGTTGTATAAAGTGTAAGCACCTTAACCCTTGTTTTCTCTCTGACACCAAAATGAGGGCTTCTAAGGGAAAATATTTCTTTGAATGTTACAGCATGAGTACGCTTTCTTCTATTAACATCCTAATCACTATACAGATATGTAGCACTGTAGCACTGTCATCCTGCTGTTCATTAATTTGCTTGAGTGGGCACCAGTAATGTCTCTATTGTGAGACTTGTTGTTACTGTTTTTGGCATATCAAATGCCCCACGGGGAGCTTGCCAGGCTCTGCCATGTGGGCGGGATACTCTCGTTAGCTTGCTGGGCTCTCCGAGAGGGATGGAGGAATCGAACCTGGGTTGTCTGCATGCAAGACAAACACCCTACCTGCTGTGCTATTGCTCCAATCCATCCTAATCACTAAAGCCAATTATATGTGAAAATCTGATTCGAAGAGTCCTTCCTTAGCTAAAAGCTTGCCACATAAAATGCCAAGCATTTTCACATGTCAGCTGGGTTAACTTTAATAACAGCAAAGATCAATTTTAATTTGATTATATATTTTTTAATGTAGGAATGGATGATTTCACTTTGTTAAAATATATCAAACCTAAAGTAGTCAAAATAAATTTGGAAAGATGTTGAACTTGATGGGGTATTCGCCACATGAAGGTCAATAGCTGAGAGACAGGAGCTGATGCAAGTAAAGCAGGTTTATTCAGGGGCTAACAATCTGAGAAGAGAAGAGAGTGGGCAATATTAGAGTGGTCTAGGCTGCATAAGGGTCAAGGTTTGCCTGAAATGTGACTAACCCTGGTGTCAATCCTGGGCACTGTCTCACTATTGCTTATGTCCACCAAGCACCACCAGAAATGACCCCTGAACACAGTCAGGAGTAAGCCTGAGAACTTCCAGGTGCAGTCCAAATATCCCCCACTCTTCAAAAAAAAATTAGAATTGTCAACCTTGGGAAAAGGTACTTGCATTATGTTTCCTTTATATCTGAACTGAAACCAAAATACTAGGTGTAGCATTACTGTAAGAAGCTTTGCTCTATATGCACATTTTCAAATATTGGGGTGTCTGTGTGTGTGAAGTTTCTATAAAATTAAACTAAGTTTATTATACATAGTATTGTGAAGTATTAATAGATACTATTTTTAAAATTATAGATGATCAATACTGTTTGGTTTAGATGCTGATGAAACCTAAATATTCTAAGTATAATTTTCCATTTGTGATGGTTGAAAGAATTTTCACGGGCTAGCTTCTGGTTCTGGGTTGGAAACCTTGTATCTCCTCTAAGACCCACATATTCCTTGTGCTTCTGGTATGGTTGCCATACCAGGGTCCGGTTGCCATATGACCTTGGGTTCTGCAGCTTCATGGAATATTGCAGGTCGTGTCTACACAGAAGCATGAGTATTCCTGAGAAGTATTCCTACTCGGGGTAATGATTGCTCCCTAACTCTCTATAAAAGCAACAGTATATTCCATAAATATAGATGTTATTAACCACAAACTCATATATTTTCAACTCAACATCCCCTCTCTTGTCTGGATTCTAGTGCCATCTGATAGGAGGCAACATTGATGGGTGGAAGGACATTCAAGTGGAAACTGTAGCACTGTCGACCCGTTGTTCATTGATTTGCTCAAGCGGCACCAGTAACGTCTCCATTGTGAGACTTGTTACTGTTTGGGGCATATCAAATATGTCAATGGGAGCTTGCCAGGCTCTGCCGTGAGGGCAGGATATTCTTAGTAGCTTGCTGGGCTCTCCGAGAGGGGCGGAGGAATCAAACCCAGGTCGGCCGTGTGCAAGGCAAACGCCCTACCCGCTGTGCAATTGCTCCAGCCCTATTAATCTTTATGGCTAAAATATGGTTGCTGTGTGAAGTGAGGGAGGTAATGGGGTTTGTGTTTGGTGTGTGACCCTCATATAGAGAACTGACTTCTCTCCTTGTAACCTACACATAAATTACTCTACAGGTTAAAAGGAACTTTGCAAATGTGATTAAGTTAAGGATCTTGAGATGGGAGGTTCTTTTGGGTTATTTGGATGCCATTCAATATATACCCACGGGTCTTTATAAGAGGGAGGCAGGAGAGTCAGAGATGAGCCACTGAAGCCAATGTCCTAATGAAGGAAGCATGAACTAAGGAACATGGGAAGAAAAGGTATTCTAGAAATACCTTTTCTAGAAAATACCTTTTCTAGGTATTTCCAGAAAAGATACCTTTTCTAGAAAAACATTCTAGAAAAGGTGAAGAACAGATCCTCCCCTAGAGCCTTCAGTGGAACTCAGCTAAGCTAAACACCTTCACTTTAGTTCTCTGCCAGATTTGTTTTCAGATTTCCGACCTCCAGAGCAAGATGTGGGTTGTTTAAGCCTCTGAATTTACGGTAATTTTCAAGAAGAGCAATAGGAAATGATTGTGTTTCTATAAAGATCCTCTGGCAGCTCTTCTGCAGGCAGCCTCCAGAGACCAGGGGAGAAAGCAGGGGGGCAGAGGGAGGCGATGCAGTGACCTGAGAGAGAGGTGATGTGGGTTGGAACTGCAATGGGAAAAGGAGGGGATGAGCAGTGACTAGGTTTCATTTTCTGCCTGCGACTCTGGCTCCATAGTTTCTTTAAAATGGGCATTATCTGAATGCTCCACCGGCAGTAAATGAAGGGGGCCTCCTACTTTGCTTTTGGTGAGCTCCGATTTGCTCTGATATTCTGTGAAACAGAGTGGGGAAGCTGCAGACACTCTTGTGCAGTCTGTGTTTCACTTCATTCAGGTGGAAAAGGACCTCTGCAAAATTCGTTATCGTCTTCTTAAACTATCTGCAGCTCAGCTTGGGTACAGTGCTCGGCAACACAACCTACAATGCTCTCTAGTTTGTCTGTTGTGACATAAACTCCCTTCAGGGCTGCGTGGGTTCAGCAGAGGTAGCCTTGTAAGCACCTATCAAGGCTCCTCTCATCTACCTCTGGCTTTCCATACCCCCTGTGGCCTCCTTCTTTGCTTCTTGGCTGTGCAGAGACTTGTGGGCATGATCACCCTTTTCAAGCCATCACTATCTTGTTTGTTTTTCCTTCACTGCCTAGAATAGAGTTTTGTCCCAAAGAGTGCAGTGAGTATTTTTGGAATAAATCTCTCTGTCCTGCTTCCAGAAGTTTTATTTACCATGAGGATTGTGGGTCTCAGACACAGAAACCAATATGTACTAAAGAAACTCAATTTATAGCTCAAAACAGCAAGCACAAACTTTGAAAAACAGCTTCCTGGAACGTCCTGAGGTGTAAAGCAGATAAGATACCTTGGATTTCCTTCTCACTTGCCTTTTCTTTCTAGTTGGGAATTTTTCCTTCCTTCCTCCTCCTCGTCCTTCTCATTCTTCTTCCTTTCGTTGGGAGGCCACACCTGGTGGTGCTCAGGGGTTACTCCTGGCACTGCACTCAGGGATCACTCTAGGCAGTGGTTCGATCTTCATATGATATTCCAGGGATTGAACCTGGGCCGACTGTATGCAAGGCAAGCACCCTATCCACTGAACTATCTCTTGAGCCCAAACTTGCTCATCTTTTTTTTTTCTTTTTGGGTCACACCCGGCGATGCACAGGGGTTACTCCTGGTTCTACACTCAGGAATAACTCCTGGCGTTGCTCAGGGACCATATGGGATGCTAGGATTCGAACCCGGGTCAGCTGCGTGCAAGGCAAACGCCCTACCCGTTGTGCTATTGCTCCAGCCCCAAACTCGCTCATCTTGAGAGGTGGTTTGAGTTCAATGAATGGCTCAAGAATGTCTCATTAGAAAATGAACTGGCTCTGTCTTCTTTAAGACTCCTGCGATCCGTGGGTTTATAACTGGATTCTTCCCCACCCTGTCTCATTTTCATGGAGAATACTACAGAAAGAAATAGCTATTTCTGTCTCTACAGAGAGTATTCTGAGCCTTACCCACTCCATAAAAATGCAATTTTACCATAGACAATCAGATTATAAATGATGTAGATAAATAACACTCTAGAACTGGGCACACATGAGGTAAGTTTCCAAGAAAGCAGACCGTTTTGAACAAGAATTTGGGAGCGGGTTCGCACTAAGGACAGAGTTGCCCAAATATTCCACGGAGAGGGCAGACTAGTTCTCAGGGAGGCCTCCAGGGTGAAACAGAGAAGCTGGGGAACCATGGAATGTAAGCAGTCACGGGGTCACAAGGTTAACGGGCGGGGGCGTGTGATCTGGGGCGCATCCTGGAGTATCGCTTTCAATGAGAGATGCCTCTCCTCTTCTCCTTGACCCCTGGACACATACACAAACCGATGTGCATTTTCTCAGTCCTCTTTTGTTTGTTTGATTTAGGGGCCACACCCAAAGGTTCTCAGGGGCTACTGACAGCTTCCATGCCCAGTAGTTTCTCTGAGTGGTGCTTGGGAACTGCATGCAGTGCCTGGGATGGAACTCAGGACCTCCAGCATGGGAAGCATGAACTCCAGTCTGTTGAGTGCTCTCTCCAGCTTGCTTAGTCATTTTTCACATAGTGTATCATCTACCATTCTTACACACCAAGAATCTCTTTCAAGCTTCTTTAAGTAGGGGTTCAGTGTTTAAATTCTGACTCTAGGGGCTGGAGTGATAGCACAGCGGGTAGGACGTTTGCCTTGCACGCGGCCGACTCGGGTTCAAATCCCAGCATCCCATATGGTCCCCTGAGCACCGCCAGGGTTGATTCCTGAGTGCATGAGCCAGGAGTGATCCCTGTGCATTGCTGGGTGTGACCCAAAAAGCAAAAAAAAAAAAAATTCTGACTCTACGGGGTGATCATGCTAGGTCTTTATTCTCATCCTTTGTAGCATGGCACTCATAATTGTATGTGCTAAATCATATTATATTAAGGATTAATGGAATAATTCATGTGAAACATTTCATGTAGTATCTAGTTTTTAATAAGTGCTCAATAATATTAGTTGTTATTATATTATATGGCACCAAGTCTTAAATCTCCACTGTGTAAGTAAATTATATTTACAGAAAATTACATGTGGAGAGCTCATATGAAGATTTTATTGATTTTACTAGTCACTTGTTTAATACAATTCACATATGCTAGAAGCAGAATGAATTAGTAAACATTCTTATATTTCTTTGAGAAGCTATAGCAAGCCACAGAGGAATAAAGTTCCCAACAAATCAGATTTTCCAAATATCTGGACCTGATGAACAAAATTGGCTCAGCCAAGAGGAAAACAAACCCAAGGCCCTTTAGTATTTGTTTGAATCCCCTAACTCTGTTTCCAAACTCTTTTGTGAGGACAAGCATTAAAAAAAAATTGTGGGAAGAATTTTTTTTTGTGTTACTCGATTCTCTTTAGTTTTATGCTTAAATGTCCATTAAGTCTAAGCAACTGCAGGTCACCAGTGGGTTTCAATAGGAAACCCCGATTTGGGACACATATTTTTCAATTGTATCAGAATGTGCTCTTGGAGTCAAATCAGGAAATCTTGGAGACTGGGGAACTCTTTTCTTTAAAGCTTTCCCCACTCACTGTTCTTTCCTCATGTCTTTAATGAATTGCTTTGGCTCCCAACCACACAGACCAGATTGTGAAGAATGAAAGAAAATTAACAAAGGAAAAAGCTTAAGTTATTGATTTGGCTTAAGGGAATATTTTTTTTCCTGAAACTTCTGACCCAACCCAAAACAACAACAACAACCCCAGGCCCCAAATGACACTTCGTGTTTGGAGACATTTTTGCAAAGCTCTTGGAGCAAGACCAACCACGCAGAGGAAATACCCGTTTCTGCCATCACAGTTTAATACATATGCCCCTAAATCTCAATGGCGCTTCATCATTTCAAGATTCAGTGGGACCTAAAGCCAATTACCTGAAGTTTGCCTTCTAAGCCTTTTTTGGTGAATTGAAGGACAAAATCTTCTGGAACAAAGTGAAGAAAAGACTACTGCATTTGGTTGTTATACTCCTAGTGGTGGTGATCATTTATAGTTTTTATGGCAGCCTTTTAAATCCTTCTCTTCCTCTCATCCTGTTCACCAGACTTGCTGCATTCACTAACTAGTCTTCAGTATGAAGGTGTTAGGAGTACTGGAAAACCTGTAAGAGAGATGCAAGTGACCTATCTTCTCTTGCCAACTGGAATTAGAAACTGAATAATATAAAATGTATGAGGTAGAATAGCCCTGATTAGGAACTGGGTATTGCTTTGGAGGATCTGGAATAGAATTAGTGGGTACTTGCCAATTTCTAGTTAGAAAATATTCAGAAACTCACTCCAGACTCTCTTGAGATCCTTTTAAGACTGACTAGTCAGGCTTGAGATATTTCCCCTTTTTACCTTTTATTTTCATTTATTTCAAATATTTTCCAAATAAGAGTTATATGTTTTCTTTTGGTTCACAGAATGTTTTCCATACATTTCTCATTTAATGATAGCAACTGGAAGTGGTATTATTTTACTAACAAACTGAAAGTTAGGAAAAGTCAAGAATTAAAATATGCTCACCCAGAGTGTTGGTAGAAGACTGAGTTTCTGGTTCAAGATGCAGGCTTCTTTTCTTATACAAGAACTTTTCTATCAAACTCTTATTTTATAGGTCCTAAATTATTGTCAATAGGGAAAGAAAACCTTGATTGCAGGGCTGAAAAGATAGAACATTGGGTAAGGTGCTTGCCTTACACTTGGCCATTCCAGATCCAATCCCTGGCACCTTGTATGTTCCCCCCACCCTGCCAGAAATAATCCTTGAGGGCAGAGCCTAGGAGTAAACCCTAAGCACATTGGCGTGTGTCTCTCAAAACCTTGATTGTAGCTAAAATTTCCCAGCTAAATGGAACATTATTTCTCCCATCTTTTAAGCGTGCGTCTCAGTGATTTGATAATACTCTTGGATGTTCTATACAGATTTTCTTCTTTCATATATGGTGATCCCTGAGTACTGCTGGGTGTGCTAACAAAATACAACAAAACATGTCAGCTCTAGTTAGTTGGTTTTGTGGCATCTGGACTTGGAGATATGCCTTACTTATATCTCCAAGCCTGCTCAGATCGGGACTGGGCCTCTTCCCCCCAAATTCCCTATTTTCCAGAAGCTAGGTGGTCACACCCAGAAGCTGCCCCTGGCGCCATGTAATCCCATCAACGACCAACATCCAGAGACTATAAAACCAAGCTCCTGAAGTGCGAGGCAGCTGCATGGCCGTATGACATCTTATAGCCTAATTCTCCCTCTCAGAGAACCTGGCAGGCTACTGAGAGTTTCCTGCCTGCATGGGAGAGCCTGGCAAGCTCCCCGTGGTGTATTCATATGCCAAAACCAGTAACAATGATGGGTCTCATTTCCCCTGACCCTGAAAGAGCCTCCAATGTGGCACCGTTGGGAAGGACGAGTAAAGAGAGGCTTCTAAAATCTCAGGGCTAGGATGAATGGAGACGTTACTGAGACCGCTCGAGAAAATCAACGATCAATAGGATGATGACGATGATGATATAAGGCCAAGCATGCATACAGACACAAATGGATGTGGCTTGTTACCTGAAACCAGGGTTGTTTAAACAAGTTGTTGTAACTCCTAGGTAGTAAGTGGCAGAAAGGAGAGTGAAGGCTACAGTTCTATTATCCTGAAACTGGTGCTACTCTCTTGGCAAATGTTTCCTAATATTCAACTCTGAACACTTCATGAAATATACAAGGTGGATATATTTATTTTTCTTGGATAATGTAATAGGAATCAGATAGCTTAAAAATAAGGATGCAATGAGTACTCCATTGATATTTGTGAGGTAGACACGGACGGGGGACTGGAGCGATAGCACAGCGGGTAGGGAATTTGCCTTGCACGCGACCGACCTGGGTTTGATTCCTCCGTCCCTCTTGGAGAGCCTGGCAAGCTACCGAGAGTATTCCACTTGCACCGCAGAGCCTGGCAAGCTACTCATGGTGTATTTGATATGCCAAAAACAGTAACAAGTCTCACAATGGAGATGTTACTGGTGCCTGCTTGAGCATATTGATGAACAATGGGACGACAGTGCTACAGTGCTACAGAGGTAGACACCAAGTTGTATATTGGTTGCTATGAATTTTGGTGAGTGAAGGCTATTTCCATCGTCTTATACATAGTAGGATTAGTAAGATGCAGGTGCTACTTCTCTACTATATTCTGGAGTAGTTTTGGAACAAGTCACTGTCACTGTCATCCCTTTGCTCATCTATTTGCTTGAGTGGGCACCAGTAACGTCTCCCCTGTGAGAATTGTTGTTACTGTTTTTGGCATATTGAATATGCCATGGGTAGCTTGCCAGGCTCTGCTGTGGGGACGAGATACTCTTGGCAGCTTGCCGGGCTCTCTGAGAGGGGCAGAGGAATCGAACATGGGTCGGCGGCATGCAAGGGGAACGCCTTACCCACTGCTCGATCACTCCAGCCCTTTAGAACAAGTGTCTCATGTAATTCTTCCATAGCAAATAGCTATTCTCTTGGCTTACTGAAGAAGGGTGAAGGATATCTTCTCCTGTCACATGCTTTGTTAGGCGCTTCATCTAACACATAAGAATGCTAGCACTATTTAATCAAATCAATCATCTGTTTCTTTTCGGTTAATTTGTTTATTTTTGGTAGTAAAGCTCAAACCATTGCCTTCATGCACATGAGGTATGTTCTCTGTTACTGAGTTAAATTCTCAACCCCTTGACTTATTATCTTAAATTTTTTGTTTGTTTGTTTTTGATCACACCCAGAGGTGTTTTGTGTTCAGGGATTTCTGCAGGCTCTGCCTGGGGGACCATAAATGGTGTCAGGAATCAAGTCTGGGTGGGCCACATGCAATGCAAGGTCCTTAGCCCTTCTAGTGCTCAGGACTTACTCCTGACTCTGTGCTCAGGGATCAATCTTGGAGGGCTCAGGGGATCATATGAGATGCCAGGGATTGAACTTGGGTCATCCACATGTAAGGCAAGCCTTACGCAGTACATCATCATTCCACACCGTCCCCCTTTTTTTCTCTCTTTCTCTTTTTTCTTTCTCTTTCTTCCTTCCTTTCTTCCTTTCTTTCTTTCCTTCTTTCCTTCCTTCCTTCTTTCTTTCTTTCTTTCTTTCTTTCTTTCTTCCTTCCTTCCTTCCTTCCTTCCTTCCTTCCTTCCTTCCTTCCTTCCTTCCTTCCTTCTTTCTTTCTTTCTTTCTTTCTTTCTTTCTTTCTTTCTTTCTTTCTTTCTTTCTTTCTTTCTTTCTTTCTTTCTTTCTTTCTTTCTTTCTTTCTCTCTCTCTCTCCCTCCCTCCCTCCCTCCCCCCTCCCTCCCTCCCTCCCTCCCTCCCTCCCTCCCTCCCTCCCTCCCTCCCTCCCTCCCTCCCTCCCTCCCTCCCTTCCTTCCTTCCTTCCTTCCTTCCTTCCTTCCTTCCTTCCTTCCTTCCTTCCTTCCTTCCTTCCTTCCTTCCTTCCTTCCTTCCCTCCCTCCATTCTTTCCTTCCTTCCTCTCTCTTCTGTTTTATGGAAGCTGCTATGGGAGGACACAACTAGCACATTTGATTATTTATTATTTGACTATTTATTATTCAATTATTTGATCATGCACAAAAGGTAAAGTGTCCATCTAATATTTTTTGGCTCTTTTGAGAGTAAAAGACTGTCAGTAAACATGCCCAGAAAATAAGAGCAAACTGGGACTATTTCTGCATAGAAATAATATATAGTATAGAAATAGAAACAGTATCCTCTTTATACTAGTACTTTTGGAAAGAAGTTGGACCTTCTCTAGGCAGCCTGAAGACAATGAGTCTTGTCATTCTTTGGCTGAAATGTTTTCCTGTGGGGTGTATGTAGGGGGGGAGGAGAGGGGTTCTAGGACTTGAAACCAGGGCCTCAAACATACAAGGTAAGTGTTCTACCACTGAACTGCATCCTGGTCTTATATTTCTGTTTGTTTTTGCTTAAACTAATTCCACCTGATTTATGTTTTCTTTTCTTTTTTTTTTTTTTTTTTTGGTTTTTTGGGTCACACCCGGCAATGCACAGGGGTTACTCCTGGCTCTGCACTTAGGAATCACTCCTGGCGGTCTTCAGGGGACCATATGGGATGCTGGGAATAGAACCCAGGTTGGCCGCGTGCAAGGCAAACGCCCTACCCACTGTGCTATTACTCTAGCCTATATTTTATTTTCTAGGCTTTCTTTAACTTTATGAACCTCAGCTAGCCCCCACTCTTGTTTTTGGACACTGTTGTGTTTTTATTTTCTTTTGGAAAACCCTGTTCCTGTCATTTCAGAGGAAGCTTAGAGGAAAGGGAGGTAGAAGAATATAATGGGTTTGCTATCTTGAACTAAAAGTTCTTTTTCTCCATTTTGAACCTGTGTTGACTTACTTTATTTTGCACATTTTCTTGGTGTATCTCTTTACTCAATTTTGGAACCAGATAAAACAGGAATAAATTTACACTAGTGAATCAAACACCTCCCTTGGTGACTTGCTCTTTGTGATTCTCACCTCTAGAAAATCCCAGGATACCTGCGAAGTCTCTAGCTTAATGCCATTTCATGTCACTCACCCACTGAGCAGTTATCAGTAGGAGCTGTGTATCAGGGGTCTGTTTTCAGCTTCCTCTCCTTGAAGGATGGACTTATTGGCAAGAAGTTTGCATTGCCTCACACACTGTCAACAAAAAGAGGGTAAATTCCTGCAGACAACTCCAGCCTCACGGAGTCAGATTAGAGGCAAATACTGCAGGGGTTTAGAAGTAAAGGCACCAGAATGTTGCAGAGCTTAGTGAAAGGATAGAAAATCTCCTGTCAGAATCAATCCATGAAGGCTCAGTTCAGAAAGACAATACTTACTGGAAGTACAGAAGCAAAAATTAAGTCTAATAATAAAGATTTAGAAGCAAAGAGTGTTTCCTGGCTCTCACAGAGTCTCCTGGGATGGGAACATTGTGAACACCCAGAAGAAGATCTAAACTTTGCGAGCACAAAAATGCTTCTTTGACCACTTTGGGAAAGGGCTGTTATAAGTCCTTGGGGAGGGTGGGTTACATGGAGACACTGGACGGGAATTAAGAGCCCGGCTAGCTTCGAGTAAAATTACATTCACAAGTATAGAATTCTGCCTTTTTTGTTGTTGTTTTTGGGGAACACATGTAGTGCTGGAGGTTGAACCTGGGTCAGCTGTGTGCAAGGCCGACCCTTCTATTATCTATCTGGCACCAGACTTCTGCTTTTGAGTGAGACCCATATACATGTAAAAATTTTTTAAAATGTATTGAATCACATGAGATATAAAATTAGAAAAGTTTGTGATTGAATTTCAGTCGTACAATGTTTGTGCATCTCTCCCCTCACCAATGTCCCCAGTTCTCCTTCTGTTCGCAGCCTGCTTCTATGGAAGGTACTTTTCTTTTTACTTTATTCCTTTTAGGCACTGTGGTTTGCCATACGGCTACTGAAAGGGTATCATGTGTATCACTTTACTTCCTTTCAGCTCCCAGTTCTTGTCCAGAGTGATCACTTCTTACTATGATTGTCATGGTGGTCCCTTCTCTGACTTAACCTCCCTTCCCCCATAGTGGCAAGATTTCAACGAAGGATTGGTCTTCCTGGCCTTCATTTCTATTGTCTTTGGGTAATATTCTCTACTATGTTTCTTTATAACATGCAAATGAGGGCTATCATTCTATGTCTGTTCTTCTCCCTCTGATTCTCCATGTCCATCTATTAAATGTAAATTTTTTTTTTTTTGCTTTTTGGGTCACACCCGGCAATGCACAGATGCACAGGGGTTACTCCTATCTTTGCACTCAGGAATTACTCCCGGCAGTGCTCAGGGGACCATATGGGATGCTGGGGATCGAACCCGGGTTGACCGTGTGCAAGGCAAATGCCCTACCCACTGTGCTATCACTCCAGTCCACTAAATGTAAATTTTTAAAGTGATTGTAACAGCAATGCCTATAATCTACTAAACTAAAACCTATTTATATACAGATGAGCAACTTGATTTTTTGATTTACAGCTAGTCTATGCATGCCAGTGGGCCAAGTTAATTATTGCCATGAGACGAATGTCCCCTTGTGAGCCATATCCATGGCTTTCCTACCAGCCGTACTTTGCCTGTGTTTGGAGAAGGGGCAATCTAGCTCTATTTGCTTGAAAGTCTCTTCACCTCCAAGACAACATTTTCACTTTGATGATTTTGCCCATTTTGGGGGCAAGAACAAGAAAGAGAAGATGATGTTTCATAGCCATGACTTTTAAACATACCTTTTAGGGGATGATTGGTTGAGAGGCTGCTTCCTCCTGGGTTAGGACAAGCCTAATGAATACCAGGTGTGGATACCATCCCAGTCTTTTTTTCACTAGCAGTTAGGTGAGCTAACCTTGAAATCAGGAATAATTACGGGGTGTGTCTTGACAAGTAAGAAGGGAGCCTGTCAGTCATTATCAAAGCAGAAAAAAACACTTTTAAAATAGTATCAATCCAGCTATAATTTAAGACAGGGTATGACTTGTCAGGAGATTCCCTAAAGGTAGATTTTATATTGGAGAATAAAGACATAGGACCAGTGTAGAGACAATTTGATTCCTTTTGGCTATTTGTGAAAAGTTCATCAGTAGTTGCCATTCATGATGTCTGGCCTATGGAGATGTAGGTTATAACATATATTCTTTTATTCATTTACTCCCTCTTCATTTTGCCTTTTCTTTCTTTTTCTTAGCTCCCTCCAGCTCACATCAAGTTTTCTCTAGTTCTCCCATCTCACACCCCTAATATGGGCCTCCATGTGACAGTTTAACTCCACTCCCCACTCTCTGTGATTGTATGTTTCTTAAGTAACCTCACACATGGGCCTAGCACCTATCTCTATACTTTTAACCATCTTTTTAACTTTGCAAGTAAAAAAATGTGGAACTGAGAGTTTCCCAGATATAATGGTCAAACTATGTAACACAGGAGTCCACCAGGACATCTGATGATTACTCTGGTGACCTTCTTCCTGCAGATTTTATCATTTCATCTGTACCCTTTTGTATATTCTTAATTTAGTAGAATTGGAGCAAAGACTTGCCACTATTCCTACAAAAACTGTTCTGCAGGAGTTCTGAGACACTCTTTTCTAGCCTCTGAAAATTTTAATCTCTGCATTGTCATAATCTTTAGATTTGTTGTCCCTCTGTATTTTGAAAATTCGTTTTGGCATTTACATTGGCTTCTAGAAGATATTTCTTGTTTTGAGCCACTTCCAGCTAAGCACAGATCTCAGTGTCCTGATGATATGGAGTTCTCAAGAAGCAGGCGTTGCTTAGAAAGATCACCTTTGATTCTATGGCCATATAGCCAGTGACCTCACCATCCACATCAATTTGTTGTTGTTTGACTATTGTGTTTTTGTGACTTTGTAGAAAAACAAATTTTTCCCAGGGTAGCGTTTGGTGTTCAGAAGTTACTTCTTGAGGAACTACCAAAGGAAAGGAAGGGTCTTTTGACTCTGTGTGACTCTGTGATCCTAACGTGACATAGGAAGTGGAGACACATAACATTTTGCTTTATGGCTGGCATCAGAAAGGCAATAAGAAACCGTTTGACTTTCCATTTTCTAGCATTTGTTTGAATATTTAGACTAGATAAAAACCAGTGCCCTTCAAATTCCTAAGGAAAGGATTTTCACAACCTTGACACAATCGAAGTAGCCCAAGTGATGTTAGACTAATGAGTTGTGTCTTCTTTGGGTTGAAAATTTAATTTCATATCTAATTTCTTTTTCTTTTAGAAGTGGAACGAAGAGTAAAAGCCAATGACCGTGAATATAATGAAAAGTTCCAGTATGCAGTGAGTACATATGTACCACACACATTACCTTAAACGTGGTGGGGTTCATGTCTTTTAGGGATTTATAACTCACCAGAAGCTTTCCCCATTTGATCATTTTTATAGCAAGGTGCCAAGTGTTCCTGTAGTATTTTAGGAATGTCTGTATTCTAATTTCTTTTCTGAACTAAAAGTGGTTGGAATTAAAAATAATAAGGGAAAAAGAAACACATTCTTTCTCAAGAATTCTCCAACAATTCTATAAAGAGTGCATGATGTTAACTTGCTTTATATATGGAAACACAAAGGCACAGAGATCTCAAGTGACTTGCTCAAGGTCACACATCTGGATAATGAATGGGTCCCATCACTGCAGCTCTGAGTCCAACTCTGTACCAGCCATTTCTTTGGATATATTGCTATTATTTCACAGAACCCAGAGAGATGAAGTGGTGTGCCTGCTAGTCACTTGTTTAAGGTCACACAGCTCAGAGGTAGCAGTACTGGAGTTCTAATCCAGATTAGCCAAATTCCAAACCTGTTTTTTACAATGCTGTTTTTTTGACCAACCATGGGTATAAAATCCAAAATGCCAATAAACAAATAATCCTCCAAATTGCTAATTCTTCCCTCACATACTTGCTGATAAAGTTTTTATATTATGGAGAGAAAGATGGCTGAAGGTGACACAGAATTTTACAAATTTGATTTTGTTGTTGTTGTTTGGCCACATCTGGCAGAGAACAAGGCTTATTCTTGACTCTGAATCCAGGGATCACTCCTGAAGGGGATCAGGGGAACCATACATGATGTCAACCCTGGTTGGCAGTGTGCAAGGGAAGCTCCCTACCCATTGTACTCTCACTCTGGCCCAGAATTTTATAATTTTGATGAATAACAATTGATCTTAAACCTGACCCTTAGCATTTGTAGATGAGAGTTTGGGAGAAAACGTTACACAAAGTCACTGTTGATCATCGATTTGCTCGAGCAGGCACCAGTAACGTCTCCATTTGTCCTAGCCCTGCAATTTTAGCAGCTTTTCTTTACTCAAAGTAAATGATAGAATTTCCACAAGTACTAAGCCTAGTCAAATTAGGTTGAAGAAAAGTGTTTAAGATCTTAGAGAACCCTAATTAATCCACAAGTTCCAAAGCTTGAAAGCATGTTATAGGACATAGCATAGGTTTAGGAATCAATCAACGGTGCTTCTAGGGGCTAAAGGGTTTAAACATAAATAAGGCAAGTTCTATGATTATAAATAAAACTGATTTGTAAAAGATCCAAACCTCAAACCCATAGTGCTATGAAAATTTGAATGTGAAAAAGAAAATGGGATTTCAGATTGCTAACACATAAAACAAAATATTCTTCTTTCATTTTATAGAAAGGAGGAAGAATGAGTTAAAATTCTTCTTCTCATTAGAAAGCTTAGAGTTTTCTTAGTTAATATTAAGAGCGAATAATAGAAGTGATGAGAAGATATGTATTAAAATATTAATGTCAAAAGTTGTAGAAAAATTATAAATACCAGTCAAATAGCCAGACTTATTAAGAGGAACTAAAACCAAATGAAAGAAATAGTAAATAGTTGTAGCTGTATTAAAATGTGTTGAAGTCAAAGATGCCAGAAAAACTGTTAGATTGATTTTGGCTATTCTTGACTGTTTAAAAATAAAGAAATTATTTTGGGAAAACTTGGTTGCCTCTGGTTCATTTCTCTTTCTCATGTAGGCACACACATACTCTGGCCTTATTCAATTCTGTTAAACTTGAGAATCTGAGCAAAATTTGAGAAGGGAGATGAGTTCATTGAGTGATAAAGTGATCTTGCCAGAAACTGAGAGACTTCAGTAGAGCTGGTCCAGAAACTTTTTGTATTTTATGCTGCTGGAGATGGAATCTGGGACCTTGCTCATATGTGGCAGGTGATGTGTCTCTGAGCCACATCCTGACCCTCAATAGCTTTTATCAGTATGTGTTTTGTGATTCAAGGGTTGATAGGAAGTTTCCAAGGGATTTTTGTCCTGAATTGAATTGTTGATCCTATTCAGGATATGTAAAGCTTATTTAACTTGGTAAAAATTTCAACCAAGTAGTTAATGCACATGGGGGAAAAAAAAAAGGACTTCCATCTAAAAAATGTGATTTAATATCTTAATTCCTAGGACTGTAAAATGCCTTGTTCATATCCTGGTTATTGCATAAGATAAGTTGTTGGTTTCATGATTTTTTTGCTTCTTAGAATAATGATCATTTGGGTTTACCAAAGACTATCATTCAATGCAGCAATAGAGCTGATATTCAGCAGTCTGCACTGCAATGATATCACCAAGACTTCCTTTAGCACACTCCCTTCCTATGCAACTCATTTAAACGAAGTTTTGTACATTTCCACGACCACTTCTCTTTTCTTTTAATGCACAATAAGCAGGAGTCTAATAGAAAAATACGATCCATCATCATTCTGGGTGTGTGAGTTTGGACGCTCAAGGAACTCATTTAGGCTCACATTCTAATGTGTTTGTGTTTCTTTGAGACCAAACTGCAGAACAGTAAAACTTCATGTGCTTGAATATGAGTCTGCGATTGTGTGATTCATTGTTTCCTTTTTAATAGAAATAAAAAATGATTTTCAAAATTCAATATATTTCCAATGTGCGTAGCAACATGTGTTTGTTGACTTAATTTCTTTTCAAAGAACCCTTGAGGCAATGTACAAAAAGGAACATAAAGCTCAAAGGAGTGAAAATCCATGTGAAACCTGGGAGGGGCAGGGTATTCTTAAATGGGCTCCAAACTATGTTCTGGGAGAAGCCGCCTGCTTAGATGAGCAGTGTATTGAGTACTTCTTGGGTTATTAAAGAAAGCAAAAAATATTTTTGCTTTCCACATTCAAGAAACATGTATAATTTACTCAGGAAGGGGAGGTGATACTCAAGGACAGCCTTGATAGTGGGCAATTGTGAAAAGTTAATGCTAAACCTAAGTTGGTGGCGTGGTCTGTGTTGAAGAAGAATTCGAAGTGAGTGAAAGTGTTGAAGGAAGTTTTGCCAGGGCAACTGGGAAGTGATTCAAGCTTTGCTTGTTTGACTGCAGTGCCGGTGTTAGGAAGGAGAGGTGCTGTTCAGATCACACAGTCTTGGCATCAGACCTGTGGGCCTGAGGGGTGTACATGCAAAGTTGTGGTTCAGGGAGATGAGACTGGACTATTCTACTGACTTATTGACTGGTTTTTGGGTCACACCCTATTGTGCTCGGGGGTTACTCCAATTTCTGTGCTCAGGGTCACTCCTGGCACTGCTTTGGTTACTGCATGCAGAACCAGGAATAGAACCACAGTGAGCCCATGTGCAAGCCAAGCTCCTTAACCCTTGTACCTTAACTCTTGTACCCTTGTACCTTTAACTCCTTAACCCTTAGGCCCTGAACTTTTGTTTATTTGTTTGTTTGTTTAACTCTTAGAATCTTCAGAGCAGTGGAGTCACACCAAGTAGAAAAGGTCTTATTTGTCTTCCAGATTAGTCAAATGGAAATATTCAGATTAACCCGATATGGAATTTGGGAGTGGTGAGAAATACAGATTAGAAACATAAGTTGGAAGGAGATACCTAAACCTTGGAGAAAAGTGGAATTTGTTACGGAATAGTGGCTGAAATGTAGGATATTAGGGTTGAAGTCACACAGGCAGCCTCGGAAGTATCAAGGTAAGGATTGAGGGAAACAAAGAGAAAAGCATTAGATAAGCACAGGGAAGTCTTAGGATATAGAGAGTAGGGATAGTCAGTCTTATCTGGGGATATTAATGGAGGGACATCGGGTCGACATTAGTAATGGGGTCCGTGCTGGAACATTGTGTGCCCGAAACTCAACTGTGAAACATGTAAATCATGATAACTTTATAAAAAACAGTGCACTATAGCACTGTCATCCTGTTGTTTATCGATTTGCTCGAGCGGCATATCGAATATGCCATGGGGAGCTTGCCAGGCTCTGCCGTGGGGGTGGGGATACTCTTGGTACCTTGCCGGGCTCTCTGAGAGGGATGGAGGAATCGAACCCGGGTTGGCCATGTGCAAGGCAAATACCCTACCCGCTGTGCTATCACTCCAGTCCATAAAAAAAGCATTAAATAAAAAAAGAAGTAAGGCAAAACATTTTTAAGTTGGAAGAAAGCAACTAGGGACCAGAAGGATACTAGGGGCTTAGAGCAACTGCCAAACATTTTGTCTAGGTCATGAGTTCAAGTTCCTGGAGTCCCTCATGTGACAGATGTAATCCTTGCAGCTCTTCTGTTGGTGATCCTTGGGGCCACAAGCAGTTTCCAGCCACACCTCAGTTAGGTGTGCAGCTAGTGAGGGCACTGCAGGGATCTTTGGTGAGCACCTA
Organism: Sorex araneus; assembly: GCF_027595985.1. Lineage (NCBI taxonomy): Eukaryota > Metazoa > Chordata > Mammalia > Eulipotyphla > Soricidae > Sorex > Sorex araneus. Next base: position 94,689,813 of record NC_073304.1, on the reverse strand, counting down.
CTGTAACCTGTGAACCTCCATCCAATGAGCAGGTGTGCCGGCAGCACAAACCTCAGGGAGCGCCCCTCCCCCCACCTTCTGTCAGAACACTGAAGCTGATACAGGGCACGTGTGCTATCCCACTCATGGCAACCACATCACAACAATGAAGTGAAGTGGGGAAGAGGAAATGATAAAAGGGAAAGAAACTGCCCAATTACTTTTAGAAAGAAAAAAGGGAAGCAATTAGAACCTGAATAAAATAAAATTTTATTTTATTAAATTTTTTTTTTTATTAAAATTTTTTTAAAAAAGGATTCTGAGTACAGAGTAATGCTCACCAGGGTGGAAGGAAGGGAAGTTGGGGATGGGTAAAAAGGATCAATGTATGGTGCAGACAGAAACTAGACTCCTAGTGATGGAAAGGAAACTAAACTAGTGATCAGGATGTGCTTAAAAATTTTCTAGTCAATGTGAATTATCATAATGCTAAAATAGAAATCTAGATACCTGAAACATATTACAAACCCATATACTACAATAAAGATTACTGTATCACTGTCATCCCGTTGCTCATTAATTTGCTCGAGTGGGCACCAGTATGTCTCCATTTTGAGGCTTGTTGTTACTGTTTTTGGCATATCGAATACGCCATGGGGAGTTTGCCAGGCTCTGCCGAGCCAGTGAGATACTCTTGGTAGCTTGGCGGACTCTCTGAGAGGGACAGAGGAATTGAACCTGGGTCAGTTACGTGCAAGGCAAACACCATACCTGCTGTCGCTCCAGCCCACAGTAAAGATAAAGAAATAAAAATTAAAAAAAAAAACTTTTAGTTTCTTTTCTTTTGGATTCCCAAGCAGTGTTCAGGAGGCCTTGGGACTCCCTTCCAGTGTTTCATGGCCAATCAGGGAATGGTCATGGTTTGCAGTTCAAATGTAGGGGACCTGGGGGTGTGGTGCTCTTTTGGCCTTGTGGTGCCCTGGATTACCTGGGCCACCCCACTTGTGCTTAGGGACCGCCAGGGCTGGACCAGATGAGGTCCACATGCTTTGGGGACTCTGCAGTGTGGTGGGGATGGAACCAGGGTTGGTAATATGTAAGGAATATGCCTTAACCCCTGTACTATCTCTCTTCCTTTCTTTTTCCTTTTGTGCTACACTAGGTCAGGGCTTACTCCTGGCTCTGTGCTCAGGGATCACTCCTGATGGTGCTTAGGGGACATACCAGTGCCGGGAATGAACCTGAGTCAACCACATGCAATTCAAGCTTCTAACCCCCTGTACTATATACTTATGGATCCTCTGAATTTTCTAAAGTTGGGGTTTGGAAGTTAGAGGGTAGCAAATAGAAAGTGAGCAAAATGAAGGTGGGTAGGGAAGGAGACCTGTTGTATCAAGTTGTGATAAAAAATAGAGAAAGTATAGAAAATCCCAGATTCAGTTTGTGACCTGTTTTGAGTCCATCTTTTTCCATCTTTTTGATTTTTAAGTAAAATCTTTGGAAAGGTAGAAGTCTATCTATTTCTTTGGGAGAATCTTTGAGATGACAACATGTTGGGCCATGGTCCAGCCCTACTTTAATCCCCAGATAGATTGGCAAGGTGGCCTCCCCTCTCCTTCCTTTAGGGGAAGTTTGTTGCACTGCCTGTGTGCTCCTGTGTTCCTTGTCCAGAGGCTGATAACCAGAGCAATTCCCGAACTGGCTGAAGTGTATGGATGATAACAAGCTGTTGGAGTAGTTGGAATTAGTCCTGGAATGTGCCAGTAGCTTGTATTTGTTCTGGGTTTCTGGTTTTTGGTTGTGTGTTTTCTGTGTCAGGGCATTACCATAGTAACGGTGGTTTTTAAGGAAGCATTGACGATGCATTGTTTTATGTACTGTTATTATGTGTGTATATTATTCTTTCTGCTGCATGACAGTGGTTTTATTTTTCCCTGGTCAATAATTTATCTGTAGAGGAGAATGTGATGTTTGAACACCTCTCAAATGAGCTTTCTGGATTCAGGGGTCTAAAAGAGTAATTGATCTTTTTTGACATCTGACTTATTTAAATAGCATTATTCTTTAACCCTGAATTTTTACTTTTCCTTATTTTCTTTGTGTGTTTGGTCTGTTTTAATCTTTTGTTGTGGACTGTATTCTTGTTCTTAAGTGGTTTAAAATGACATTAAGGTTATTAGAATCTGGTTAAACTCAAGTGTTTGTTATTTACCTGCTCTAGGCTTCACATTAAGGTCATTAAAATCTGATTAAACTCAAGTGTTTGTTATTTACCTGTTTGAGGCTTGAGATAATATCAACATCCACATAAACTAGTTCCATTTCATCTACTTTGTGAAGTAAACTCACAAATTTAGGATTGGTTTTATTTTACTATACATATTGCATTATTATAGAACCGAAAATTTTCTAGGCAATGTGAACTGGAATTAGAGAGTTAAGTGAATTTTAATGTTAGAATTTGAAGCTTTGGTTTCAAATAACCTATAAGCCCGACAATAGTGGAATAAATTTAAGCAAGAATGGGAAATGAAAGATGGAGTTGGAAGAAAAGGGACTTCCTGTGGAGAGAAAACTATAATGCAGTTTCCTTTGTTGGCAAATGGATTATGAAAGTAATTCATAAATCAACCATGTGGATTAAATTGGGCAAGATCAGTAATAGTTGAGAAGTTAACGGGAAAACCACCAATCCTAACGGTCTCAAAGTGGTTTTTAATCTTGTTTTGTAATTTTCTTTGCTACACTAAATAGTTTGGTTCTGTGAATCATATTAAAAATTGGGAACTATCATATTTTACATTTCGTAGTGAAATTAATCAAATTGTTCATGTTAAAAATTCATTCTCAAATTTATGCTCACTATTATGAAATCAGTGGTCAGATTGCTGTCACAGTTTATATTTGACTTTCGATGCAGTTCCTTAAAAACGAAAAGCGATTTAGGCATTCAGATCAAATTTGAAAACACTTTAAAAACTTCGTTGGAGCTGATTATGGGATATCTATATGTGCAAAAGTGTCTGTATTGCACAAATGTGAGCATGGAGTTAAGGCTGTAGTTTGTAAGAACGTGTATATATCTTTGTAAGAGTACTCTGGGTTGGCTAGCTAGAGACGTTCTTTGAGAAAATTGTGCAAAGTACAGTACTCAGAATCTTATACCTAGACAGGTTATTTCAGTCTTCAGTTGATGACTTCTTTGTCTTGACAGCTCTAATTTTTCTGAGTTTCAAGTGCTCTTTGATTGTTAAGCTTGCTGTGACTCAAGGTCACATCATTACTGCTATAGTTGTAACAGGTACCTTCTAGATATGTTGCAGATGGTGACATCATTCTGTACCAATAATCCTAAAGTGTATCTAAGAGTTTTTTTAAATATAAATAGGACTCCCTGACTGATACAAACATCTCCAGTGCTGGGAGAAAGTTAGCTTAAGTCTATTCCTGAATCCTAGAGTAGAATTTTAAAACTTTTTCCATCTGATTCTTGCTCCAGAATTATCACTGATGACATAGCCAGTCTGTGTTTAGATTTCAAATGAGGGTAACTCACAACCTCCCCAAATGGCCTTTTCCATCTTTGGATAGTTTTGATCATTAAACAGTTTTTCCATCAATTTAGCCAAATTGATTTTCTCTTGCTTTATTATCCACTTATTCTCGGGCCAATGTGTCTCTTGTTTCATACAATAATGCTCCTTATATTTGTATTTAAAATATCAAACTGGGTTCACTGCATAGGCTAATCTCTAGGACAATCACTCCGAATTCCCTTTATTTTCTAGCACTTTTCCTTCCCTATAACTTCTTAAACTGACTTGCTCTAAAGTCAAATATAAAACTCTATCAGTTGTTTGAAGTAGACAAAAAAGTTTTTTTTTTTTCTTTTTGGGTCACACCCGGCGATGCACAGGGGTTACTCCTGGCTTTGCACTCAGGAATTACCCCTGGCCATGCTCAGGGGACCATATGGGATGCTGGGATTTGAACCCGGGTCGGCCGCGTGCAAGGCAAACGCCCTACCCGCTGTGCTATCTCTCCAGCCCTCAAAAAAGTTTTGACTACACCTTAAGATTGCATTAGCTTTTGGGTGATTGTTTACTTCTGTAAATCTCTGTCTCTGTCTGTCTCTGTCTCTTTATTTCTCTCTTTAGTTTTTTGGGCCATACCTGGCAATGCTCAGGAGTTACTCCAAGAATTACTCCTGGCGATGCTTGAGGGGACCATATCAGATGCTGATGATCGAACCTGGGTTGGTCGCATGCAAAGCAAACACTCTACCCACTGTACTATCTCTCTAGCACCTGTAAATCCCTTCATCGTTAATGACAAGAACTGCGTCACAGTTCTCTGGAAACTTGCTTATTATAGAATTTGGCACCTAATTCAATTGACACAGAACCTGGCATTTACTCTGTCACTAAACTCTTCCTTTCATTATTAGGTTATATGTTGACTTAGTGAGGTCTTCTGCATCTTAATTGGTACCCAATTCAAAGGATCAACTGTGTAAGAAGCTCTGGGGAGGAGCAGAGTTCAAGCACTGGTAGGAATGTTAAAGTTCCCCAGGTGATTCTAATGAGAAATCAGGATAAGATTAACAAATATTGAACACAGCATAGTTGAGGAAAGAGTCATGTGTTTTATCACTACTTCTTGTAGATTATTAGCCAGTATTCATTATGTTTTGTTGACTTAACTGTTTCCAGTTTTTTCAATTAACTGTTCTGATGACCAACTCACTTTTGTTTAATCATGTTACATAATCGCATTTTATCTTAATAAACAGAGTCTTAAAAAAAATCTATTGGGCTGGAGAGAGTGCAATAGTCTGAATGCATGCTCTGCATGAGGAAGGCCTGGGTTCAATCCCAGGCACCTCACGGTTCCCTAAGCACTGACAGGAGTAGCCTCCAAACACAGCACAAGGAGTAGTGCCCAAGCTTTGAACTTGGAAATGAGTAACTGAACTTTGAAGATTACTTTCCAAGTTATGTTTCTATGATTCTTACAAACCACTTAGTCCCATGTTGCGATATTTAAACATTCTTGTAGACCAAATGCCTCAAAAACTTAATTGTTCTAAGCAAGACATTTTTGAGGTTAGAAGCACAAATGGGTTGAACTTCTTTGTAGGGTTTTTTTTTGGTTTGCTTTTGTTTTTTTAGAGAAAACATTGTTTAGACTTTTCTAGGTGAGAAGAGAAGCTAATAAGTATTTTATTTTATTTTCTTGCCTTGAATTTTGGTGCAGAAAAGTTCATGAAGTTCATGAAGATTTGCTCAGGAATGACCCTTATTGATACTTGGTGTCCTGTAGGCAGTAAGAGGAATTAAATTAAGGTTGGCCACTTCAGTCACATCTAAGACAGGTGCCTTAGGTCCTGTGCTATCTTTTAGTCTGTTTTAGTGTTAATATTAATGAAGAAGTTTTAGTGTTAACCATGAAAATGATTGGTAGGCTAATAATGAACATTTCCTGCATATCTAGGGAAGGAAAACAATTTTAAGAAGAGATAAAATCTTAAATTTGTTAATATTGTTGATCAACATCTGTATACTATTTACTAAGTGTCATAACATAAGTTGTATTTCTTTTAAATATTTATTTTAAAATATTTATGTAGTTCCTTTTAATTGAATCAATATTGCACGAAAACATGACATGAGTTTCATATATATAGCATTAAAGATTGGTGTACTACTTTCTAGGTAAAGTATACCATTAAATGTCCAATTCTGTCTTTTATCATACAGTTGTCCCCTTTAACCCATCTTTTCTTCAAGTTCTTTATATTAGTAATAATTATCTTAAAAATGAAACAGTGAAAAAAATGGAAAAGTTTAAAGTACTACATTTATATAGTGTGAAAATGCTTTGACTTGATAATTGAAAGCTCACCAATCTACTGTATACCTTGAATTTCTTTTTGGATTGGGGAATGATTTGTTTACTTAAGAGGTCAAGTGCCAGTCTCCTTTTAACTCGTCTAGATCTAAACTCAGAGAAGAAAATGAGGAGCTTATACAAAAGTTCTTCTAAGATACACTGGAACTGAACATTTTGCACTTTGAGGATGAAATGCAGTTGATTTGTAGGGTGGAGGAGGGTAATTTAAAGTTGAATTATAAATGTCACTGTCACTGTCACTGTCGTCCTGTTGTTCATTGACTTGCTCGAGCGGGCACCAGTAACATCTCCATTGTGAGACTTGTTGTTACTGTTTTTGGCATATTGGATATGCCATGGGTAGCTTGCCAGGCTCTGCCGTGTGGGCGAGATAGTCTCGGTAGCTTGCCAGGCTCTCTGAGAGGGATGGAGGAATCAAACCCGGGTTGGCTACATGCAAGGTAAACACGCTACCTGCTGTGCTATTGCTCCAGTCCTGAATTATAAATATAGCTAATAAAAGATGACTACTTAAAATTCTTTGAAATTAGGAGTAAGAATTTGGTCTTTCCATGCTTGCTCATGCTTCCTCTTACTCCACATACCAATGAACTTTCTTCATGGCTTTTATGTTTTTTCTGCTAGGGGTTCCCCTCAAGTAGTGCTCAGTGGGCACAGGGATCCCTCCTGGCAATATTTGGCTCTCTGGGACCTAGGGAATGCAGTGCTGCTTGTGCCCTGTGGAGTTGGAAATTACTGGGGCACCCCAGTGGTGCTTGGGGCCCTATCCCTGCTATCATCTTCCAGTCCCTTCCATGGCATCAACCTTTGTATTTTCTGAAAAGACTTAAAGTAGAGACATTCTGAAAGGATTGTGTTTAGCTGAGTGAAAAGTGTCCTTTTCACTCTTTCTAGTCCAAGTCTGGTGTAAGGCTCTTCAGGGTTCTACCTGTGTGATAACACAGCTACATGACCTGATGGTGAAATGAAATATTCTCTTGTAGTATACCCGCAGGCCTGAATCTAGAACCTACAGGTCTGCATTGAGTATTATGGTGGAGTGACTTTGTGTCCTGCACCACTTTCAGAGGTGGCCCTTAGAAAATAAGGAGGGGGCAGAGGGGGTGGGTTGGGGTGGGGTGGGGGGAGGGTGTAACTGAAAAAAAAATTAAAAAAGAATGGAAAAAAAAGAAAATAAGCAGGGGAAGAAAGTATTTGATTATGACATAATGCTAATGCTTTATGTATCGCTGTATCACTGTCGTCCCGTTGATCAACGATTTTCTCGAGCTGGCACCAGTAATGTCTCCTTTATCCTAGTCCTAAGATTTATGTGAATTACCTTATTTGGTTGATCCAATTCTACATAGTAGATATTATTACCCACACTATACAGATGGACAAGTTGAGGATTGGGAAGTCTAAAAATTTTTTTTTCAAGTTTTATAATTGGTAAAATGTAGAGTCATCTTTCAGACTAAAACCTTAATTTTTCCAATACTCTGTTATCTCTAGAATTCACATTTATCCTAGTGCTTATACACTTGACTGGTATTTCCTTTTTGTGAATATGACTTAGAGTTTCTGGAAAAATATCTTGAAGTTTTCAAGAACTTCTTGAAGCTCTCTTGAAAAACAGGTTTGTGTGTTGGTCTCTCATCTTAGTTAATGCCTCTTAAGTTTGAGCTTTTATTTGTTCTCTGATATATCCAGGACTCTGATCCGTCTATCCATTCATCATACATCCATCTGTCTATCCTCTATCTGTCTATTCATCTAGGAAATGGGAGAAGGGTGTGATCTGCTTTCTGCCTAATCTTTGTAGACTCACTATTATTCCTAATGGGTTTCCTCAGTGATGCTCAGGTAGATTATTGACTATATTAAATAAATAAATAAATACATTCCCACTGGAATGTGCCCTGGGACCTGGCACAGTAGGTTCTCACTTTCCCAATGTCCTTTCACTATAACATTCACGAGCAGACAAAATTTATTTCCTGGCCTGACCACAGTCTGCAAGGATTTTGAGTTTTACCTGGGTTGTTGTGGATTTTCTCTAGTGCTTCGCTTTCCTCTCACATCACCAAGATGCTGTTCTCCAGAGCTGGTTCCTATCTTATGATTCGAACTGCAGGAGATTCTCTGATCACATGTGATGCTGAACTCGAAGTGGGTTGGAAAATCAATGAATGAAATATGAAGAATACAACTGTCACTGTCATCCTATTGCTCATCGATTTGCTCGAGCGGATACCAGTAACGTCTCCATTGTGGAACTTGTTATTACTGTTTTTGGCATGTCAAATATGCCACAGGTAGCTTGCCAGGCTCTGTCGTGCGGGCAAGCTACTCTAGGTAGCTTGCCCGGCTCTCTGAGAGGGGAGGAGGAATCGAACCCAGGTTGGCTGTGTACAAGGCGAATGCCCTACCCACTGTGCTATTTAATCTTTGGCATGTTTGGTGTCTGTATTCAGAAATTAGACATATTTGTTGTCAGCAGTTTGTCATGGAAACTTCACTCTATATAAATATCAGTTTGCCTATGATAAACTTGGCTTGGTTATATGTCATTTCATTTAAAGCTGTCATTTCCAAAAATCTATGGATGACATTTAGAACTGACTGTATGTAGATTTGCTCCCATGAGGAGCAGTATTCAGTTGCAAACTAATTCAGTGACATAAACGTTCTGATCCAGTGAGTGTTGATTGGGCCCTTCATTTGAAATCACTGCCACTTTGCAACACCTCTTGTTCTGCTTTACACTCACATGAGCTTCTTATTAAAGCTTTGCATCCTGTCAGCTCCTTCAAAAGACAACTGTCTATCTGTATTTCATTAGTGAGTTCCATGGCCAGGTTCCCAAGGAAGACTTAGGGTGATCTTTGTTTTTAACCAAGACTACCTGAGGCAAATCCCTCACATTCAATGAGAATTCATTAAACCTTTAGTATATGATGTGATGACACAAAAAGAAAATTAACACTACAATTTATTTAGAAGCTTTGTTAGTCTGTTTTAATGCTAGAAACTTTTAAATGATTTTGTTTTGCTTTATTATTATTTGGGGGGCCACACCCATTGTCGTACAGGACTTGCTACTGGTCTGTGCTAAGGGATTACTTCTGGCATGGTTTCGGGGGGCCCTGTGGGTACTGGGGACCAAACCTGGATTAGTCACATACAAGGCAAGCACCTTGCCTGCTGTAGCATAATTTTGGCTCATCAAAGCTGACTTTAAAGTCCCTCTCTCCCATGTGCTGGTTAGAGAATTTTCCTTCTCTAATTCTTTTTTTTTTCTTTTTATTTGTTTTTTATTTCTCTTTAAGAAATTTTTCATTGGACAATTTTTTAAAAATTTTATTTAAAAAGACAATAATTATGCCATTTATTTTGTCTCTCTTCAAATTACTGGGAATAGTCAAACCATCACCACATCCATCCCAGTCAGAAAGTTCTCAGACAGGAGTGATGGCTCAGAGGCCAGAGGGCATGCATCCTGTGGGACCTGGGACTTGATTCTCATACTTTAGGTGACCCTCAAGCAGGAATAGCCCCTGAGGACACCAGAGGAGGCCCCTAAATGGAAAAGTTCTACCACTACACAGAAGTCCACTGACACACTGACACCAGCTTACCTGCCCCAAGACTGGGTTCCTTCTAAACCCTAACCCCCCACCCCGCATCTTTTGTCTACATCACTTCCCTACCTAATCCTAGTTAAGCCCTTGCTGCAAAATGAGGGTAATTCAGGTTTGAAGACCAAATTCTACCATCTATTCTGGTTCAAACCTATTTTAAACTGGGACTTTTTTTTTTTTTGGTTTTTGGGTCACACCTGGCGATGCACAGGGACTACTCCTGGCTCATGCACTCAGAAATTACTCCTGGCGGTACTCAGAGGACCAAATGGGAACTGGGAATCGAACCCAGGTCAGCCACGGGCAAGGCAAATGCCCTACCTGCTGTGCTATGGCTCCACATGGCAAACTACTGAGAGTATTCCGCCTGCACGGCAGAGCCTGGCAAGCTAACTGTGGCATAATTAATATGCCAAAATCAGTAACAACAAGTCTCACAATGGAGACATTACTGGTGCCCGCTCAAGCAAATCTATGAACAATGGGACGACAGTGCAATGCTACAGTGCAATTCCTAATCAGTCCTCTTTTCTTCCCTTTCAATATATTTAATCCAAACAAGACCACATAGCCAGTGGCCTGGGTTTGTCTACATTTAGATTTATTGCCTAATCTTGGATGGGACGAGGCTGGGACCAGGAAAAGCTAGGAAAACTATCTCCCCAGTGGGTCAGGGGACCCTGTTTGCGCCTCCAGAACCCAGCAGATTGTGGGAGTTCTGAGCTGTATGTACTTCCCACTTCAACCTCATGGTTCTGGAGAAAGTGGCGTAGTTACTTTAAAGTTGGTGTTATTTATATAGAATCTAGTGCATGATGGGGCATTGTAGGAAGAACAAAACCATTTGTAGTATATTATTATAACCTTTTAGTCCTTTGGGAAATTCTTTATGGGTGCCTTTTCTTATTAATTGGATTTTTCCATTGTGCCTTTGTGCCTTTATTGTCGTAAATGCTGAGTTCCTGCCTGAAATTTGGACCTGTTCCCAGACTCATGGCAGTGTGAGTATGGTCTAATTTTTAGTTCTAATAAACAAAGTACTTCATATGCACTGATTTGTACAGAGGCAGCCATATAGTACAGGAAATGGGCCTGAGCAGGCCAGCTCTGTGTTAACCAAAGAAACGGCCATTCTTGTTGTATATGCCTCTAGAGCTTGAGAATGAGATGGGCATAGGGACCAATGGTGAGGTTCTGGTCCCCAGCAGATAAAGATCTAAAAGGCGGAGGCATAGAGGAGCCTTGGCAGAGCAAAAACATGACCAGACAAATCATTAGAGATGCCCTATCAGAGTTCCACCGACATTCAACCTTTGACATCTTTTCTTTTCTCTCTGATGCCTTCCTTTAGAGTTTAACTTCTTACTCTGGAGAAGCATGGCCTGACTCTCCCGTAAGCTTAAGAATAGTGTCCATCTTTTAGCATTTTGTTTGGAACTATTTCCTATACTATATATATCTCAACACTATGCAGTGAGAAAAATTAGTGTGATTAAATTAATCTCTGAGGGAACTTTAATTTGTTCCCCTGGTAATTGTCCAAAATGGGTCCTTTGTAGATAAATTATTATTCAGAGGCCATTTACTTGCTCTAGAACAGTCTTTCAGATGCTTGGAACACTCACCCGAGCTCTGAGGGTGGAGAAGAGGAGAAGGTTTACAAGAGTGTCAGACAGATTTGTTTGGAGGTGAGACTGAGTCCGGGAAACTTGCCTAACTGCTTTCTGTATTCCCAAGTCTAAATGAAGACAGAGCTCCCCAGATAAGCAAACAGACTCTCCCTAGATTGAAGGGCTTGAAAGTGATTGCTCTTCCTGCTGATTAAATTAACGGGCCTCTCCACGGCATGGTAGTTTCTGACGTTTCCTTCTCCCGGTGAGCAATGTTCAGTGAAGGTCAGTGAAATCACTAATCCAAAGGAAGCCTAGAGACTGTCTGCATTAGACTCATTTCCCAGGAAACCCTGGCTTTTGGGAAAACACATGGATTGGTGAAACACAGCTTTTAGGGGCAACTGCTTGTGTTGACTCCAGGCCTCGGTATCCTCATCTGTAACACCATATTGGAATAGTAACTGCTTGTGGGAAGAGTTTTGAAGATTCCCAGATGTATATACTAGATTTTGCATAGCTTGGAAGATATAAGACCATGCCTGTAGCTGGCACCACTGTCCGACACTGTCCCCATGACATACAGATCCATGCATTCTGCGTTTGAGGTCCAAGAATTGGGACCACATGGACCACGTTTATTTCCTTTGGCTATAACAATGTTCAGTCTGTAGTCTGGCAGTCTTCCAACTTTTTGAACATTGTCCTTATTGTAAGCAGGTAAACAGTATACAAACACCTCATATATATGCATATAGTAATGTGAACCTTTCGATGAAATTTTAGTAAACTCAACTTTCAAATTTTCAGTGAAAATAAACATAGCCGTTCTTGTTTTTCCCCCCTGATAGCCCAAAGAACTGTTTGGGAGTCCCACGGGGGAGAGGGGCCCCAGAAGACTCATACAGTGAGTAATCTTAACGCCACATGAACCTGGGAAATGAAGCTCTCAGGTTTCCTAAGGGAGTCCTGGCTTGCTAGGGGCTCCTACTGTATTGTTCACTGTTTTCTTCTCACCCCGATCACTTGCTCCAATTGTGTCATCAGTTTATAAGTTCATTGTCTACTGACTCTTGTCACTCTTCCTGTAAGGCAGCCTGCAAGGGGAGGGGCTTGTTTGCTCATTCATGTGCTTCCTGCCTTCTGACATGGTGCCTGACACCAAGGAGGCCCTTAGTTGAATATGTTCATGGAAATCAATGACTCTTCTGTTCTTCCCTTACCAACAATGTATTTGCTCCTGCTGGGGAGCCTGGGCCCAGGAAACTGCCAGCTGCTGCTGCTTCTGGTGATTGTGGTGATGAGGCTGATGGCAGCCAATGTTTGTTGATGGCTCTGTAGAGCGGCCACTGTGGCTTACCTCTTCCTCAACACACTCTAGTAGACACCAGATCAGAATACATTGATACAGAGTCTAATCCTTCCTATGACTCTACCATTGCCACCTGGGTGCTGTACAAATAACACCAGCTCTGGGGCAACTATGCAATTTTCTTTAGAACCCTGGGGATCAGATGGAAGCTCAACAGTGTACAAAGTAGTGTTTTCTCCATTGCTCCAACCCCGAATGCCGTGGACTGTACACTGGGCAACCTTTGACTAATCCTGAGCAGTTGTGGTTCTTTTTGGTATCAATGAGGCGCCAGACACCCAATCTCCAGGCCCGTTTGCCCCATACATGCATTCTTTTGGGATCTTTGCATAAACATGGGTATTTCACATATTTCCCGAGTGGTGCAAATGCCTGTAAGCCACTTCCTTTTTTGTGCAAGTGATCTGTGGACACAGTATCATTTTGGTTTTCTTTTATGAACTAGAGATAATCTCTTCCTTAAGCGTGAGGACCAGTTTTCTCACTAAAATTCAGATTGTACTGTAGTGCTACGTACCTTCTCTGGTGGCAAGAAAAGTAGGCTCTCCTTAGCCTGGAAGACCCTGGCAATTGCATTTTATAGCTGCCACTATATAAAAATGTTTTATCATATGTGGGGATTTTTTTTTGGATAGTGTTGAAACCATGATACTCATTGCAAAAGCTCCTGGGGTTTGGCTTGTGGGACTCACAGATGTAGGCTGTGTCCCCGGACAACCACCAAATGCATTTAGACTTAGCCTTCCATGACTCATTCTTTAAAGCAGATGTAGAGGTGTAAGTACACTGTTCTATGAAAACACAAAGTTATCTTGGATATATTATTAATGCTCTTACCTGACATTTAAGACTGGAGTGATAGCACAGCAGGTAGGGTGTTTGTCTTGCACGAGGCCGACCCAGGTTCCATTCCTTCATCCCTCTCCGAGAGCCTGGCAAGCTACTGAGAGTATCCTGCCCTCACAGAAGAGCCTGGCAAGCTCCCCGTGGCATATTCGATATGCCAAACACAGTAACAACCAGTTTCACAATGGAGACGTTACTGGTGCCTGCTCAAGCAAATCGATGGACAACGGGACAACAGTGCTACGATGCCACCTGACATTTGATTGGGAGTAAAAGAAAAGTCAATTATGTTTGAGTTAGAATTCATTTCATTGATAAACTTAATGCACAGCCAATAAGTCCAGAGAGATGACTGGCATCAGGAGTGGCCTGGTGGAGTTTCATTCTCTGCATTTCTTAGCCATGCATCTTATTTGTATCATTTATTCTTGTCAGCCTCTCCACTAATGGTCCCCAGATGATGTTGGTGGCCTCCTAGTCTCACTGCTTCCTCTGAAATCCAGTAAGAAAGAGACCCAGCATTGACATAGGCCATGTCTAATCCTTGATCCAAATCATAACTAGGAGGATGGACCTTACAAGGACCTGAGTTTAGATGGGAGTTATGGATTCATTACGGATGGCAGTTGAATCCATCCAGACCACAGGATAGAGAGATTTAGAGTATTATGTGCTGAAAGGAAGAGACATGTAGTAAAATGTCTATTACACCTGGCATTCAATAAGGACTGGAGGGGCAGAGAGAGTTCAGGATTTAAGACACTTGCCTTAATTCAGCTGACCCTTGTTCAAATCCCCTGAGCACCATTAAAAGTGATCCCAGAGCACAGAGCTAGAAATAGCACGAGCCCTACCGTGTGTGTCCTTCTCTTCTTCCCCCAAATCAAATTTAGTCAAAGAACAAAAAAGCAAAACAGGACTGGGTTTGGAGCATTTGATTTTGGGTTTTGACATTTGTTTGTCAAATATCTTCATATCTTACACTATCCAAATCATTTTCAGGTTAATTTCTATTCTTAAATGTGATATACTTTGGTGATGTCCATAGTTTGGACTTTCTGCCTTTTTGACAAGTGGTGACTCTTTCTGATGAATGCATTCTGTGTAATTGGGTCAACGTATTATCTGTGGGAGTAAGACTCTCCAGAACTTTCCTTTTCCCTCTCGTACTGCTGCTGGTAGCTTGTGAGATGGAGGTTGGAGCATTTTTGAGGAATTACAAGGAGCAGAATCATTCTGCAGACTCATAGTAGTCTTGTGTAAGTGAGAAATAAGCTCTTGTTATGTTAACTTCCAATGATTCTGGAGTTGTTGTCCTGGAAAATTCATTGTATTCTGCCCAGTGCATTGACTTTCCTGAATTATCAGGGGGTTGCTCACAAAACCCCTATAGTTGTCTCTTTCCACTCAACAAAATGTTTTTACATCTCTGACCTACTTCCACAAAGCCCTTAAAGTATATATAGCAAATAATTATTACTAGGTTCATTTTGCCAGTGAAGCAAACTCCCTAAATGCTCCGTCCACTGATTTAGTAATAGTTGTTATTTTCTATTTGCTTTGTTTTCTTAAGTAATATGATTGCACAATGAAATCTCATTATAAGAAATAATGCTTCTCATCTTATTACTATTTTATTGATGGACCACCTCTGAAGCCTTGATCCTATTTTACTTGACTCGCTCCCTGTGCCAGCTAGACAATACTGAGAATGGGAAGGATTCTAACCGCTGCTGTTTCTAGTGGGGAGCTCAGGGAAAAGCAGGGCATCATCTCTTGCTCTTTTTACATGAAACTTTCTGTCCAGCCAAAGCACTCCTGAGGGCAATTGGAGGAAATGTTTACAAGGGAAACTATAATGTATGTACTAGATAGCTGTACTAGATAACTGTAGTTCATAGGAAGAGGGTTTACTCAAGAGATAATGGTGGCTATTTAATATTTTCCTTGGGGGAGAGAGGGAGAGAGCTGTAATCCAGATGGATGGCAGTTGAATGGAGAGAGTGGAGCAGAGGAGAGAGAATGGAGGAGAGAGTGGAGCAGATGCTGCTTCATCTGAAAGCCAAAGAGACATCACTTTGCACTGAGTTAGGGAAGCAAGGTTGAAGAGTGGGGTGTAGATACAAGGGCCAAGGGGATTGCCCCATAGCTGGAAGCCTGCTTCATGAGTGGAGAGGAGAAGGCAGATGGAATAGAGAAGGGATCACTAGGAAAATGATGGCTGGAGGAACCAGTTGGGATGGGAGATGCGTGCCGAAAGTAGGTAATGGACCAAACATGATGACCTCTCAGTGTCTGTGTTGCAAGCCGTAATGCCCAAAAGTAGAGAGAGAGTATGGGGAATATTGTCTGCCATGGAGGCAGGGGGAGAGTGGGAAAGGGGGGGTATATCTGGGATATCGGTGGTGGAGAATGTGCACTGGTGGAGGGATGGGTGTTTGATCATTGTGAGATTGTAACTCAAACATGGAAGCTTGAAAGCTTGTAACTATCTCATGGTGATTCAATAAAATAATTTTTTTTTTATAAAAAGAAGAGTGGGGTGTTTGTGGTGGGGTCCTTGGAACCACAGTGCCTAGATTTATCCCTTTTCCCCGTGTAACCATGCATGAATTATCCAATCTCTCTGAATCTGAGATTTTCTTTCTGTAGAATGAGAATATAGTACTTATTCCTTCAGAATATTGTGAGAATAAAGTGAGCTATGAAATATAAAGCTCTCAGTATAATAGACATAACATTTCAATAAATGTCAGTTTTCTGACTGCTGCCATTATTATTCATTGTCGCCATTATTATTCATTGTCGTCCCTTCTGCCATGACCCTGCCCTTCCTCCACCCCCCACGCCTCATCCCTCACCTAGACTGTCAATGATCTCCAGTCCTCACTTTATCTATTCTTGTGCCATCTCCAATTTGTTCTCTCCCTAGTAGCTAGGAGAATATTTTGAAATTCACGAATATTTGAAAGGCACGAAGATACCTAAACTCCTTCAGTAATTCCCTCTTCACCTGGGACTTGTAGTCTTCACAGATAAAGATAAAAATTCTTATTACAGGATCCACGGGTGCTCTCTCGAGCCTGACTCTGTGCTGACCTCTATTGTCCACTCGTAGCTTTGCTCACCTCTGACCATTTGGAATATAACATGCTAGAGGAGCAATACTCTGTTCTCATTCTGCAGTTGCCCGGCAGGTAGAAGGGAAACAGCTGCTCTCTCCACATTTGTACTTCCTCTGCCTCTGTGAACTGTTAATTGACTTTATGCAACAACCTTGGAGGAGTGTTTGAGCTTCCTCAGCTCAGCCCTGCCCTTTCCTTCTCAGAAGGAATTTCCCCGGGGGAAGCTTTGTTTCCTGTGATAGGGAGTCTGTCCTGGTCTGGGATAGCCGTGGCTGTGTGGATGAACCTGTCCTATCCAGGGGTCCATCGGCTGGTCCTCCAGATGAACAAACTGAAGACATGGATTCCTACCTGGATTCTAACAGCAACGAAAGCAGCTAGGGGAATTCTGTAGATGCCCCTTATTTGCCACCCCACCTTCCTTTGCTTTGGCTTTGAATGTTTCTAGTGAGCTAGTCTGAAGCAGTGGTATCAAAAAGGACAAACGAATAATAATGGCAAAGATCTTCTGTGTTGTATTATGGAATGAGTTGTACTGAAGTTATAAGCCAAGGGCCACGAAGATAACACAGCGGCTAAGATGCTTGTCTTGCACGCTGACCTGGCTCCCACCCACAGCACCATACCTGGTCCCTGACCCCTACCAGGAGTGAGCTCTGAGCACAGAGCTAGGAATAAGCCCTGAGCACTGCTGGTTGTGGCCCCTAAAAAGCAAATACAACAAAATCTCTAAACCAATAGCTGTCTAAGTAAGATCGCTGAATCTTAAGGTACCTGATCTAAAGTCATACCAATACTCTCACGGTTCCAGACTGTACAATGGAAATGGAAAAAAAAAATTTGAATTCAAAAACAAAAGACCGCAAAAGGGGTGCAGAGACTTTCCAGGAGGGGGCGCCCTTGTTCCTTGTGCCAGCGAGAGCCTGGAGGCTCAGTGACTCTCACAAAAGAGCTCGTAAAACAAATATGATCACTGTTATAAAACCAGCCAAGCAAATAGGAGAAAAAAAATAACAGTTCTCATTTGGTTTATCACTTTGTCACGCACTGTGAGCTCTTCACCTACATGGACTTCAATTTTGCAGGAGGCCTTGCTATGGCTAGTGTCTTGGCATGTTCTGTATTTGTACTATTTGTCTTTTGACCAAGATGCAGGCATGGCCTCTATGTTTCAACATAAGGAAAAGATCACACAAACTAGTAGGATGTGATCCTACTCATTCACTACTTGTTGCCTCTAACTTTACTCTTATTATTTTCTCCGAGGTTCCTTCTTTAGAAAAATGGCTTGTGATGGATGGACGGTTCTCAGCTTTCCTTCCTAGCTGGAACTCAGGGCATAAGAATCAGAATCATTTTGCAAATACCTCTCAGCGTGTGACCAGGTTTCAGACTAGCTATGCTGGATACTCTGCTCTTCACACCTCACTCATTCTCCCACCACTTATTGGATGGAGTGGGACCCACTGGTTCCTGACAACTATGAAAAGGACCCTTTAACATGTGGTTGCATTTTCCTTCTTTAGCCAGTAATTACTAGAAGCCACTCAAAACAAGTTCCTTTTTCTAACCTCAGTTTTTTAGGACTAGTGGATGGAAATTCTCTGGGTATATTGATTCTGAATTTTAGCAAAAACTGTCACCCCAGATTTCTCATGCTTTCTTTGTGCATAAATCAGAGTAGTTAGTTACGTAGTTTTATGTATTTAATAATGCCTTGTAAACACCTGAAAAAGGTATAGACATTAATCTGTGGAGTAAGCTCTCATAGTTTGCAATATATATATTTTTCTTAAAACAACAACAACAAAATTCATTGTCTGGTCTTTGGGGCTAAGATACTACAGCAGGTGAGGTGCTCACCCTGCAAGTGGACAACCCAGATTTCATCTCCAGGACCCCATGTCATCCCTTGAGCCCACCAGGAGTGAGCCCTGAACTCAGAGCCAGCAAGAAGCCCTGAGTATCAGTGGGTGTAACCTCAAAACAAAAATAAACAAAAAATTACTTATTTTTAAAACCAGTTGTCGGGGGCACCCAATAGCACTAGGGACTACTTCTAACTTACTATTGACTATATGAAACTAGAAGGAATCCAAACCTCTGGCCTGCAAAGTATGTGCTGTAGCCCATTGAGCCATCTTTCTGCCCCCTTCACATCTATTTTAATGCATTAGTATATTCGGCTTTGAAAAAATATTAAAACTCTTTATTTTATGTAATTTAATTCACAAAATAAAATTCTGTATTTAAAGTTTTCTCATGGCAAAAAATTAATTTTTATATTGGTTTTTAAAAATGTAAAATTTAATATATTTAATGTATTGATGTTTAATATACCGAGACAGAAAACTGTTTATTAGCAAACTATTTAACATATTGACATAGAAAACTCAAGACTGAATGCGTTTTGTTTTTTGGTTTGGGGGCCCATCCCCAGTGATGCTCAGAGCTTCGCTCCCGAGGGAATCACTTCTGATGATACTAGGGGGAATCATAAGTAGTGTTGAGGATTTGAACTGGTCAGGTATGTGCAAGGCAAGTGAAAGTGAAGTTTTTCTACTTCAACATAAAAAATAATTGTAAATGAGGAGGAACCGATAATGGATTTTGCAAGATAGGAAGAAATAGTCTAGGTATTTCAGTTAATTAAAAGTCAATATGAGGGGCTGGAGCGATAGCACAGTGGGTAGGGCATTTGCCTTGCATGTGGCCAACCTGGGTTCAATCCCCAGCATCCCATATGGTCCTCTGAGCTATGATCCCCAGGAGTTAATTCCTGAGTGCATGAAGCAGGACTAATCCCTGTGCATCACCGGGTGTGACCCAAAAATAGCCAAAAAAAAAAGTCAATATGAGATGATTGGGAGGCAAAACAGTGGGAGTTTGAGAGGGTTGGGGGCACCAATGACAATGATGCAGGGACGCGGATGCTCTGCTGAGGGCTGAGGTGTTGGAACATTGTATGCATGAAACTCTCTCGTTAACAGCATTGTAATCCATGATGCCAAGAAACGAAAAAAGTCAATGCAAATAAGAGTGAACTACAATTATTAAAACCAGCATGAATTTTTGTTGTTGTTGTTGTCTTTTGGACCACACCCAATGGTGCTCAGGACTTACTCCTGGCTCTATACTCAGGGATCATTCCTGGTGAACTCAGAGGACCAGATGGGGTACCCAGGATTGAACTCGGGTCTGCTGTGCAAGGCAGATGCCTTACCAGCTAGCTGTACTATCGCTCTGGCCCCTTAAATGAAAATTTAAGTCATTGTTAATATAACTTTCCAGAACGCAGGACATCAGAAAGTTTCTTGTACCTAGTTGAACCATCTGTAATAAGTGATTCATTTCTGTGTACCTTGTTTTGAGATGCAAAGAAATTAGGATGCACCCGTAATCCTCCCATCTGGAGATGTTTATAAATAAGTCTCGGAGACTGGATGAAGGGTTTGGAAAACAACATAAAGATTTAGGGGAATTCTATAAGAGGTTTTCAAGTATTTGAAGATAGTCAAGATGAAGAGAGGACTTAGACTTGATCGAGGTGGCACGTGGGTGAAATTTGCCCAATGGCAAAAATGTTGTAGGGAGGAAGATTAAGGCTCTTAAAATAAATAATCTAGCAATTCCCATTCTGAATAGGAAGCAGGCTGCCTTTTAAAGTAGTCAATTTCTGATCACAGAATCTCTCTGAAGACTGACCTGCCAGGAACCTGTAAGAGTGAGCTCACGGGGCATGCTTTGAGAATGTGGACCAGATAATTCCCAAAGTTCTTTCCAACTTCAGAGACCCTAGAATCAGCTGTGTTTACCTACAATAGGTGCTCTGGAAATCTGCCAATAAATGAATGCAAATGAGTAAAACACCAAGGGAAGAAATTTGCAAGTGATGAAGTTTTTAGTCCTGCATGGCATTATGACAGTGGACAGTAATTTCACCCAGTATGTTGAGCGTGTCATCTTAGAAAAGTGAAGACTTTGGGCTACTGAGAATCAAACATTTTCTAGGTTTCAGGTGTATCTTCCTTCTTTGGGCACAATTTGGGCTCAAGTCTTGTAAATTTTAGAGATAATTTTGATTGTGAGCAACCCCTTGCTCCAAACTAATATAATGTTTTTTTTTTTTTCAGGATAATCGCATCCACACATCCAAGTACAACATCCTCACCTTCTTGCCAATTAATTTATTTGAACAGTTCCAAAGAGTGGCCAATGCTTATTTCCTGTTCCTTCTGATCCTACAGGTAACTTTTAGGTTGTATTTTTCATGAGTTGTTAAAACTATTATTATGATTAAAAAAATTAAATTTCTTAGATTTTCAGGGAAAAAACACCCTTATCAGAGCTTTAATGTTATTATTGCTGTTTCTCTTCACAAATGTGGGAGGGTGAGGAGTGGGTAAAATCTAGTACATTCATCATTTTAAACACTGAGGTCATTTTAAAATGCAGCCCTGCACTTTGTGTGAGCCAAACCAGAGTGCAATTATTACTGTGTACAGCCACCCTCCTCCAGTTAACTTTTTCTTATGTCAACAGTATGGGCATTGCCAGAATGGGGGCAAAAAGATGAACTAGATAATAGTTTATAGAACTCAATTTAGCAAATTTCATTTGCGTCTAAGAAACAGTGACACCTTTTACATATTTACATATAAATGTAAAATAAATTTACACCAATTACATATAAATAAATGGTGTGTGAAGTATGTTATTTCACTGTAGAGTGATGAAATGTTTTTATAGTTTTGATGGACTGATTGGTTTAAATCTGATTAAAATTTGGGTCTAAATAAAATTTTAGCTTTTGATATTTTGAATGAAAAAAGCATAAGTCAGAGAGAATACATGTATAGAAACTGTCTAATTAGCCACTTATTTACTTAGCATCTATTTTATAATAGTTGATCAATGAATTAATTAAATTTGGGGGAGCTGCATCTGGTGGTGCTGGGGGCTACTCCTGGCTCTGTTCTCGGGGTTGCTCTCGGTGGGACTTGTAGCTCTGTACAAAGCTGGGGATTGAACTAAAATATTGTTTCATATATCCCTTTATACTATTCCAGAATTTTGAGCTAATTTCTCTAATTAAATGGGATTTATTGTTCTGGTCAAAGGCTCTTGTGTATAGAATTTTATATCTGAAGGGGTTTAGCCCAACATCCTTTCTTCTATTGAGATTTGGTGAATTTTAAAAACCTTATGAGAGTTAATAATAAAACTAGGACTATAATATAAATTTCCTGCTGCTCAACCCATGTGTCTGTTAGCAGTTCCAGAGATTTTGAGGGTTTAAAGAAAAATCTTATGTGGAAGCTATTCCCTAAGACTGCTGTAGTTCAGAGCTCTTTTGATGAGGCCTGATAGAACACTTATCTTCAGTCCCTCCTTTCCCAGGCCATAGTTTCAGAGCTGCTCCAAAATGAACCCTGGTTGGAAACTTTGTAGGAGAATCATATTAACTACAGCTCTCGTAGGTTGGTGACTTTGGCAGTACAGGCACAAGACTTTGAAGTCAGAAGGGTTTATATTCTTCTTATTTTTTTTAATGATAGCTTCCTTAATTTATTTTTATTTTTTTATTTTTAAAATTTTGTTGATGTATCACTGTGAGGTACAGTTACAGACTTACAAACGTTTGTACTTACGTTTCAGTCATACAATGGTCGAGTATCCATCCCTCCACCAGTGCCCATTTTCCACCACCAATGATCCCAGCATCCCTCCCACCACCTCCATCCCATCCTCCCCCAACCCCACCCCACCTCTGTGGAAGGGCTTTCCCTTTCCTCTCTTTCCTTTTTGGTGTTGTGGTTTGCGATACAGGTATTAAGTGGCCATCATGTTCGGTCTATAGTCTACTTTCAGCACACATCTCCCATCCCGAGTGGGTTCTCCAAGCATCCTTTACTTGGTGGTCCCCAGAAGGGTTTATATTCTTAGTCTATTTGCTTGATACCTTAGATCTTGGGATCATATGGAAAAATGACAACCCAGGGCTGCTAACTCCAGACTGCCATTGACCATGTATTTTGTGTTGTAGAGTGATGGATACTATTTACATGAAACACAAATCCTATGGGTTATGCAAAATGGCTCTGGTATAGAATCTAACTCAGAGAACATTTCTGAGGGTCAAATAACCTAACACATAGAAAATACTTGGAACAATATCTGGCTCCAAGTAGATGTTTGAAGACTGAGAATTGACGAGGAATTGGTAAAATGATTAAAATCTGAGATGAGAATCTGAGAAGGGGCAGGTGATATTTATTATTCTGGGGGAAAGATCACAATCTGGAATATTCCAAGAAAATTAATTCTTAACTTTCTACTAAAATTTAATTTTTTGGTTAGCTATTTGAAAATAGATTCAATATTTCCATATGTCTTATAATCCAATGAAACTATTGAGTTGTTCAGAGATGCACTGTATTTGTTCAAATAATAGAATGTTCTGTTAATTTCTATCATGTTTAATACAATTCAATGACAAAATTTGGGAAATGGGGATAATGATGGAGTTGTGTGCGCTTTTGTGGTGGTGTGGTCTAATAACTTTGGACATTAATACCATAACTTTAAAACTATTGTAACAATCTTACATAAACTGTAGTTTAAAAAGCAAAACTACATTTATTAATTAAAAAAAAAATTCTAAAGCATTGAAAAATGTTTATTTCAGCTGATTCCAGAAATCTCCTCTCTGACCTGGTTCACCACTATCGTGCCTTTGGCCTTGGTGATAACTATGACAGCTGTCAAAGATGCCACAGATGACTATGTGAGTATTTGTACCTTCCTTAGGTCTCAATTCAATTTTAACCCTTCAGAAGCCGAAAAATGAGATCCTCGTGTATTTCCTTTTTTACTGGGAGGGGAAGGAGCATACCCGATGAAGCTCAGGGAACCAGTGGTACAGGAATTGAACCTGTACCTCTAGCCTGTACTATAGCCAGTTGGACTGTCTCCTCAGCACACTCATGTATAGTTTTTGAACAAGACTCTTTTGGTCAACACCATATATAACTCTTTTGCTATTTGATGATTAATAATGGTGTCATGGCCTCAGATTCTCTCTGTGAGTGAAATAGTTAAGTAGAAAGAAGCGAACATTGGAGAAAGAGACCTTATCCTGTCATGTTCTAGCACTATGAGATCAGACTATCTACTTCTCTGAACTTTTTTTTTAACCTTTCTATATAATGTAACCTGTGACACCAGCATGGCTGATAAAAAGAGATGCTGGAGGTAGAGGGTTTGGCTTGTGGTGGCCACACAGTTAGGGCTGGTTCTCTGCACCCCTTCTTTACTTGGGGAGCTCTCTTCTCAGCATTCATGTCTGTTTCTAAGTAGAATTATCAGAATATCTGAAATGAGCCCTCGGCTTCCATTTCTAATCTTTTCACAGCTGTCAGTTTATACCAAGACCTACTGGCAGAGCCTGAGCAGAAGTACCACTGAAGTCCAGCTAGAGGGCTCAGCTCTCAGGGGATGATGAGCTAATTAGTCCTTTTCTTCCTTTGAAAAGATTCATTTTTATTAAAACACTGTGATTTGCAAAGTTATTCATAATACAGTTGTTTTGGGCATAACTGTTCCAACATATAATTAGCCCTTTCTCTTGAGACTGGCTAGAAAATTTAAAGGAGTACTTTCAAGTTGGATGCTTTTCAGCAGTTTGTCTTTTTGTCTTTCATTGCTGTAGGAAGTGTTTTCATATGCTTATATTTTTATGAAACTGTGTGTTAGTTCAACAACGGATATCTTTGCAGTAAAGGACAGTTGTCACCCTGAAATAGGAAAGATTGTAGAGAGGTGAATAGTAAGAGGTCTGGATAAAATAACAACGCACTACTTTTTAAAAAATAATTTTATTAGTGAATCACCTTGGAGTACAGTTACAAACTTATGAACTTTCATGTTTGGATTTAGTTTACATCCCTCCACAGTGTACATTCTCCTCCACCAATGCTCCCAGTATCCCTCCCACCACCCCCATCCCAACCCCTACCACCCCATCCTGCCTCTGCAGCAGGGCATTTCCTTTTGTTCTCTCTCCTGTTGGATGAACAATATACCTACTTCTAAGCCTGTAGGACTAAGGGGAGTGAGCAGTTATCAGACCTAGAGCTTCAGTGAGTGCTACACCCTTTAGCTGCAAACTGCCCTGTAACCCTGCTAGAAGGAAAACAGGAAATAAAGACCCATTACATTCCACTCTGGCCTTCTGTTCTGCAAGGATGACCTATTCACCACACTGTCAGAAGTCATATGTTACCACATAGATTAGCTTTCCTCTGGCTCAGTTCAGAGTGGACAAAGAAGGGGTGTATATATGGAAATGCAACTGGAGAATATCCAATATCCTTGTCAAATTAGACACTGAGCTTACATAATCTTTCCATTTCTATTGTTCTGTTGTTGGGGAGAAGTTTGTAAGCCAATGATGGTCTCACTTAATATACCATTTTGCCAATATTATAAATAAATATTCTTTTTATATTGAAATGTGCTAAATGTTTTTATTATTCTTATTTTCTTGGTGTTGTCCATTAGATTACACCTGGCAATCAATACAATTATGTGCTCACAACAAAATTATTGTGTGGCAGAAAAAAAATATTGGATTGGTTTGGGAGGGATGTTGAGAAGGAAAGAACTGACTGAAACATTTTATCAACTAGTATATTGATGCAGTATTTTGAAATTCTTTTTTTTTCTTTTTTGGGTAACACCCGGTGATGCACAGGGATTACTCCTGGCTCTGCACTCAGGAGACTGTATGGGATGCTGGGAATTGAAGGAATCAATTCCTTCAATTGTGCAAGGCAAATGCCCTACCTGTTGTGCTATCGCTCCAGCCCCCAATTTTGAAATTCTTAAAGGAAAAATTGATCTTGATGATTATAATTGATATGAAATAAATAACAGTTTTGTGTCTTCTGATTTTACCCCTGTTCAACAGTTCCTTTTTAGGCTGAAGTGTTGCCTTATCTCTATGTTACCCTGTTTTTATCTGATCTTGACCATTCATGTGGGGAATTTAGTCTAACCGGCTGCTAATTTACAAGTTTTATGGAGGTCTTATAAGATTTTCATTTTTCTAAACAATATAACATGTTTACATGACTGGAATAGACAAGAAGAAATAACATCACTTGGGCATAAGAATACAAATCTACACCAAATGTGTTTCAGTATTTTGATTTTTGTTTTAAATGCTCAGTATTTCATAAGATTACTGTTAACAATTAGAATTTCTGGAGTATAAAAATACATGTTACAAGTAACTTATTGACGTCAAAGAAATTCATAAAAAAGAATGAATGATGTTCCAATAAATTATTGAGCACATATGTGAGAGAAATGGACCCCCCCATTTTTTGCTGAAGAGATCAAAGTCAATGTATGGCATAAAAAAATAAACAACAAAAAAACCCAAACTGAGCTTCAGAGTATAGAGCACTGTTGACTTCTCAGAACCAAATTGGAAGAGTGTATGTCTAGACTTGTGACATCCAGAGAAGTTTAGAGAGAGATGTCTTGATTCAGATTTAGAACATATGGATCTGGAGTCAAAGTCAGCATGAGCCATTCCCATTTTAACTGGCAAACATGGCATCTAAGCAGATGAATTCAAAGTATTTTTAGTGTTCCTATTTGTGGAGACAGTATGAATTAATTTTTTTATATACTCTTTGATTTACAGTTTCGCCACAAGAGTGACAATCAAGTGAATAATCGGCAGTCTGAAGTCCTCACGGGCAGCATGTAAGCCATCCATTCTCAGCTTAGGTTTTCAAGATTTTCAGTAGCCCTTAGCTATTCTCAATTATTGGTGACTTTGTCTTTTAATTCACTGTTTCTTTCACTCTTACTGATATTAAAAATAGAATTTAAATCCATTTTATCTTCACGGCTCTTTTAATTGCCTAGGAAAATACTGTTCTTTCATCTAAACTATTTCTTCATATCTTTTTGATGTTTGTTTTGTGGAATACAGACACATCATAGTGATTTTTGATAAGGCATTTGCCTTGCACGGGCCAACCCGGGTTCGATTCCTCTGTCCCTCTCAAAGAGCCCGGCAAGCCACAGAAAGTATCCCGCCTGCATGGTAGAGCCTGGCAAGCTCCCCGTGGCGTATTCAATATGCCCAAAACAGTAACAACAAGTCTCACAATGGAGACGTTACTAGTGCCCGCTCGAGCAAATCGATGAACAGGACAACAGTGCTCCAATGCTCCAGATATAACACCACTTAGAATTGGCATAAATACAATGCCTATAGTTTATGTATTTAATTAAATTACCCTTGAATAAAGAAATATTTATGGCATAGTTCTTAAATAGGAAGTACATTAAAATATATATATTTAGACACAAAACCCAGTAAAAATATCTGCAGGAAATGTAGCAAAGCAAACCTTCATTCCTTAAGTTTTTACTTTCTCTTGGCCTCTTTTTGGCTAACATTAACATGTGGCAAAGAAAATTTATAGCAATATACTTAAATCTGCTTGCCAGTCAACTGGTCAATGTTTTTGAATCATTTCACACACTGAGTTTTGTGTGATGAATATAATTTTTAAGTAGAAAATTATAAAAATGAATATGTCACATAAGATGAAAAGTTTCATGAGATAATAAATAAGCAAGAGGGGTTGGATAGCCTATTTTATAACTGGTAAGATTAAAGCTGTGAATCTCATTCAAAACAAAAATCCTGACTGAGTGCCAAAGCAGTGAATTCATATAATTTTTGTTTGTTTGTTTGGGGACCACAGCCAGCCAAGCTCAGGGTTACTCTGGGTTTTATGCTCAGGAATAACTTTTGGCAGTGTTTGGGGAGCCTACGGGATGCCAGCTTAAGAACCTGGGTCGGCTATGCATGCAAGACAAATGCCCTACCCACTATACTATCTCTCTGGCCTTACATAGTTTTTTTTTCTTTTTTTTATCACCATGTTTATTCCCCAAAGACACTTTGAATCACTTACTCTCTTCCTTCAACTCTCCTTACAAGTTTTCTTTCTCTTATGGCACTATATTTTCTTTCAGTTATTATATTTCAAATGATTATTTCATTTCTTTTGGCCATCTCAAGGTCCCGTAACTTCTGTATGACATTTAAGTCACAAAATGTGCCTTCCACACTAAAACACTTGTTTTTAGGTGCTTGATAAACTTAATTGAGCGTCCTTCACTCTTACATATCGTCTGTCTTTAAAAAATTATACCTATATAAACTAGAGAAAGTGTACGTTGACTCAAAGTACTAAGTATGTAATCATATTAGGTCTCAGCTGACTTGAAGAATTATTGCAAAAATCAGTAATATTTATTTTCACTATTAATAGTAAAATGTGATTGGAGATCCTGCGCGGGAAGGGTGATGCATGCTGAAAGTAGACTAGAGACTGAACACAATGGCCACTCAATACCCCTATCGCAAACCACAGCACCCAAAAGGAGAGAGGGAACAAAATGGAATACCCTGGCCTTATATCGTTTTTCCACAAAATCAGTATTATAGAAAATGCTGTTTGGTGCCAGAAAGATAGTACTGTGCTTTCCTTACATGTATCTGACGCAGGTTATGGTCCCCTGAGCCTTCCAGGAGTGATTACTGAACGCAGATGGAGGAGTAAGTCCTGAGCACTGCTGGATATGGTCCCAAGACAAAAACAGACAAAAACATAAAATCCAAACAAACAAACAAAAAGAAAACGGCGTTAAGTATACAGTGAGGAAGAAGGTCTGACTTAAAACCATAATAATAGAGAACAGAGTATCTGAAAATTTGATTCTGGGAATACATGGATTAACCATAAAGATGCCTTTGATTCCTGACTTAATTTCCAGTGTTAGCAGATTTTGAGTGGGTTTAATAATATTGAGTTTAAAAGCCTAGGTTTTTCCCTCTAAGAGACTGAAACATAGGTTTAATTCTGATCCTAAATAATTCTGTGATCTCAGGAAAGTTATCACAACATAACTTTTTGTAAATTAATGTGGTTGGGGGTATCTTTGAACCACACTGCTTCATGTCTTGACTTTCTCAAGTCTCGTAGTCCGGCCTGAGTATTATTAGATCTGACATTAGCATGATTTGGCTAATTCCCCAAAGAACACTTGATAGTCAACCCCACTTATTTGACCTTTTATGTCATTTAATATCACTTAAGTTACCAGTTTAAAATTTGGGGTACAATGCCCAAAAGGAGAGGGAGAAGGGAGAGAGAGAGAGACAGAGACAGAGACAGAGAGACAGAGACAGAGAGATAGACAGAAAGAGACAAAGAGAGGAGAGACAGAGACAGAGACAGAGACAGAGAAGAACAGTGCTTGCCACAGAGGCAGGCTGGGGGGTGTGGTGATGGGAGGGAACTTGGGGACACCCAGTGCTAGGAAATGTACACTGGTAGAGGGATGGGTGTTGAAATACTGTATGATTGAAATCTAATCATGAAAAACTTTGTAAGGGTCTATCTTACAGTAATTCAATAAAAAGTAAAATAAAAAATAAACAAACAACCCCCCCCCCCAATTTGAGGCAATATCTGGGCAGTGATAGATACTGAGACATTGACCCGAAGGCCATGGGATTAACCTAGTGACATATTCAGAAACTCTGTGACTTGTGTTTTCCACAAATACATGCTATTACTGCTGCTTCTATTATTATTATTATTATTATTATTATTGTTTCTGGGACCATTTTCAGGTGCTAAGGGGTTAGTCCTGGCCCAGTGCTCAGGTTTTAGTTCTGGTAATATTAAAAAAACTTGTGGTACCAGGGATCAAACCTGGACCTCCTGTATGCAAAGCATGCACTCCAGCCAGTGAGCTATTTCTCTGGCCCCTCTTCATCATTATTATTTGAAGTAGCATTAGTGCTATTTTCTTATCTCTTCCTGTAGCCTTAGGTTGCTTCCTTATGAGAAAACACCTGTTTATAATTCAACAGGAACAATGTTTGAACTGCACTGTGGCTGATCCTGTGAAGTTGAAGAAAGAAGTACAGATCAGAGACAACAGGGTATTTTTAGGATTTGGTGAAAATCTCAAACAATATTTTTCATTTGTAAGATGGAAAAATTCTGTCAACTTCTCTATGGCAGGGGTTATTTCTCTTGAGCGCATCTATGTCCTTTGAGTCTAGCACAGTTGTCTACTCAGTCTTCAAAAAGCAGTGACAAGTATCCTTTCTGAGAGATAAATCTGCAGAGTGATGGATCAATCACTTGTGTAGTGGCCCATCACTAGCCAGTTGCTGTAGCTGGTCACTGTATAGTGTACTCAGGCAAGAGACTAACATTTCTACTTATGGATTTTGAGAAGTTATATAAAGTAAATGGACTCATATTTGTGACAGTTTCAAGGCTTTGAATCCTTCTTTAAAGCTGGTGATTTTGGAGGATGCTCTTGGGAATCTGTCCAGACCCCCACTCTCTTCCTGTTTCATTCTTGCTCCTGTGTGCATTGTTTCAGGACTTGCCCACCCCTGAATCCCACTTCTTCAGAGCACTTCTTTTGGTTTGCCGGCCTCTGTGTCCCAGCTGCTGCAGGGATACGAAAGGGTAGCACTGTACCGTAGCACTGTCATCCTGTTGTTCATCGATTTGCTCGAGCGGGCACCAGTAACGTCTCCATTGTGAGACTTGTTGTTAATGGTTTTGGCAGATTGAACACACCACGGGAAGCTTGCCAGGCTCTGCTATGCGGGTGGGATACTCTCGGTAGTTTGCCAGGCTCTCTAAGAGGGACGGAGGAATTGAACCTGGGTCGGCCGTGTGCAAGGCAAGCGCCCAGCCTGCTGTGCTATCGCTCCAGTATAAAAGGTAGCAGCCCTGAATGCAGCTGGGAAGACTCTGAGGTGTAATTTGCATCTCTGAGAATACTTTGAGATCATGCTGAGGATGATATTTTTTGCTTGCAATTATGCTTCGGGTGACTTCTTTCTTTCTTTATCTGATTTCCTGTCTCACTTCCAAGTTTCTTCCCAAGTCCTTCCCATAAAGAACAGTGGGAATGTAAATCCTCTTCTCATAATCTGCTTCTAGGAAGGGAACATAGAGGATGTGGGACAGTGATTGATAAACACTCAATCCTGTGACATCTTTAGTGGAAAATCTAGGAAAGTGTTTGCAAGTCTGTCCTTGGCACCTGTGGGTCATGGTCCTGGGGAAAAAGAAAAAGTCTAGAGGGGACAAAAGGGAGTCGAGGTGTTGTTGATAGTGGTTGGTTGTCACAACGGACTGTATGGCTAGGTTCTGTAGCTTCCCTTGCATTCTTGTACAGAAAGTTTTGAACTTGGGAACTTCGGATTAGTTGGGAGTCATCCGTAACTTGTCTTGAGGGGTGGGGAACCTGGGCCGCCTTAGAGAGGATTGAAAAGAAAGGCATAGGATGGAAGCACCAGGAAACCTGGGGCCATGAAACCCATCAGTATTTGATTTGGGGCAGTTGATTTTTCCTTCTGGGCTTTGGAATTTCCCATCTGCATTTAAAGGTGAGGAAGGTATCCAGCCAGCTTCAGACTCAGCTTGATCACTGAGCAACTTCTTTGTGTGAGTGCCTGTGCTCTCTCATTCAATGCTCAGAAAGCTTTCAGGTTCCAGGAGTAAAATGCCTGATGAAGAGATCAAGGCCCAGAAAGGGAGTGCAGAGATCCACAGCAAATGAGAGCCTTAATTAGACTTCCACTCACTCTTGCGGTGTCTCCATGAGTCGTGTAGACTCTGTGGCCAGATCATGTTCTTAATTATTTGTTTTGTATTGGAAGGGTTCAGTGTACAAGCCTATAAATGTAAGCATATTTATCACGGTATCACACTGTATCACTGTCATCCCATTGCTCATCAATTTGCTCGAGTGGGCACCAGTAATGTCTCCATTATGAGACTTGTTACTGTTTTTGGCATATCGAATACGCCATGGGTAGCTTGGGTAGCTTGCTAGGCTCTGCCATGGGGGCGGGATACTCTTATCCTGGAGAGCCTGGAGACCTTGTCAGGCTCTCCAAGAGCGATGGAGGAATTGAACCTGGGTTGGCTGCATGCATGGTAAATGCCCTACCTACTGTGCTATTGTTCCAGCCCAAGCATATTTATAGAACAAATAAACATATGATTTATTGTGCTCTATGTAAGTAAATATACCCATGTCTTCAGAGCTTGGATCTGCGTTCTTAGAACTTTCATTCTATATCACACAAGATGTGATGCCAAACCTTGTAATAATTAGATATTAGATAAGATTAATACATTATTAATTAATTATTAATAATAATCAACTTTCCTTTTAAATTTTCTGTTTTGGGTTTGGTTACTCATATTCCTTTCAAATAAGGACCAAGCTTCTGCATCTGCAATTTGTTGTCATATGTGAACATGCTTAAGAAATAGCATCTCCGCAAGCTACCGAGAGTATCCTGCCCACGCAGCAGAGCCTGGCAAGCTCCCCGTGGGGTAGTCGATATGCTAAAAACAGTAACAACGAGTCTCACAATGGAGACATTACTGGTGCCCGCTCAAGCAAATCGATGAACAATGGGACGACAGTGCTACAGTGCTACACAATTAAAATTTTAATATTTTCTATTCATTAGGTTAAAGAAAATATATCATTAAACTTAAATATACATGTTTCTATTTATTTTTTATTAAGACACTGTGATTTACAAGCCGTTCATAGTAGAATTGTTTCAGGCATGATGTTCCAACACCAATTCTACCACCAATACACGCTTCCTC
The DNA here is from genome assembly GCF_027595985.1 of Sorex araneus. NCBI lineage: Eukaryota > Metazoa > Chordata > Mammalia > Eulipotyphla > Soricidae > Sorex > Sorex araneus. The sequence continues at coordinate 94,657,581 of NC_073304.1, read as the reverse complement.
CCAGGGTGCCTGAAATCACCCAGCCTGTCCACACATAACAAAATTACTTCACATTATATGCTCCGACAAAACTTAAAGAAATGGCAAATGGAATTAACAGAAAATAAATCAACAAAGTCAATTTTTAGTGATTGACTTCTATATTATTTTAACCTTTGTAGCACTGTACTCTAGCACTGTTGTCCCCTTGTTCATTGATTTGCTCGAGCGGGCACCAGTAATGTCTCCATTGTGAGACTTGTTGTTACTGTTTTTGGCATATCGAACATGCCACGGGTAGCTTGCCAGGCTCTGCCGTGTGGGCGGGATACTCTCAGTAGCTTGCTGGGCTCTCCGAGAGGGACAAAGGCATCAAACCAGGTTGGCCACGTGCAAGGCAAATGCCCTACCTGCTGTGCTATTGCTTCAGTCCTTTTAACCTTTAAATATAAAGAAATTAAAATTATTTAATCCAATGTAGTAGGCTGCCTATTCTCTTTTACATAACTAAGTTGTCAATTCTGGCATCTAAAATATATATCATTAAATTTGTAAATCTACCTTTTTTAAAAAGAACATTTTTTGAATATGCTTAAGAAAATTAATGATCAATTATGTGACTCACCTTTGTGACTGGCATTCTATGTCTATTGGACAATATGGCTTTATGTAAAAACCTTTAGTTACCTGTGAGAGCACTGAGCATAGAATAAACTGAATTATTCTTTGGGCCTGGCTTGATTTAGTCCAGGAATCTCAGTTCCCTCTTGGAGACTGCCAAAGTTGTGGTTTGTGTCTCCATTAACAAGTAGAGTTAGCATTGTTTCTTCTTAAGATTTTTAATTCTCTAACATTTCTGGGATAACACTTTTGCAGAAGGACAGTCTGAATTCAGATGCTCCCAGTCAAATTGTTTCTCTAAGCTCTTGGGCTCTAAATTGCTCTGGACCATCAGCTTTGTATGAAAAGATTCCAGTTTGGACTTTCTGAGCATCAATATACTTTACTGAGCTCTCTCAAGTTCTTTCATAGGACAGCAGTCTTAGTTAACATTTTTTTTTTCTTGGAAACTATTTGTGGGAAAAAATTGTTTTTTTTTTCTTTAATTTTTTTTTTTTTTAAAATGAATCACCATCGGTACAGTTACAGTCTTACAAACTTTTGTGTTTACATTTCAGTCATACAATGATTGAGCATCTATCCCTCCACCAGTGCCCATTCTCCACCACCAATGTTCCCAGTATCCCTCCCAGCACCCCCACCCCATCCTCCATCCCACCTCGCCTCTGTGGCAGGGCGTTCCCTTTTGCTCTCTCTTTTTGGGTGTTGTGGTTTGCAATAGAGGTATTGAGTGGCAATCATATTTGGTCTATAGTCTACTTTCAGCTCCATCTCCTATCCCGAGTGGGCCCTCCAAGCACCCTTTACTTGGTGGTCCCTTCTCCATCTGAGCTGCCTTTTCCCCCAGCATGTGAGGCCAGTTTCTAAGCCCTGGAACAATCTCCTGGTATTCATCTCTACTATTCTTGGGTGTAAGTCTCCCATTCTGTTACTTTATATTCCATAGATGAGTGTGATCTTTCTATGTCTGTCTCTGTCTTTCTGACTCATTTCACTTAACATAATACTTTCCATGTTGATCCACTTATATGCAAATTTCACGACTTCATCTTTTCTAACAGCTGCATAGTATTCCATTGTGTAGATGTACCAAAGTTTCTTTAACCAGTCATCTGTTCTTGGGCACTTCGGTTTTTTCCAGGTTCTGGCTATTGTAAACAGTGCTGCAATGCACATAAAAGTGCAGATGTCATTTCTATTATACTTTTTTTGCCTCTCCAGCATATATCTCCAGAAGTGGTATTGCTGGGTCAAATGGGAGCTCAATTTCTAATTTTTTGAGAAGTGTCCATTCTGTTTTCCAAAAAGGCTGAACCACTCAGCATCCCCACCAGCAGTGAAGGAGAATCCCTTTTGCCCCATATCCATGCCAACACCAGTTGTTTTTGTTTTTTTGGATGTGTGCCAGTCTCTGTGGTGTGAGATATCTCATTGTTGTTTTGATCTGCATATCCCTGATGATTAGTGATGAAGTGCATTTTTCATGTGCCTTTTGGCCATTTGGATTTCTTCTTGGAGAAAGTTTCTGTTCATTTCATCTCCCCATTTTCTGATGGGGTTGGATGTTTTCTTCTTGTAGAGTTCAACCAGTGCCTTATTTTTTTTTAATTTTTTATTTTTTTATTGAATCAACATGAAGAAAATTACATAGTTTTCAGGTTTAAGTCTCAGTCACACAATTATCAAACCCCCATCCCTTCACCAGTGCCCATGTTCCATCACCAAGAACCCCAGTATACCCCCTCCCACTTCCCCTTGTGTGGCTAATGATTTTCACTTTATTCTGTCTATACTTTGAACACATTCAATATTTCAACAGAAAACTCACTATTATTATTTGGAATTTCCCCCCAACAATCAAACCTGCTGAAAGGCATCATCTAATAGTTTGTTTTCCATTGCTGAGAATGAAGAATATATGAGCAGCTATCGCGGCTGCACAGTTTTGGATTTCTGACATTTTAGTAATTGAGTCTAGAGAGATTTCTGCCAGAAGTCACCGAAAGAAAAGGCCGAGAGAGAAAAACCTTTCCCCTCCTGGGCGGCATTGGGGTTGTAGCTCAGTTCACAGTCTAGATGCATTTCTGTAAGAAGCCGCTGGGTGCCAAAAGTGGTTAGTAGGCCTCTGGGATCATAGTCTTTTAGGAGCAGAGGAGCCGTTTCATGTGTGGCCACTCCGGATCTCGTCTGGGTGGAGAGCGTGCCGGTAACACCCTCCTTCCCGAGGTCTCCTGAGCGTCATGTCACTGCAAACTAGTACCTCTGGGTAGTGGGCCCTAGAAGATGGTGGTCACCATGTGGGTGCTGTCACTGCTGCCGCTGCTGCAGAAAGATAAGGCCGAGAGAGAAAAACCTTTCCCCTCCTGGGGCGGCATGGGGTTGTAACTCAGTTCACAGTCTAGATGCATTTCTGTAAGAAACTGCTGGGTGCTAAAAGTGTCAACCAGTGTCTTGTATATCCTTGATATCAACCCTTTACCAGATGGGTATTGGGTGAATATCCTTTCAAAATGGGGTTTTCTTATATTGCAGCAGAATCTTGTTTCTGTCCGAGTCCTGCCTGATATTTTTAGATTGGCACACTTATATGGACAAACACACTGTTTTAACAAAAGAGAAACAAAATTTTCCCTTTGTTCAATCAACTTGTACCAGATTGATTGAGGGATGACTCCTATTGGATATTAGGATTGAAAAAGTTGTATCTTATTTTTTTGTTAGTATATAATATTTTCCCCAATGTCAAGCTAGCAAAGTTTTCATTAAGAGAAATTTAGAAAAAAAGAAGAAAGTATCATCCACATTTTCATTAAGAATTATGTGTGTTAATATTTTTAATATTTCTTTTCCATGAAGGTTTCTTTTAAAAAAATTTTGAGATGTAATGATGTACAATAGAACTCATGCTATTATTTTAAGCTTACAAAGCTGGTGTACTACATACATCCACTACTAGAGTATAAAAATCCCTTCATCACGGTCTCTTCTCATCACTATTATTCTCTCTTGCTTAGTAGACTTAATTCAGATGGTAGAATCTCAGGATTTATTCAATTAACCATTGTCTATTCCCTTGTTTTATTTTTATATATTAGGCATATAAATGAGAGCATCTGGTATTTGTCTTCTCCTTCTGACTCTTTGCTAAGCACTTTGCTCTCTAGTTTTATCCAAGCTGCAACAAACTGCAAGATCTCATCTTTATTTATAGCTGAGTAATATTCCATTGTGTAAACCACAACTTTTTCATCCACTGATTGGTTGTTGATTCTCCAGTAGTTTCCAGGTCTTGTAAACAGTTCTGCAGTGAACGTAACTCTGCATACATTGTTCTGAATCAATGTTTATGTGTTTTGGGGTAGATGCCAAGGAGTGGAATTATTGGGTTATATGGGAGTTATATTCTTAATATTTTTGAGAAGTCTTCATATTGTTTTCTATAACGTCAAGATTTCTTATAATTATGTATAAAGATATGTATATATAGATATTTATTTATACTCCACATCATATCATAAAAAATTTTCAAATGCCTTTAATGCACATAATTTTGCTTGCTTGTTTTTTGGGAGGCTATACCCAGTGCTCAAGACTTACTCCTGGTTCTCTGCTCAGGCATCACTCTTGGTGGGGTGTGAAGGACAACATGTGGTGACCTGGGATGGAACCCTGGTCAGCTGAATGTAAGGCAAGCACCTTACCCGGTATACTTTGCTCCAACCCTTATACACACAGTTTACTCTACATACACTGCATACCATTCCACTGAGTATGCATCTCTTAATTTACCTATTCATTTTACTATTGCTTGAAATAGTTTACCTTTATAGTGTCTTGATCTTTCTAAATTGACAGAATAACTATATTCTATAAGACACTTTTTCATGACTGTCACTGTCACTGTCATCTTGTTGCTCATCGATTTGCTCAAGCGGGCACCAGTAATGTCTCCATCGTGAGACCTGTTCTTACTGTTTTTTGGCATATCGAATACACCACAGGGAGCTTGCCAGGCTCTGCTGTGTGGGCAAGATACTCTCGGTAGCTTGCCGGGCTCTCCGAGAGGGGCGGAAGAATTGAACTCGGGTCAGCTGTGTGCAAGGCAAACGCCCTACCCGCTGTGCTATCGCTCCAGCCCTTTTCATGACATATTTATAAATATCACCTAGAATGGTTATGAGTTCATTATAATTGTCCTATCTTATCTCTAAGGAATATGTCCCAATATCCCCAAGTTGATGCCTGAAATTATGGGTAATCATACCAAAACCTATGGATACTCTGTCTTTTCCTTTACTTATCATATCTCTGATTAAGTTTAATCTATAAATCAGGCTCAATAAGAGATAAAAATAATAACTTAATTATAATAACAATAACCTATAAGAATAATAACAATAGGCTATAAAATATATAGTTGTTCTCTTGTTCTCCAAAAATATTCGGGCTGAGCATCACCATACCTAGTGGTGCTCAGAGATTACTCCTATCTCTGTGCTAAGGGATCACTTCTGGTAGCGTTTGGGGGACCAAATATATTGTCAGGGATTGGGCTGAAATGTCTGTATTAGAGGCAAACACCTTAACCCCTGCACTAAGTTGCTAGTCCCTAAAAATATCATATGGTATATAGTATTTTTGAACTGTAGTTGACCATGGAAAATAAAACAACGGATAAAGGGAGATTATCTTTATGTGAAGTAATTAGAATTTGAAGCATTACAATTCAATCCACCGACAGCAGCCTTTATTGGAGTATCCAGGATGTAATGTGAGCAAGACCAGATTATATATGATTGAACCCTTGGAGTTCCCATCAACACACGGCTTCATGTTCTCTTAATCATAACAACACATAAAAACAACTTTTAGATGTTCTACTTTAAAAACATGTTTCAATGACATGTAAATTCCAAATACTGATAATTCAAAACAGTTTGAATGTAAGTTGTATATTAAAATTTCCTGCTTTGTAGCACTTGGTGTTAAGTTAGCACATCAGTTCTGGTCTGCAGAGTTGTTAGAGTAACTGAGCAGTGATGCAGAAGTGTGGCTAGCATACCCTTCAGGAAGCCACGGACAAGTTATTCTCATCTTTTGTGTCCTTCCAAAGTGGGAGAATGTATGTAGACCAATGGTCAAGAGACCATTTGTTATTAAATTCTTGGAAATAGCACAGCCACAGTGGGTTGGGCGTTTTCCTTGCACATGGCCGACCCAGGTTTGATTCTTCCGTTCCCTCTGGGAGAGCCCGGCAAGCTACCGAGAGTATCCCGCCCGCATGGCAGAGCCTGGCAAGCTATCCATGGTGTATTGGATATGCCAAAAACTATAACAAGTCTCACAATGGAGACGTTACTGGTGCCTGCTCGAGCAAATCTATGCAAAACAGGGTGACAGTACTACAGTGCTACCCAGGAGAGAAGGAATTCTTTTCATGTACTGCATTGCCCTCTGCTGGCTTTGATCCAAAACACCAGTCTTGTGTAAGAGTGGCTATTATTCCAATTAAATATACGTTTATTTTTTTGGAGCAACAAGAAATTACCAAATATCACGGAACTGAATGCATATGAAGTTGACACAAGTTTAGTATGTTTGTGGGAAAGTGGGACTGGAATGATCTGGAATTTTGTTGCGGGGAATAGGTGCACCCCTCACTGAGCTACCTCATTTTCATCAGTTTATAAGTGGGGTGGAGACTTCTATGACAGATCACTGATTTCTTTCTCTGTTATTTAAAAAAAATATTACCCGCCTATCCAAATACCATACTTTGCAATGGTACCAGTGAACCTAGGGGACTGCTCCTTAGGGTACATATGAAACAGCCTGTACATTCACAGGGAAAATTGGAGGTAAAAAATGTCACGTTTCTTTTTAAAAGTAATGTTAACAAGATAGGCTAATGTGGCCTTACAAGCAAGCTTATGGGAGGAGTCCTGATTCTTTTTGAACTCAATGGTCTAGCAATTAATTTAAATTTTCACTCACACTGCTAACATACAGTAAAAGTGTTTCAAGAATAGTTTCACCCTCAATAAATTAACTTCAGTTTCTTAAGTCTTGGCTTGATCATTTCTTGGGCAGTTTATGTGTGTCAGCTTCGCAGATGGGAGGTTCCCTTTGCCAGGGGGGCTGCTTTCTGAATGTGAGCTGTGACATTGTTCCAGTTTGCATAAATGATTTTCCATTGTAATCAACTATTATATTGCATGAATACAATTTTTCAAGTGTTGAATTTCTAAATGCTGACTATTTCCCCAAATGAAGTGCATCTTGGAATAACAGGAAATCATAACACGTTCAAAACCCTGCACATGGAATTTTCAGTGGCAGTTCCTAATTTCTTTTTAAAATTTATGTAATCCAGATGTTAGTTGCTCACCTTTTCTCTTCCTAAAGAGCTTCAAGACCCACCTCTGCAATGGAAAGCTCTCCTTCACCCTCCTGCCTCCCCTCCTCCCCAAGGTTGAGCTAGTGACGAATTTTGAATGGGATGTAAATGAGGATGTTTGTAGCAGCAATATGAAGCTTCTCTTGAGACAAGTTTCTTCCCCCAATCCTCTTTCTCTGCTGTTGGCCTTTTAACACCCCCGTGCAGTGCCCAGTGCCTTTGGTTCAGTCTTCTTTCTTCAGTATCAGAGAATGGACTCTGATAATGGCAATATTTATTTCCCTTTCATTACTCAAAGAAGTTGATTCTTTCTTAACTCTGAACTCAAATCCATCACAGTTACTCACCAAAATAGCAGACTTTTCTGTAGGTAGAACTTATTTATGCTGACACGGAAGTCAAATCTATTATCTATGTAATCTATTATCAGGATCTATGTAACATTGAAACCAAACCTACCTTTCTTTCTTTCTTTCTTTCTTTCTTTCTTTCTTTCTTTCTTTCTTTCTTTCTTTCTTTCTTTCTTCTTTCTTTCTTTCTTTCTTTCTTTCTTTCTTTCTTTCTTTCTTTCTTTCTTTCTTTCTTTCTTTCTTTCTTTCTTTCTTTCTCTCTCTCTCTCTTTCTTTCTTCCTTCATTCCTCTCTTCTCTCTCTCCTCTTTTTCTTTCTCCCTCCCTCCGTCCCTCCCTCCCTCCCTTCCTCTCTTCCTCCCTCCCTCTCTCCCTCCCTCTTCCCTCCCTCCCTTCCTTCCTTCCTTCCTTCCTTCCTTCCTTCCTTCCTTCCTTCCTTCCTTCCTTCCTTCCTTCCTTCCTTCCTTCCTTCCTCTCCTCCCCTCCCTCCCTCCCTCCCTCCCTCTCTCTCTCTCTCTCTCCTCTTCTCTTCTCTCTTTCTTTCTTTCTTTCTTTCTTTCTTTCTTTCTTTCTTTCTTTCTTTCTTTCTTTCTTTCTTTCTTTCTTTCTTTCTTTCTTTCTTTCTTTCTTTCTTTCTTCTCCTTTTTTCTCTTTTTCTTCCTCTCTTATGCTCTAGTTTGCTCTGGGTGTCAACATATGCAAGGGGAACAACGTTTTAAGGACACTGTAATGGCATGGATTAATGTTAGCATTCCCCTACCATTCATTCAATTCACAATTATACAATACTTCTCTGCACTTGATCTTAGCCAAAAGGCCGAGAAGCGATATACAATACTTCTCTGTAACTATGTGCACACTTACAGACATTTCTCAGTCTTAGATACTAAAGATATAGTGATTATTAAGATTGATGTTTCTTTGAGATGGAATCCAGGAAAAGAGATGGACATATAGAAAGATCATCATTTGACAACATTCAGTATCAACAAAATAAAACAAGGAAGTGCTCTGGAAATATCCACACCGCAGACTTTGGGATCTTAAAAATGCATCTTTGTAAAACTCAAAGGAATTGGCTCCTAAACAAAAATTATTTGAAGATGGGAGGAAGGGCAAGACCCTAGAAATAAGGAATGAAATCTAGGTCTTTGATTCCAGAGAGAGGCTAAGAACTTGCTGGATGAAAAACCCTAACGGGTAGAATATTGTATTAGTCTCTCCTGTGCTTCCAACTTGGTGCTCTGGATCAGTTGTCTCTGCCATATGTATTAATACACAAGCTATGCTTCACATGACTATTAGAGGGCATAGTAGTGAGACCTGCCGTTGTCTTCCCAGCAGGGCATGAGGGTGCTGGGTGTATCCTCTTCCTCCTCCTCCTGCTCCCTCTCCTGCTTCTCTTCCTCCTCCTCCTGCTTCTCCTCTTGCTTCTTCTCCTCTTCCTTTTTTCATGGTCACACCTGGCTGTGCTCAGGACTTACTCCAGGGTCTGCACACAGGGATCACTCCTGGAAGGATTTGCGAAAACATATGCAGTGCTGGAAATCAAACCTGGGTCAGCTGCATGCAAAGTCAGTGCTTTAACCCTTGTATTACCTCTCTGGCCTTACTAATCATTTTCCAATTTTTCTTTTTCCAACCAGAAGAGTCATTTTCAAATGAATTCTGATAGGACAGATGCATAAGACAGATATAGGTCTTGATGCTCAGGCTGAAAGTAGGGTGGTGCACTAATGTAGGTGCCCTTAGCTGCCCTGTTACTCCAAGGATAGTCTTTGAGGAGTCTCCAGAAACTTCACTCAACCATCTTGTGCTCTTATAAATGAGATCCAAAGACTTACTAAATCCAGGTCATGTGGGGTGAGAATTAACTAATCAGATCTTTTGAATCACCTCATGGAGTGCCTATGTACTCTGAAGTTTAGGTTCCACTGGTCAGATCACTGAAGGTATCTCCCAGGCCTTAAATAATACAAGTTTATGACCTTCTTCAATATGATAATAATCATAAGGTGTCAAAGAAGGGAAATTGGTGACTTCACAGGATAAAAACATTAGACCAAAAATGAGAGGTTGAAAGTGTAACTGACAACTATGATGACAACAAAGTAACAGTAATAATGATGATGGTGGTGACGGTGGAGGAGGAAAATAAGATAAAATAGATTAATTTACAAACTGGGTTTGAGGAGGAAGAAAAGAACTCTAATCCTAGGCTCTTTTCAGCATGAAGATATTATATTCCAGTTGGAGGCAAAAAATAGTGCTGAGAAAATTCACAACATGAGGTTTCCAGAATTAATGCCTTGCCCAGATATTTCTATAAATCATGCTTGTGTCTTAATACTAAGAGACAATATTAAGACAGTGTATTTTAATGCTAATACTGCAATACTAAGTCATAATGATCTCCTAAATTTTTCCCTAATTTTCTTTTTTTTAGATTAGCATAATTTTATTTCACTATTCAAATTTATAAGCTGAAAATTGATTTTGTTTCAATTACTGTGTCCTCCCTGGATTTTATAAGTTGTCTTTTAAATCTATGCTTGAGTTGAAATTTGATGCTGTTCATTCTTTTTTTTCTTTAAATAAATTTTTATTTTTATTTTTTTGAGATATTATATATTTACTTTATTAAAAAAAATTTTTTTTATTGAGTCACCATGTGGAAAGTTACAAAGTTTTCAGGTTTAAATCTCAGTTATACAATGCTCGAATACCCATCCCTTCACCAGTGCACATATTCCACCACCAAGAATCCCAGTATAGCTCCACCCTGCACCCCCACACCCCTAGCCCCCCCACGACCCTAGCCCCCCCCCGCCCCCCGCCTGTACAAAAACAACCGGTGTTGGCGTGGATGCGGGGAGAAAGGGACTCTTCTTCACTGCTGGTGGGAATGCCGACTGGTTCAGCCCTTTTGGAAAACAATATGGACGATTCTCAAAAAATTAGAAATTGAGCTTCCATTTGACCCAGCAATACCACTCCTGGGAATATATCCCGGAGAGGCAAAACGGAATAGTAGAGATGGCATCTGTATTTCTATGTTCATTGCAGCACTGTTTACAATAGCCACAATCTGGAAAAAACCAGAGTGCCCCAAAACAGATGACTGGTTAAAGAAACTCTGGTACATCTGCACAATGAAATACTATGTAGCCGTCAGAAAACATGAAGTCATGAAATTTGCATATAAATGGATCAACATGGAAAGTATCATGTTGAGTGAAATGAGTCAGAAAGAAAGAGACAGACATAGAAAGATTGCACTCATATGTGGAATATAATGTAACTGAGAAGTACAAGTTGGCAATGATGCAACTTCTGGCAGATATCTCTCTGGATTTAGTTACTAAAATACTAAAATGCAGAAACCCAAAACCGAGAGGTCGCTAAATGTGGTCACTCGACCTCATACCTCTTCATCCTCAACAATGGAAAACAAATAATCTAATGCTTCCTTTTCAGCAGGTCTGACTTTAGGGGAGAGACTCTCCCAATAATAGTGAGTTTTGTTGAAATATTGAATGCAATCAAAGTGAAAGTAAAGTGAAATTTATTAGTTACCTAATTTTCTAATATTTATTAAAGCTTTTGCTTTATGTCATTTAGGTACTGACAATGCTCTAAACCCAAGCAATTAAGTACTCTGCAACCATGGAGCTTAGGGTTTGCTGGAGAAGGAAGCCAGTATGAAATAGGCATCAGGTATTAAAAAGGGTAAAATTACAAGTTGAGGCAAATGCTGCTAAGCAAAAGATTATAGTCTAAAGAAGGTGTGTATATGTGTGTGTGTGTGTGTGTGTGTGTGTGTGTGTGTGTGTGTGTTGGTGGGGAGTGGTTTGAGAGAGGTAAGGAGTCTATGGGTTCTTTAAGGAATTAATAGAGTTGAGCTGAAATTAGGATGTAGTTATTGGGCAAGGGGGGAGGCTAAGGGAAGGAAGAATTATATGCAGCAAGAACAGTATGTGCAAAGGTCCTGTGGAAGGACGACAGATGAGGCAATTGTGAGAGACCTAATGCTGGAGTCTGAAAAAGGAAGGCTGGTGGAAGAGTAGTGTGAGAAAGGACTGGAAAAGCAGGCAGACACCAGAGCCTGCAGGGCCTGGGAGCCCATGACACCTGTTTAGTATCTTAGTCCTAAGAACATAGGGAAACATCAAAAGATTCCTGCCTGATGCATGCGAGAAAGGCGGTGGAGGAGAATGGAAAGCACTGGAGATGATGGAGAGTGCGGTTTTCTGTGGCTGTGTTTGTCTGCCTGATACTACTGTGAATTTCTGAAGGGGCTGAGACTGTCTCTACATTCCCATCACCCAACTGAATAATATTCAGAGGGCAAAGAGGATCAATAATTAATGGGGGAGAAAGATGCATTGAAATGATTTAAAGTGATCACTTCCAGGCAAACCACAATACCTTATATGTATTTCCCCACCCCTAGCTTCTTTCCAGCTACTATGGGGAAAGGAAAGGTGTCTACACATCGCATGTTCTTGCACGTCGGTATCTGAGATGATTGACTCCTGAGAATGGTGTCTTCTGGGGGTCACTGTGCACCAAAATACACCTTTAATCCCAGTGCTCTGAGTAATGGACCCGTCTTTTGATATGGATGCACCTTAGTCTACCTGACATCGTGTCTGACCTTTAAAGGCCAGTAGAGAGTTGGGTCTGTCTGGGCTTCATTTCTGAAAGAGCAGAGCTTAAGGTAGTACTTGAAGCAATACTTAACTGTTTCTTTTGCAGCTGCCCCTGGGTTGCAGAATGTCAGAAAACAGAAACGTGGGAATTCGGGCAGACCATGACACTTGGCTGGAGCTGCAGAGATGGACGTCAGCTGTGTTGGCCTCAAGTGTCTCCCTCCAGCCGGCCTTTCAGAATTGCCTGGCTAATGAATCCTGTTAACCCAGCCGGCCTCATCTGGTTACCTTGCCCCTTTCCAGGCCTTTGTGTCCAGACAGACTTTCCCCCTTCAAACTGCTAAATTTAAGGCTTAATTTTCAAGTCAAACGCTCCTCTGGCTGACTGCCTGAGAAATCCCATGTGGAGGGCTGAGAGACCCAGGCAGGGAACGGTGCCCTCGCTTCTGGAGAGTGGGTCTGGAGACCATATGAACTGTAAAGTTTTTAAATGTAAAAAAAAAAAAAAAAAAGCAAAGCTTTCTGCCAAAAGGGGAGAGCTGAGGGTTTTTATTTTTTTTCTTTCTAGGCTTGGATATTAGCTATCTGTTGGGGATGACTGCCCGCTATCGCTCTGTCTGTGCTGTTTCTGTGCATCATCCAGATTGAAGCCCCTTGAGAACTCAGCTCTGCCAACACTTGCTTTATTAGAAACCGGTTTTGGGGTCACAGCTATGTACTGTGGGTTCAGTCGTTAAGTGCTTGGTCTTAATGGGAATTTGCCTTTCTTTCACGTAATACTTCCTTCTGAAACTTGGAAGATAGAAATAGGTTAATGGTTTTAAAAACAATAGAGTCTAATTTTCCAGTAAGAGTAAGGGGAAAAAAATAATAGGAAAAAAAGGCATGGCTTCCTTCTTTTTCTCCCCATTAGCTAATTAATGTTCTAAAATATCACTTTCCATTTGGAGAAATAGTGCTCAGCATATGTTGTACTTTCTTTGTTGGACTTGTTTTTCTTCACCTGATTTTTCATTTTAGAAAGTAGTTCCATAAGACGCTCTCCAGCCCTCACCCCCGCCTTTGGCCTTTGTTCTGTGGGTGCTGTGGCACAGAGGTGCTGTCACTCTGGATGATTTATAGGCCACCAGAGAGACACTTCTTATTGTACACTGGCAAAATTTCCAGATTTTATTATTTGTTCCCTTACATTTCAGGTTTTTTTTCTCTTTCTCTGTATCTCTTTTCCTGTTCTTTTTATATGGGTAAAGATGAAAGAATAATTGAAATTATATATATAATGATAGGAAAATTATCTTCATTATAGGCTCTTTAAGGAGAGTACTATTTTGAATATTAGATATCCTAAGGAATCAAGATTTGGAAGAGATCAAATACCCACAACAATTTCTTGGATACCTGGTTGAGGCGAAGACCTTCGGGGCAACCTCAGAAGGGGGACAGGCCAAGTTTCCACCTTACTAAAGCCCTAGTAGCCACACTCACAACACAACAGTTTCCGCCATGCCTCTGGCTGGACTGCCCAGTTAAATATTCTGGATTCTCTAAAGCAACATCTTGAAACTTTACAATACTAACATCCCAGTAGACAACTTGCTGTCAAGTTCATTTCTTGGGTGGCAAGAGAAAATTTTTTGAAGGTATGATATTTGAGTTAAAAAACAAAACAAAACAGAAGCTTGCTAAACCAAGACCTTAGGTAAAGGAAAATTAAGTATAAAACCCCCCAAGCAGAAGTGAACTTGACAGTAAGTTGTCTACTGTGGTTCAAGTACTGTGACTAAGGGAAGCTTTGAGGGGTTTGCAAGAACAAGTTCTTAATGATCTTTTGGGTAACCTTACTTTTATTCTAAATGTAGTAATTAGTCATCAAAGTTTTTTTAAGCATGAAAATGATGCAGAATGATCAAAAGATCTGATTTCTGGGTAGATAGTTGATAGCAAAGAGGGGCATGAGTAGAATGAAGATGACAAATTGTATTCCCATACATTCAACAAGTGAGGCAGTGATGCATCTTATAGAATTTTAGATACATGGAAATAGAATAGTAAATGAATGCTTATTTATGACTTAGCTGCAGTTACCAGCAACTTCTTGGTATATTTGGATCCACTGTCAATACTTGTTTTTTAGGGTATTTTACAAGCAAATATTACATATCTTGTCAGAGGAGTAGATACTTTTTAAAAAAATCTTGAATAGAGGACTTAAGTATATCATAATACTGTTACTAAATCCAATAAACTGGTAGTTATCCTTTCAGATAACCTAATCCACAAAGCTTGAAATATATTTTGAACGTAGAGTTGAACAGAAGTACTACTGTATTTAGAGAAATTGGAAGGCTTCATGAGATTCCAAGGAGAAAATTGGGGAGGATTATGCTTCTTTTCCTTGACTGAAGAACCAGAGTTTTGTTGTGATATTAGTCATTCTGTAAAGATATAAGGGAGATGTTTGTGATAAATATATACATTTAAAGATAAATCATCAGGACACCTAGCATGAGAGTCCAGAACTTAGATGGTGAAAAAAGAGGCTTTTGTGAATTTCAAGGTCTGCAGATGAGAAGAAGAGAAAGAGTTGGAAATGGGTTTGAGAAAGACTAACTCACGAAGAACAAAACCGGGGACTGTGGCGCTCTGGCTTTAAAGCAAGAAAGAATGTCAAGTGAGTGGTTAACTGTGTTGAATAACATGAATACCAAGAGCTGATCCTTGGATCTTTGGATCTAACCACACGAGGAGAGGTTGCAGTTGAAGCAATTAAGGAAAGAATCCTTCTTCTTCTTCTTCTTCTTCTTTTTTTAATTTTTTTTCGCTTTTTTGGGTCACACCTGGTGATGCACAGGTGTCCCTCATGACTCTGCACTCAGGAATTACTCCTGGCAGTGCTCAGGGGACCATATGGGATGCTGGGAATTGAGCCTGGATTGGCCCTGTGCAAGGAAAACGCCCTACCCGCTGTGCTATCACTCCAGCCCCAGAAAGAATCCTTCTTGAAGAAAGCCTGGGCAGTCAAGAAGAGAAAACACTGAATATTTATTTATTTATTTATTTTATTATTTTTTGTCACACCCGGTGATGTACAGAGGTTACTCCTGGCTCTGCACTCAGGAATTATTCCTGGCAGTGCTCGGGGGTCCATATGGGATGCAGGGAATCGAACCCAGGTTGGCTGTGTGCAAGGCAAATACCCTATCTGCTGTGCTATCACTCTAGTCCCCCAAACACTGAATATTTATAACTCCTTTAAAGATTTGATATTTGAAATAAAAAAATGTGCCATGCGCAACATGAAATAATTTTCAGTATTTTTTAAAAGTCGTACTGTTTTAAAGTATACATTATTTTATGGTTTACAAAATGCTTTCTATCAGTTTATCTTCTAGAAAACTCACAACTGTTTTACATATCATTTATTAAATGTTAGGTAGGTTTAGACAATTTTAAAGACCTTAACTTATGGATAAAGAGGTATTGTGAAGGGTTGGAATAAACCACCTAATGTTCTAATGGAGAATTCCAACCTCAGCAACTTCTTGCCCATGTGATATGGTTGGTGGTAGTCAACTTGGACTCAAGTCCACATTATTCTTTCCAATGGCATAGACTCTACTGTGTTTATAATTTCTGTCATAAATAGAATGCAGCATTATCTCTTTAAACTTTAAAACTGAAGAAAAAGATTCCAACATTTTGTTTGTATCACTCTATCACTGTATCACTGTCATCCCATTGCTCATTGATTTGCTCGAGTGGGCATCAGTAACATCTCCATTGTGAGACTTGTTGTTACTGTTTTTGGCATATCAAATACACCATGGGTAGCTTGCCAGGCTCTGCCATGCAGGCAAGATACTCTCGGTAGCTTGCCAGACTCTCCGAGAGGGGTGGAGGAATCAAACCCGGGGTTGACTGTGTGCAAGGTAAATGCCCTACCCTCTGTGCTATCACTCCAGCCCATCTTGTTTGTATTAAAATTTTTTTTCTGAAAATTCAAGATTTTTCCCTATAATGTTATCCTCCCAGGACATCTTTGATAAAAAAGTTCTACTTTTTGTTGAACAATTTATCCAAATTGGTCACTAGTGAATTTGAAGACATCTTAAACTTTATTTCTCCTCATAATAAAAATGCTTTGGGTATAACTTACGGCACAGTGAAAAGCAACTTTTCTAGTAATTGTAAGGAAAAAGATTTATTCTGGTCCTGAGAGAATGAATGACATAATGGTTGCACCCCAGAAAATGGAGATGTTTTACTCATGACCACAAGAAAATCCTGATTGAAATCTGTTCGTGTGATAAGTCATGGTTCTGAGAAACCAGATCTAAAGGGGACCGTTCTGTAATACAGTCCAGGCAGATAGTTTTCTGATGAGCTCACTGTATAAGGGGACCAATCTGGAAATATCTTGGGGAATGAAAGTTAATACATCCCCTATTAGACCATTTCTCTGGTCCATTAGTCTCCTTGCTGGGCTTTTGATGACAGTTGTATGGCAAACAATCCCATGCTGAGGTCATTCTCCCCAGTGCAGGTATTCTTCAATGTTGACTGGAGAATATGCACATGCTCCAGGTACTGGAATGTGAAGATAATTTATTAGAGTTACGAAGAGCCAGATTTATATTTTCCAACAAGTCTCCTAGGTAACCACAACCTGTATCGCATTCCACCTGTAGGATTGCCCTTCAGTGCAGTGTCTGACTCAACATATTCATTTTTTTTACATGGATAGGTTTTGAATTCATCAGTAGAAGATGATGGTAACTTTCATGCTGTGGGTATTGATCTAATTAAGAATTGTTTAAGGGGCCAGAGAGATAGGACAGTGGGGTAAGGTGCTTGCCTTGCATGAAGTCAACCCAGGTTTGATTTTCTCAGTATCTGATATGGTTCTGAGCCCATCAAATGTGCTTTTTGAGTGCAGAGCCAGGAGTAACCCTGGAGCATCTCCAGGTATTGCCCCACCTTTCAAAAAGAATTTTTATCTATATTATATCCTTTCTGAGAACTCTAAGAGATATACATTACAATCTACTTTAATACTTAAACATTTAAAAATATGATTTGCTTAAATTTATAATCTTTTGGGGGTGGTGGTAGTGCATAATCAGCATTAGGGCTTTCTTTTGGCTCTGTGCTCAGGAATCACACCTGGTGTTGCTCGTGGGACCATATAGACTTGGATCAGTTTGGGCCATATGCGTGCAAGGCAAGTGCCTTAACTCCTTTACTGTATCTCTGGCCCTTAGACTCATGATCTTCCAGGGATGACTGTTATTTACATAAATAACAGGTTCTAGCACCAGAAAGAATCAAATCATACTACTGACAGTCACCTTTCCTTTTTGTCATTGGGACAGCATATATTATTTGGCAGATTAAGAAGCTAATTTTTGTTTCTAGTGGTGGTGGGGGCGTATACCTGATTGTGCTCAGGGCTTACTCCTGGCTCTGCACTCAGGAATGACTTCTGGCAGGTCTTGGGGGGACCATATAGGGTGCGGGGATAAAACTCCAGTCAGCCTCATGTAAGGCTATCACTCTACCTACTGTATCTCACAGGTCCCTGAGGAAATCATCTTAACATGTTTGGGTCTCCTTGCATTAAATATGAAAATAGATTAATAACATTCTGAGAAGCAGAAAAATATAATATAAGCCTTCATCATGGAACCAAAGTGTTTAAGGAATTTTATTTCCTCCATTGGGAACTTTCTTCTTTTGGGGTGTTTTCCCAAAAAGAGATGTTGTTACTCAATGCAGAGCTAGGTAAGAGCATATTCTCTGATCTTTTCTAAATAAGCCATGGCAACTTAGATGAAGAGAATTTGATTTATTGGTTGATTTATTGGTTCGGCTAAGAAAATCACTTGGACATTTTGTTCATTCAGGTAGGGATTGGGGTGAGAACTCAAAGGTCATGGATTTCTGCCTCATCTGTGTGTGGATCCAATTCAAATCTCAACACTGCTTGGCATCCCACAGAACTATACGGGAATCCCAGAGCATTGTTGGATGGCCCTGATGGCCCGCAGAAATGCTGGGGTCAAGCAGCACTGCATCTTAGGAGCTTAGTTCTGAACTGTCAGTCCACTTGGCTCAGTATTATAGGGACTAGCACCCTGCTCATCCAGAACCCTGAGCGCTGCATGGGAGAGTCTCCCGTCCCGTCCCAGTAAGGAGTGTTTCTGGAACAGTGCTTTCTTTTCTAGATATTGCTCTTAGAATATTTGGATAGCAAGGTCATTCGTTGAGTAAGTTTGAATGGAAAGGGAATGTGTATCTTCCAACTTCATATACTAATCATTGGAAAAACCAGGGAATAGAATAACTCAAAATCTCACAGAACTTTTTCTCCAAAAGGCATAAAATGGAGTTGTTGGTGGTGGGGGGGTTAGAGGTTGGATGGGGAGTGTATAAAGGTTCATTTTAGCTGGGGATTTTGGCTTTGTGGAATTGAAAGTGGAATGAGAGAAAGGTAAAATAGCTTAGAATTTTTAAAAGAGCATTCTTTTTTAAAATACCATTTTTATTGGTATAGCAGGATTTACAACCTGGCAAGCTACCCGTGGCTTATTCAATATGCCAAAAACAGTAACAAGTCTCACAATGGAGACGTTACTGGTGCCCACTTGAGCAAATCCATGAGCTACGGGGATGACAATGATACAGTGATAATCATACTTTTTGTGGGAATGATGTCGGTGGGCCCCACAGGTGACTTATGTGAAGTGGGGAGGAGAAAAACGGTCACTTTCTCCCCAACCGCCTCTACCACCCGGGACCCAGAGTTACTGGGTTCTTGTCTCGCTCGCGGAAAAGAATTTCAGGAGTAGACAAGCAGTGAAGTAAATAGATTTTATTCAGAAGTTTCTGAGGGAGGGAGGAAGGGATAAGTGGAAGAGAGAATAGTAAGAATAACGCGCTCAAGAGAGACCTCGGGCTTCTCCAAGGGTGGAGGAAGCTTTACACACATCCTAGCACTGTACACAAAAGCATGAAAGTACACATCTCAAGGTGGGAGATGCGGGCGACACATGTGCTCGGCCACGTGGGCACAAGCAGCACATGGGCTCAGGCAGCATATGCGCGCCCTTCCTTTGTTCAAGGTGTCTTTTATAGGGTTTCTGCAACCTGCCCCCACCCACATGGGGTTTCTTTCCAGGTAAAAGTTCGTTGCTAAGGTTACCAAGGAGGTTGGGAGTGGTGATGGCCTTCTTTGGGGAACCTCCTGGGGAGGGGTCCATTATCCTCAGGGTCTGCTGATGGTTTCTTCCGGGTCTTTTGTTTTCTTGAATCTGCACATCTTAAGAGTCTCCTTCCCAGAGACTCTATTAAATCTCAATTTTCATTGCCAAGGGCCTTTTCCTATCTACCTGCTTACATCAGGAACATCATTCTAACAGTATAGCTGCCACCA
Source organism: Sorex araneus (assembly GCF_027595985.1). NCBI lineage: Eukaryota > Metazoa > Chordata > Mammalia > Eulipotyphla > Soricidae > Sorex > Sorex araneus. Next base: position 94,638,151 of record NC_073304.1, on the reverse strand, counting down.
GAGAGCCTGCTTCCCTCCCTTAAGTCCTAAGGACCTCTCCCACACCCTCTCACTCTCCCCATGTAAGCTCAGTTCTGTAGAGAAAATCTCTACTTTTGACGACTTCGACCATTAGTTGTTCCCTTACTGTGTTTTTTTTTAAAAGGAATATTCTAATTACGAGAGCACATTGTTGGTAAAACTGGGTGTGAGTGCTCATTTTGTAGAGGTTTCCCGGGCAGGGACTCAACTCTGCCTTCCAAAATGCAAATGGAGTGAGGTCTGCAGAGTCTGCACTGCCAGCCTTCTCTGGCAAGTGTTTCTGCCTCAGGAGAGTTGTTTTGCTGACGGTTACTCCTCCTTGCTTGCTAATGCCACATTGTCTGCAGTGACTGACAAATACCTGCATGAAATGATCTATCCCCTTGGTTCAACTCTGAAGGCTTTTCCTAGCCCCAGAACTCCCCATGGGGTTGGCGAAGTCTTTGGAGCGATAGTGTCAGCAGTCCTATTCCCTCTGCACAGTTGTGTTTCCTTCATGCTCCACAGGTATTAAATAGAACTTGCCAATAAATTTCCTATACCCAACGCTTCTTCTGAACCTGCTGCTTAGAAATCAGATTAGATCCAAATAGTTGTTTATTTTTGGGTTGTTGTTTTGTTTGTTTGGAGACCACATCTTGTGGTACTCAGGGCTTACTCCTGCCTCTATGCTCAGGGATCACTCCTGGCAGGGCTCAGGGTACCATAAGGGATGCCAAGGATTGAACCTGGTTTGATTGTGTACTAGGCAAACAACTTACTCACTGTGCTATCTTTTTTGGCTCCCAAATAATTGTTTCTCCGTGGCCCGTCTAAGAGAGTTCTCTTAGCACTTGAATGTGAGAGCTAATGGGATTATTTTCTGCTGAAATAATTTTCTTTTGCTTTCTTTAATGTCTCATCTTCTACTAGTCATCTATTAATGGATGCTACTAAGGAGTTACAGCAGACATAAAGGATCTAAGGAAGTTCACTCAAAAGGAGTCTTTTAGTTTAGAAAAATGGTTGAAGAGAAAACATATTTTCTATCTTAGTAGGTTGATGATTGGGGTAAAACTCAGTAAGTGAATTGATCGTTCTGGTTTCAAAATAAGAAGGCTCAATGGAGCATGCATTTCTGTGTCAGAGAAATGTATAATAGGACCAATTAGGATTTATATAAATGAGGCAGGATGTCTCTAAGATTGATTGCTTTTTCTGAGCAAACTGTTCAATTATTCGTGCTGAAGAACTTCATCTTTTAGTTGCTCCCCTTCTTCCCATCCTTCTTTTCCTGAAAAATTGGTTGCAAGACCATCCTTAGCAGCTGACTACAGACCTCCCTGTGTGGTTTTGCCTCAGCATAAGCTGTGCCTGTAAGAAGGATGGGAAAGGAGGGAAACATCTGCTACTTTAAAATAAATAGATTCCAAAGGTATGAGCAGTGTGCTCATTCTCAATGTAATGAGATCCTGCTCAGCACGTCGTTGTCAGGGGATTAGGGCCAAGCTGTACGTCTTCCTCTAGTGTCTTCCTCTGACAGCAGTGGGATTGAGAAGAACCAGTGCTGCTGTCCTCTGAACACTTGCGCCAGATGACCAGGACTGCACACTGTCTTTGGTTTTAAATACGGGAACTGCATACTCTTTCTACGATGGGATCCCTTTAGCTTAGCTCCTTAAAATTCACCTTTCTAAACAGGCTAGCTATAGTTGTCACAGAAAGCAATGTAAAGAGGACCCATAAGCACAGATTAGACACAAGGCTCTGTAGTTACTCAGTCCCGTCTGGGCTCTGCCATGTCCACGGGATCGCTTCTTTTCATTTTTCCCTCCCTTCTCTCTTGCCCAACCGACCTTTAAAATACAGATGGATATAATGCCAACAATTTGGAAAGTACAAAAGAATGTCTTTCTTATCTTTGTTTTCTTCATTTCTTGCATCTAGTGACAAATAGCAGATAATTTCTTATGGGATTGTCAAAAAATTCTCTATGCATTTAAAAACAGAGGAGGAACATCCTGCTTTAAAATACGGAATTTTGCCATGCATGTGCAGAATTCAGCATATTCTAATTTTAAACCACTATGACCTTGAATTTTAGTATATATAGAAATCCATATTACTCTTTTTTTTCAGTGGATCCTTCAACTAAACACATGTGCCATGGCACATGTATGTAATCCTTATTGGTGGGTATTTTAGTACTTTTTTTTGCCATTTCTGGAAGAAGGTATGATTATGTCATTCCTGGGACTGAAGTCAAGGCCATATACCTTCGAGGGTCCTCTGCTATTTAGGCCACGTAAACCCTATGATCATGTTTTTAAAGTGGAATGTCCCTGTCAAAATCTATATCGAAGTAATGGGAGGTGTAAATTTAGACTTTGCAAGCTAGGAAAAATATCTAGACTTATCTGAAATTCAAGTTCCTATCAAATGAGAGAGGTAGCAGTACATATTTCAAATGTTGGTTGTGAGGGATTAACTAATGATGTTGCCAGATGTAGCAAATTAAAATATAGTTGCAGTTAAATTTGAATTTAGATAGACAATGATAATGCTTTAGTATAAACATGTTCCAAAATATTGCACAGCATCTAACTGTACTGAAATAATTTTTTGTTTATCTGAAATTCAAATTTAATTTGCTGTAGTTTATTTTTATTAGTCACCTTTGTATATAAAGGATCAGCAACATCGCTGGAATACAGTAAGTACTGAATGAATGTGGATTGCTACATTATTAATAGACATACATATTTTTAAAAGAAGTTCTCTATAATCATTCATTTATTTTTTATTCTGATAATACATATTGGGGCATATAATGAAGCAGGCATTATTTTAAGGGCTAGGTATCAGTTGTGGGTAAAGCAAAGTCTCAGTAATGAGTGGAGGGATGCCCTGATGCCATAGGTCTGATATGGGCTAGAGGCTAAAGAAGAAACCAAACTCAGTTAATGTGGATTGCTTGGTTATTTAATGGAGATCAATTATATCTACCGTCTTTATTCTTTTCCTCTTAATTCCCCATCACACCTATAGATTTTAAAAAAGCCATATTTTAAGGACTTAGTATTGAAAAATGGGCAGTCAGGAGCATTAGAGTATGGATAGGATAACAGGAACTTTATTTTTACTTATTTATTTATTTATTTAAAATTTTTTATTATTGAATCACCGTGAGGTACAGTTACAGACTTAACAAACTTTCATGCTTGCATTTCAGTCATAGAATGATAAAGTACCCATCCCTTCATCAGTGCCCATTTTTATTTTATTTTATTATTTAAAACATTTTTTTAATGAATCACCATGAGGTACAGTTACAGACTTATAAACCTTCGTGCTTATGCTTCAGTCATATAATGATCGAGTACCTATCCCTTCACCAGTTCCCATTCTCCACTACCAATGATCCCAGTATTCCTCCCACCCACCCCTTCCCCCCACCCCGCTTATGTGGCAGATCATTCTCTTTTGCTCTCTCTCTCTTTATGGGTTTTGTGGTTTGCAATAGAGATATTGAATGGCCATCATTCGGTCTATAGTCTACTTTCAGCACGCATCTCCCATCTTGAGTGGGCCCTCCAAGCACCCCATACTTGGTGATCCCTTCTCTATCTGAGCTACCATCTCCCCCAGCATGTGAGACCAGCTTCCAAGCCATGGAGCAATCCTCCTGATATTCATCTCCACTATTCTTGGGTATAAGAGGATGACAGGAACTTTGAGCAGCTCAACGACTCTCCTCCTCTGCTCTGTAAGCATCAGTGGTGGGCTTGCTCTCTTGTGCATGGTATGTACTTGACTTCTCGCTTCTGGAACTAATAAGACGAGACATCTTAGTCTCACACTTGTGTTTCTTTAGAAAAGTTCTCAGCAGAGCCTGGAAGCTCTCACATGCTACATCTCATTAAGAAGAAACAGATTCAAACCGATTTATCAACAATTATAAGAGACAGTTGCTATCTCTCACACCTTTTCTCAGGACTCAGACTCTGGTATTCTGAGAACAGTTGTACAGTTAGTGGGTATGCTTAAAATCTTTTTCCTTAAAGTAATTCCAGTTGCCTTTCTGTGGCAGCTAAATATCACATGCTTGATGTCTCTTTGAAAATGAAATGCTATTAGTCGTTTTCTTGAATGTTGGTTTCTTATTTAGCAATTGGCTTATAACCCTAAAGCAAGTCTATCAATGTCATTACCTCATCAAGTTCTGAAAAAGCTGGTATGAAGAAGTTGTAACTAGATTCTGTGTATTTCAAAAGCATAACTAATTATACGATGACATGGAAAATAAAAGTATGTTTAAAAATCTTGAAATTTATGGAGTTCAGTGAGTTAATTCGCTTTCAGAATACTCATATATTGCCATTCCACCTTTAAGCAGAAAGTGCTTTTCCTGATAAAGGTAGAAACAAAGTGCGTTGGTGCCAAGTCTTTGGAACCAAGTGTCATTTCACAGCCCATGAGGCCCTCCTGTGCTCCTCTCAGAGAACTGTGATGCGAGCTTGCTTCCAACATGAGTCCTGTTCCAACATGGGAACAGCTGCGCCACACATGAAGAGCCAAGGAGTGTCTGTTTTCATTGTTTCAGGATGATGATGAAATGCATTCATTAGACAAGCTAAAATCTTAGAAGAAGTCTAGAAATATTTTGAAGATGAGCTTATAGCAAATCTTCCTGCTAGCCCCTCTGGTCTTTCTGGTACGTCTTTGATGTGTTCTCAGAGGTTGGTGGTATTGGGTATACGATGCGAGGAATAGTGGGAATTTAAGGTATAGGTCATTTTAAAAATAGAGAAGAATGCAAAACAAACAAAACAGAAAGACAACAGCTGGTAACCCTTATAAATCTTATAAGAAAGCTACTATGGCTGTTGCCATGGGAATTCTAAGATAGATTTTGTTTATTGTCTGAGGGTTCTATCTCCAGTAAATGATAAAAATGAAAAATCAAAATAGAAAGTCTGATTTCAGAAAACACATCCTAAACAACCATGATAAAATGCACACTAATTAAATAGGGTAATGAATAATAAAAAATGGCTATTTATTCATTTTTAGTCTGTGGAGATTTTATTCTATGTAGTTGAGAATTTTTAAAGGGCTTGGTGTCTGGGTACTTTACACATCATTAAAATGCTTGGGTCCATAACAGATAATCAACAAAAGATAATGTCCTTTCTTATTTAGTCATAAAATCGAAAATTTATGCTTATTACTGAAGACATATATTCTCTTCTTGAATTTTCATGTCCATAAACCAGCCATAGAGTACAATGGGGGCATTGTACATCCTCACTTGGAGAGAGTGAACGAAACAAACTTGAGAGTCTCCTCAACTTTATTAAACTACCTAGGCCTTTTTTTCTGTTTTGCGGGGGTAAGATAGGGGGGCACACAGACACTCACTGTGTTCAGCTGAGGTTTTACACCTGGTGGGGCTCAGGAGACCTTATGTGCAGGATATTGAACCTGGGTCAGCCGTGTGTAAGGCCATTGCCCTACCTATCGTTCGAGTGTTTTAAATTCACTCTCAATAATTAGTTCTTTTTACTTGTTTTGTAAATTTGGGTATTTATGTAGCTCTGATGTTTAGTGCTCTTCAGGCCCTGGTTAAATGCTATCATATCTCCCTGATTAAAAATAGTAGGAAATGACACTTTAAAACAGCTCTGATTTTTATTCTACACATTAATGGATATATATTCAGCTAAGGGATTTGACATTTACTTGACATCGTGCATAACCGATGATTGATCAATTTATCCGGACTCTCATTCTTCAAAATATTCTTATTATATCTACAGAGTATTAGACATAATCAACTTATCTCTGAAGTAGAGGATTTTGTAATTCTTCCTCTTATTCAATCAGTTTCTGATAAGTTCTTTAGGTCATGAGTTTCTATCTTCATCTTGCCTCTGAAGCATTGTGCTCTCTTCAGCAGGATACTGTTCACAAAGCTAATTGGACTATGTATGTGACTGATGTGTAGGCAGAGAGTCTCTTGCCTGCGCACCTGGCTGTCTTCCCAGGGGCCCCTCGGAGGGGATGGGCTCCAGCTTCCCTCCTCACCCCGAGCAGAGCTCCCGGCAGCTGAAGACCACTGGAACCTAGCTACAGCCATGCTGGAGGCCCCTTTCCACACGTTCGGACAGGCCTCATGCATGAAGGTACTGGTAGAGGAACCCAGGTGTGTGTAATCCCATCAATGGCCAACATCCAGAGAGAGATTTAAACGCAAGCTCTCAGAAGCGTGATATCTTGTAGCCTTCTTCTTCCTCTGGGAGAAACTGGCAATCTTCTGAGAGTTTCCTGCCCACATGGGACAGCCTTGCAAGCTTCCCATGGTGTATTCATATGCTAAATCCAGTAACTAGCTGGATCTCATTCCCCTGACCCTGAAAGAGCCCCCCCTTGTTGGGAGGGCCGAGTTGAGACAGACTTCTAAGATCTCAGGGAAAGGACGAATTGAGAGGTTACTGAGCCCGCACGAGAAATCGGTGATTAACGGGATTTTGTGATTGTGATCGTGATGTGTAGGTTACTGGGGGACATCATACATGGTCACACTGAGGTGAGAGTCAGCATTCAGAGAGTACTGTTTCCTGCTTCCTACTAGATTGCTATGTAACTTTGGATGTTATTTATTTTGAGGACATTTCTCCCAGAGTTGTATACCTTCACAATGATATCTTACCTGAAGCTCATAAAAATTTTATGTCTTTCTGCCTGGTGAAACTTCTTTACAATCTATTGCAGAGCTCATATTGTTTTGGGGAGGGAGTTTTTATGTGCACATATCAGAAAGTTTTTAAGATCTCAAATATCATTAGCCATAAGACTGCAGAAATAAAATATTTGGAGCATTCCTTTTTAGGGTTGTGACTTGCCATTGGGATAGGTAGAGAAAGACGGGTGGTAGACAAAGCATGGGAAAGGGACTTTGGGAAGAGATGCTCAAAGAGACTGATAAACATTGGGTAGAGGGCAGGAAGTGTCCAGAAGAAGACTAGAGGGGGACAGAGTAAGCTTATAATAATATATTGTGGGTATTTTCTGAATTCTTGGCTTTTAAGATGACTTTAATATAGCACTGCACTGTAGCACTGTCATCTGTTGTTCATCAATTTGCTTGAGCGGGCACGAGTAACGTCTCCATTGTGAGACTTGTTATTACTGTTTTCGGCATATTGAGTTCACCACGGGTAGCCTGCCAGGCACTGCAATGTGGGCGGGATACTCTCGGTAGCTTGCTGGGCTCTCCAAGAGGGATGGAGAAATTGAACTTAGGTCGGCCATGTGCAAGGCAAATGCCCAACCCGCTGTACTATCGCTCTGGTCTGGCTTTAATATATCTCTATCAAAAATTAGAAAAGTTTGGTTGGTAGCACAGTGATAGGGTGTTTGCCTTGAGAGCTGACCAGCTACCGAGAGTATTCCACCCGCATGCAGAGCCTGGCAATCTACCCATGGCATATTCGATATGCCCAAGACAGAAACAAGTCTCACAATGGAGACGTTACTGGTGCCTGCTCGAGAAAATCGGTGAACAATGGGATGACAGTGATACAGATAAATTATTCTGAGTAATTTTCTGATTTTGGATGTATTTACTGTTAGAAAGCAGAGATTAAAATATATGTATAACTGTCAGTGGATAAGAAGGGAATGGGCATGAGGATTCAGTATGGGGAAAGGTATTTTTCTCTGCTTTTTTTGGCCACAGCTGGTGATACTCAAGTCTAATTTCTAGGTCTCCTCTCAGCAGTCACTCTTGGCAGGCTCAGGGAACCATATGGGGATGCCAGGGCCAAACCTGGGTTGACCATGTGCAAGGCAAGGGGCTTACCTGCTGTGCTATCACTTCAGCCCCTCTCTGCTTTCTCTGTACCTCAGTATTTTCCTATAGGATTTAATGGTTATAATATCAGATTATTTATTCCATATCAAAAGTTCTTTTAATTCTCTGGTAGTTGGCACATTATTTCTTAGAGATTTTATTTTATTTTTTTTTTTTAATTTTTTATTGTGGAAAGTTACAAAGTTACAAAGTTTTCAGGTTTAAATCTCAGTTATACAATGCTCGAATACCCATCCCTTCACCAGTGCTCATATTCCACCACCAAGAATCCCAGTATAGCTCCACCCCGCCCCCTCACACCCCAAACACCCCCACGCCCCTAGCCCCCCCACCCTAAGCCCCCCCCCCCGCCTGTGTAACTAATAAATTTCACTTTACTTTCACTTTGATTGCATACAATATTTCAACAAAACTCACTATTATTGTTTGGAGAGTCTCTCCCCTAAAGTCAGACCTGCTGAAAAGGAAGCATTAGGTAATTTGTTTTCCATTGCTGAGGATGAAGAAGTGTGAGGTCGAGTGACCACACTTAGCGGCCTCTCAGTTTTGGGTTTCTGTAATTTAGTATTTTAGTAACTAAGTCCAGAGAGATATCTGCCAGAAGTTGCATCGTTGCCAACTTGTACTTCTCAGTTACATTATATTCCACATATGAGTGCAATCTTTCTATGTCTGTCTCTTTCTTTCTGACTCATTTCACTCAACATGATACTTTCCATGTTGATCCACTTGTATGCAAATTTCATGACTTCATGTTTCCTGACAGCTACATAGTATTCCATTGTGTAAATATACCAGAGTTTCTTTAGCCAATCATCTGTTTTCGGGCACTCTGGTTTTTTCCATATTGTGGCTATTGTGAACAGAGCGGCAATGAACATGGAAATGCAGATGTCATCTCTACTATACCTTTTTGCCTCTCCGGGATATATTCCCAGGAGTGGTATTGCTGGGTCAAATGGGAGCTCAATTTCTAACTTTTTGAGAATCGTCCATATTGTTTTCCAAAAGGGCTGAACCAGTCGGCATTCCCACCAGCAGTGAAGGAGAGTCCCTTTCTCCCCACATCCACGCCAACACCGGTTGCTTTTGTTTTTGGGGATGTGGGCCAGTCTCTGTGGTGTGAGATGATATCTCATTGTTGTTTTGATCTGCATTTCCCTGATGATTAGTGATGTTGAACATTTTCTCATGTGCCTCTTAGCCATTCGGATTTCTTCTTTGGAAAAGTTTCTGTTCATTTCATCAGCCCATTTTTTGATCGGGTTGGCAGTTTTCTTCTTGTGGAGTTCAACCAGTGCATTGTATATCCTTGTTATCAACCCTTTATCGGATGGGTACTGCATAAGTATCCTTTCCCATTCTGTAGACTGTCTTTGTATTTTGGTCACTGTTTCTTTTGAGTTGCAGAAGCTCCTTAGTTTGAGATAGTCCCATTTATTTATCTTTGTTTTCACTAGCTTAGCCAGTGGCGTGTCAGCTTTGAAGATACCTTTGGCTTCAATGTCGTGGAGGGTTTTGCCGACCTTATCTTCAATGTACCTTAGGGATTCTGGTCTGATGTTGAGGTCTTTAATCCAGTTTGATCTGATTTTTGTACATGGTGATAGATGGAGGTCTAAGCCCATTTTTTTGCATGTAGCCGTCCAGTTTTGCCAGCACAATTTGTTAAACATGCTTTCCTTGCTCCACTTCACATTTCTTGCTCCCTTATCAAAGATTAGATGATCATATATTTGGGGGTGTATGTCAGAGTATTCAACCCTGTTCCATTGGTCTGCCGCTCTGAGATTTTATTTTTTTAAATATTTTTTTTGAGGGGTGGGACACCAGGTTTTGTTCAATGCTTATTCCTGGATCTAGGCTCTGAGATTATTTCTGGCAGTGCTGTGACCATATGAGTTGCCAAAGATCAAACTCAGGTTAGCCATGTGCAAGGCAAGTACTTTATCTGCTGTACTATCACTTTGGCCCCTACTTTAGAATTTTTTTCAAGTATGACAATTAATTCAAATAATTCCATGGATCCTACCAGACCTTTAGAAACATTCTTCCAACTGCTTTGGTTTTGGGGAAAAATGCTGAACTTGAGAAATGAAAGTTAGAAAAAAACTTCAGAAAACCCAAGATTGTTTTGTTTTTCTAAATAGCTTTTAATACTATTATTAAATACTACCTAATACCATCTAGTCAAACTTAACTGTCGATTGTGATCTTTGAAATGTGCAAAATATCCTTTTTTTGCTATTTGTATTTTTTGTTTTGGTGGTGCTCAGAGGCCATACCTGGCTCTGTGCTCAGGGGCCATGTCTGGAAAGAATTAAGATGATGGGATTTGTAGCAGAATCACAGTGCCTTAGTCACAAGCTAGGCCAGAGCTTTAACCTTCTATCTCTCCAGCCCAGATATCCCTTTTTACTTTGGTTTGATATCTTCCTTTAGGGAAAGTGGTAGAATGTGGCTGCCCCTGAACCATATAGAGCATGGGTAGGAGGAATAGGAGGTTGGAATGAAATTTAGTATCTCCTTAGCTCTTACCTAAAGCACATGTATTTTCCATTGAGACTTCAGGGGGATCCAGTAGCAGCGAAAGTTCCATGGAGACTCAGCCGTCCTGTTGGCTCACTCACATGAACTTTTATCTGACACACAGTGCCCTAAAATATGCCAGTATTGCTCCAAAGAGGTATTCCAGAAAATAATCTATACCTGCAAAAATTAATAAAATGAGATTTAGAAAGCTTATTAGGCTCTACCATTTTCATCGAACCTAGATAAAATGCAGGAAAGCATGGCATTGGAAAGTGATTGAATTCTGGCTAGACATGAAAATGTGGCAATTGAAAACTTTCCAGGACAACATGTACTTGGATCCATATTAAAGAAAAATTTTTTGAGTGTTTAGGCCAAATGACCCAGCAGGGTTGATAGTGTGAGGCATATTTCACAGTTGTATAAATATTTAAAACTGTTTTCTACCCTATAATAAAAGCAAATTAGGTTGTTTTTAAGAAACTGTACAATATAATTAACCTGCCCAATTTAACTTGTTGGGGAACCTGTCCTGAACACCCCAGCTGCTCTCCAAAAAGACCTTTGCTGAGAATCAAGTGTGGTAGCTTCCAACTCGGAGAACTAGCTGAGTTGATGCTGCAGGACGGTTTGGAAGGGATGATCTGTATCTTTGGTATATTGCCACAGGTGTTCTCTTTCCAGATGGTCTGTCTGCTTAACGTGCCACCAGGCCCTAATCAACTACACAGTAGATGTTCATCATAGATCCCTTTGAACTTGTTGAAGGGCAGATTTGGACTCCATGATATATGTGAGCCTCAGAGAAAACAGTGCATACTATTCCGTTAGGGTTCTTGAATTTCTGTGGTATCTGTTGCAACCACTCTTGCATCTACTATCCTGCTTGTTAGTTTTCTCTCTTTTTTCTTAGTGAATCTAGATAACAGTTTGCCAATTTTATTTATCTTTTCAACGCACCAGCTTTTATATTATCCTTTTAATTTTTGTTTTCTTTATTTCCACTTTAACTTTTATCATTTTCTTCTATTGACTTTTGGGTTAATTTCTTCTTCTTTATGTGTGTGTGTGTGGGGGGGGTAGAAGTTCAAAATGTGTTTGGCCACATTTGGTGGCACGTGGAGGACTATTGCCATGCTATGCAAAGCAAGCACCTTAACCTCTATACTGACTTTCCAGTGTTTTATTTGAAATTTTTCTTATTCTTAATGTGGGTCTTAATTGCTGTATTTGCACAACTTTTGTTACCTACTTCATGTTCTGATTTGTTTATTTGTTTTGATTTTTGGTTTACACGTGGCTGTGCTCAGAACTTACTTTTGGCTCTACACACAGAGATCACTCCTTGCAGGGCTCAGGGGACTAAGAGGGATACTGCAGATAAAAACTGGGTCTTCAGGGACTGGAGTGATAGCACAGCGGGTAGGGTGGTAGCCTTGCTTGCAGCCGACCCTGGTTCGATTCCCAGCATCCCATATAGTCCCCTGAGCACAGTCAGAAGTAATTCCTGAGTGCAGAGGCAGGAATAACTCCTGTACATCGCCATGTGTGACCCAAAAAACAAAAAAAAACACAACCCCCCCCCCAAAAAAAAACCTGGGTCTTCATAGCCTATACTATGCTTGCGCTCTAGACTCATGGGTTCTGATTTTGATCACTATATCACTGTATCACTGTTGTTCGTCGATTTACTCGAGCGGGCACCAGTGACGTCTCTATTACACTCAGCCCTGAGATTTTAGTAGCCTCTCCTTACTTGTCTTTCCCAATGATTGGAGGCTCTTTCAGGGTCAGGGGAATGAGACCTATCATTTCTGTTTTTGGCATATCGAATACGCCTCGGTTAGCTTGCCAGGCTCTGTCGTGCGGGCGGGATACTCTTGGTAGCTTGCCAGGCTCTCTGAGAGGTATGTGTATATCTTTTACTGTATTTGCAATATGAATATGCCATAGGGAGCTTGCCAGGCTCTCTCGTGTGGGCAGTAGACTCTCGGTAGCTTGTCAGGTTCTCCAAAAGGGAGAACTAGGCTATTAGATATTATCTGATTTTGATAACATACATTAAACAAAGTGTGAACTTGTACTCTTAAAACATTTACAGTGTCGGCCCCTCTGCTCCTTAAAGACTAGAATCCGGGAGGTCTACTAACCCATTTTGGCACCCAGAGACTTATAGAAATGTATCTAGACTGTGAGCTGAGCTACGACCCCATGCCGCCCGGGGAGGAGGAAGGATTTTCTCTCCCAATGCTTTCTTTGTATGGGGAAGATAGCAGCGGCAGCAGGAGCAGCACCCACGTGGCGTCCGCCATTTTCTAGGACTCACAACCCAGAGGCACTAGCTTGTAGTGACGTGGTGCGCAAAAGATCATGGGTTGGGGGTGTCACCAGCACACTCTCCGCCCAGATGAGATCCGGAGCTGCCGCGCACAACATGGCCCCTCTGCTCCTTAAAGACTAGGATCCGGGAGGTCTACTAACCCATTTTGGCACCCAGAAACTTATAGACATGTATCTAGACTGTAAACTGAGCTAAAACAACAGAAATCCAAAACTGCGCAGCCACTGTTGTGGCCACACGAGATCCTATAATCTTCATTCTCAGCAATGGAAAACAAACTATCAAATGATTCCTTTTCAGCAGGTTTGATTGTTGGGGGAAATTCCAAATAATAATAAGTCAGTTCTCTATTGCAATATTGAGTGTATCCGAAGTATTGAGAGAACAAAGTGAAGATCATTGGCTACTCAGGTGTGTAGAGGGTGAGGGGTAGGAGGGGGGTATATTGGGGTTCTTGGTGGGGAAACAGGTGCACTCGTGAAGGGATGGGGGTTTGATTATTATATGACTGAGACTTAAACCTGAAAGCTTTGTAACTTTTGTCACGATGATTCAATAAAATAAAAAAAGAAGAAGAAAAAACATTTACAGTGTCATAAACCCATGTTACTAGTAAAAATAAAAACCAAAAAATCAGTCTAACAACTTTTTTCTGTCTTGTATTTTAGCTGCTGTCCTGGTGCAGTCTGATATTCCTCTGCTCTTTCCTTTACTTCTTGCTACCCCTTCAATAGACTTCTGGGACAATGGCCCTGATGTTTTTAAAATTCCTAACATAGAGATAGAAAAAAATGTCAAGGATTAGAGATACTGCTTCCTGCCCTTATTTTTAAATGTTTTCACCAAAGACATATAAGCAAGAGTTAATAGCTGTCAGATAAAGTGTTTTCACCAAGGAAGTGCAACCAAGAGTTAATAGGTGTCAGATAAAGTGATAGGATTCGTGGCAAGAGAACTCTGATAAGTTTAGGTATCGTAAATTTGTCTCTAGAGGAAGGTATAACTCCTTAGTGCTCTTGAGAGCAATTACTGGAATTCTGTAGGTCTTAGACATCTCTCAGGTAATAGACTTTGTTGATATAAACTTCTTTAGTTTAACTGCTCTAAAAAAAAGTCTCATTGGATCCTTCTGTCATCAGGTGCTCCATTATGAATGCATTCTCTTAATTCTTCTCCATCCCTGAAACAACCTAATTTTGTTTTTGTTTTTAGACTGAAGAATGAAAAATGGATGAATGTCAAAGTGGGAGACATCATTAAATTAGAAAATAACCAATTTGTTGCTGTGAGTATTTCACATTATATTAAAAATGCCTCTCAGATTGAAATATCTCAGATTAAAATACCTTAGAATATGCACTAAGGTATTTATTTGCATTTGCAAATGTAATATATCTGTACCAATTAAGACTAATTAAGGAGGGCATATCAGAATATGTTAGTAAAACATCTCAATTATAAAATGCCTTAGAAGACATTAATTTCTTTTAATGCCGTGGTGACTCTGATAAGGCTGAGTAATTATCATCTTGTCTATTTCTTTTGGCATTTTTTAAAGTAATATATACAAAAGATTTTAAGTAAAGGTTTTAATCATTTCATAAATAAGAGCTTCTGAAATATTCCAGAGTACATTAAAGTTTGTGTTCTCATATTTTGAATACAATCCCCTGGTAATGGAATTACTACTGTTGAATACTTTCCAGTAGATTTTAAGAAAAGATAAGATAGAGGAGGAGAATATGTATGCTCTTTTTGAATAATCACAACCAGAACATGTCTATTCATTGTTCTAAATTAATAAAATATTACTGATAAAATTTTTCTTTGCGTATCAAATGACATAGAATTTTACTACAGAGTTATAAGTAGTTTAATTAAAAAATCAAAGGGTTCGTATGTGAAATTCATGAGACTAAGTATAGTTTATGTTTAACAGAGGGTGCTGAGAACTATCAGGGTGTTAAATGAGGGTGCTAGACCATCATAAGATTCTCAAAGATTCCTTCCTGCCATTATCTGCTTTGATTCTCTGAGATGGTACCATACTAAAAGATTCTTTAAAAAAATATCTGTATATTGGGTGTTTTGTTCATTTGTTTGTTTGATGGAGTGTGGCATACCTGGCTGTGCTCAGGACTGGTTATTGACTCCGTCCGTGGTCAGGGACCCCTGGTGGTGCCCAGGTACTATATAGTGGCAGGGATCTAACCTACGTGAACTGCGTGCAAGGCAAATGCCTTATGCCTGTACTACTGCTCCATCCCTACAAGATATCTGCAAGCCTGTCCATGCACAAACCTAGATCCTGGTTTCCAATGGATTTATCAATAACAAAGATTATGTCCATTTGTAACTGTCTGACTTCTTCAATTATATTTCTGTTGGTTTAATTTTGGGATGAGGGAGCCTTCCAAAATACAAATCTCTGCAATGTCTCTATTATGTTACCCTTTTCATAGCTAGATACTCAGTACCTAAAAGATTCAAGGGTGAATAAATGTCTTTATGGGGTAACAACTACAATAATGTGCAATATTCATGCACCTTCGTACTCCCTGACTCAACTGGAGCACTTAGAAAACTTATATTTGGGGAGCAAAACTCACATGTCTCTGAAAGAGACCAACTTGGAGGAGTGATTGCAAGAAGTAGATTTTGGGAAGCCTTGTGATAAAGGATTGTGATCAAGGTAGTAATAGTGTCCATTACTCTTTATTGATTCCTTCCCATGTGCCACACAGCATTATGAGATATTTATAATGGCTGAACCCAGTTGGTCCATGGATTAGCTCAATGAGAGCAGGTTTCTATCATTCTTGTTCTCATTTTATAGATGAGGGAGTAGAGGACCAGTATCATCAAATAGCTTGATAACAGGAGAGCCAGGAGTTAAATTCAGGTTATGTGTCTCTAGAACTTTGCCTATCCTAAACTAGTTCCAGTAAACTAGGTCTCCCTGGACTCCAATGTCCTGATTATTGCCCTGATTGCCTTGAGCCTGGACTTCCTGACTGGGTGCTTCATACTTTGATGCTAGAAGTGAAGTGAGCAGAGAATACTACAGGCAACTCTGATGCACAAGCTCCAGTTGCCCATAGTGAGAATTTATAGCTTGATTTACATTAACTTGTCATTGTGTTTTAAGTAAGAGCATAAAATAACCTGAAATTGGAAATTATATATCATATTAATTTTTTTCTAAGCAAGGAACCACCACATACCCCTCCACCCAAATAAAATTTGAAGCATTTTGGGGCTGAATTTCCAAAGCCATTAGTTTTATCTTCAGACTAGGAAAATAAGGCATAGTGTAAGTCAATGATCAGAATGAGACTGACTTGCATCAAAAGAACAACATCAATTGTTTTTAAGACAAACCATACAGAATTCTAGATGTGGCTAGGACTTGGGCGCTCATATCCAGGCATGCCTACACTTCTCCCATTGACAATAATGATCCTCCTTTGTTTTTATCATCAATGGCAGAAGTGGTGCCATTGGGCATTACATACATTTAGCTAATTTAACTCAGTGTTACTCAACTCCCCCACAAAAAGGTATTTATACTTTTAAAAAAGAAAATGTTTGCCTTAAAGCAAAGGTATTATTCTGTTCAAGGAATTAAACATTTTACCTTCAGAAATATGGGACTTGAAAGATGAATTTGACCTGAACTCCATTCCTGACTTGGATACTTTGCCTTCCTCTGATCCAAGAGGGCCAGCTGGCCCTTTCCAGCCCCCTTCTCCTATTTTTGGAAATGCCATTTTGTAGTCTAATTGTTTCTTTGTGTTTTTTAAGTTTCTAAAAAATTATTATGCCATTGTTGTGTCCCTGTGGTGCTGGGAAAGTCCCTTCACTCCTCCTGTGCCAACTCTAGGCAGGATGGAACCCACATGCAAAGTATGTACTCTACCACTTGAACCGCATGTCAGCCCTATTTTAAGTTTAATAGCTTCAAATCAGTTACTTTTCCACAAATTTTGTAAATAAATCATCTTTAAAAAACAAACACAGTAGAAACAGACACACTAGAATGACCTAGTAGAAAGCTAGGAATTTCCAGAAAATAGTTGTTAAAACATTCATCTAAGTTATATTGAAGAAGCTTCTTTCTGCAGTATAGAGGCACTACGCATTAACTATGTTAAAGAAAATATACATGGTAGAACTAAATGGGGTGAGGATTGACAATTTCCCAAAGAAGACATATAGATGTACAACAGGTATCTAAAAAAGTTCTCATTATCACTCATGACTAGGGAAATGCAAGTCAAAACAACATCAAGATAACATCTCAGTAGAGAGTAAAGTGAAGATCACTAGCCACTCAGGTGGCGGGGTGGGATGGGAGGGGGGTAAATTGGGGTTCTTGGTGGTGGAACATATGCACTGGTGAAGGGATGGGGGTTTGATCATTATATGACTGAGACTTAAACCTGAAAGCTTTGTAACTTTTTTCATGGTGATTCAATAAAATAAAAATTAAAACTCAAAAAAAAAGATAACATCTCAGGCCAGTAAGAATGGCATATACCAAAAATATATAGAGACAGATAGAGTGGTGGGATTGTGATGCAAAAGGAGGCCTCAATCCACTGTTGGTGGGAATGTCATCTGATTCAGCCTCTATGGAAAGCAATATGGAAATTTCTTTAAAAATTAGGAATAGAAATCCCATAGAATCCAGTGATACCACTTCTTGGCATCTGTCTTCCAAACACAAAGACATTAATTTGAAAGGATATAGGCACACCTATGTTCATCGTTGCATTTAGGACAATAGCTAAGATATGGAAGCAACCCAAATGCCCTACTATGGACGGATGGATCAAGATGTTGTAGTATATATGCACAATGGAATACTGTTTGGCTCTAGGGGAGAAAAGAATCATGCAATTTGCAACAACATGGCTAAAACTATAGAGTAACATTAATGAGGTCAGTCAGAAAGAAAGACATCCATGGAGAATGATTGTTTTCTTTGTGGGACTTAAAGATACACAGTAAGGGGGCAACACAAGAGCCAAAGGCAACTTATTGGAAGAACTGATGAACACAGTTGGAAGGGAGGAATTTTGAGGGAGGAAGGTGGGTATACTGGTGATGAGTGCGGTGCTGGGGTTATGTACCTGAGAAACCATCATTAGCAGTACTATAAACCACAGAACCTCAATCAATATTTTTAACCCTAAAAATGGCCAATATTCTGAATATGAATTTATGGGAGTGAGATATAAGGCAGTTTGCTTGAGCGGCCACCAGTAACATCTCCAGTCTCCATTGTGAGACTTGTTACTGTTTTTGACATACCGAATACACCACGGGTAGCTTGCCAGGCTCTGCCATTCGGGCGGGATACTCTCAGTAGCTTGCCGGGATCTCCGAGAGGGACGGAGGAATCAAACTCGGGTCAGCCAAGTGCAAGGCAAATGCCTTACCCTCTGTGCTATTGTTCCAGTCCATCTGTGCTATCGCTCCAGTCTGTCTGGAGCGATAGCACAGCCGGTAGGGCATTTGCCTCACACGAACCTGACCCAGGTTCAATTCTTCCATCCCTCTTGGAGAACCTGGCAAGCTACCGAGAGTATCCCGCCCGCATGGCAGAGCCTGGCAAGCTACCCACGGCATATTCGATATGCTAGAAACAGTAACAAGTCTCACAATGGAGACGTTACTGGTGCCCGCTCAAGGAGACGTTACTCGTGCTCGCTCAAGCAAATCGATGAACAATGGGATAACAGTGCTACAGAGATATAAGGCCAATTTTTGGGGGGGCCACACCCAACAGGGCTAATTCCTGACTCTGTGCTCAAAGGTCATTCCTGGTGATGCTCAGGGAACTATATGTGGTGTCAGGGATTGAACATGGGTCAGTCGTGTGTATGGCAAGTGCTCTCTCCCTAGCCCCAGGTCAAGGATTTTTATTTTGATGAAATAAATGGCTGTGAGTGAATACTTTGAGGTTTTGAGGTCTGTTATTATTCTTCTCTACAGTTCCTCTTATTTATCACCATCTTTTTCTTATTCTAGAGTCATTTAGTTGTAAAAAGCAATAATATAGTTATCATGTAGTTGATGAATCTGAATTTTAATTTTTTTTCTTTTTGAGTCACACAAGGGTTACTTCTGGTTCATGCACTCAGGATTAACTTCTGGTGGTGCTTGGGGGACCATATGGGATGCTGGGAATCGAACCCGGGTTGGCTGCGCTCAAGGCAAACGCCCTACCCACTATGCTATTGCTCCAGTCCCTGAAATTTAAATTTTAAATGATAATATTACCTGAAGCTTACATATTTCCCTTTTTGTTTTTGTTTTGGGGAGGTCAAACCTGGAAGTGCTCAGACATTACTCCTAGCTCTGTGTTCAGGCATCATTCCTGGTGGTGCGTGCTCAGGGGGCCATATGTGGTGCTGGGGGTTAAACTGGGGTCAGCTATGTGAAGAGCAAGTGCCTTTACTTCTATACTATTTCTCAGGCGTGTAATTTTCTTTTAGGACATCATTTCTATTTTTGTTACTATCAAATATATTTTCTTATAAATATGCTCATATTGCATGAACTATTTTTAGTCTTATTTTTGTACAAAAGAAATATGATATTGTAGATGATAAAGAAGTTCAAGAACTCCATGTGTGAGAACAGTTTAAAAAACAATCGAGGGAGATCCATATATGGCCTTCTAGTTAATTCTGCACACTTATCTTTCCATCAAGTTGTAGAGAAGATACCCTTATAATCTTTTCACAATTCTGACTTGGCTTTTTAATAAAGGAGGCCAATTTGATAAAGCTTGCCAAGCCAAACCCGAACAAAGTGACTTCTATTTTTCATAGCAGTTTCCCAGTGACTTGGAGGCCAATCAGAGAAAACAGTATAACTTGGGGTATCAGATGCTCTGAATTCTAGTTCTAGCTCTGTCTCTAAACTCTATGATTGTGGTATTAAATCTCTCTGATCTTTGGGTTCCTCAATTAGATGTGATGATGCTCTCATCTTGCTTTTGTAAAGTTTGTGGACTTTGAGTTATTTTATCCCATTTAGTATTTGTGGGGAGAGACTTCTTCCTCCTCTTTTTCCTGCTCCTTTTTGTCATCCTCCTTCTACTGCATTTGGGCCACACCCAGTGTTGCTTAGAGTTTGTTCCTGGCTCTGAGATCAGGGATCTTTCCTGGTGGTGGCAGGGATTGAAACTGGGTCAGCCACATGCAAGACAAGCTTCTTTCTGTACTATCTCTTTAGCCTTAAAAAAAAAGAAAATCTAATGATAGTTGGAGATCTGAGCCAATTTTTTTGCATGTAGCTGTCTAGTTTTGCCAGCACAATTTGATAAAAATGCTTTTCTTGCTCCACTTCACATTTCTTGCTCCCTTATCAAAGATTAGGTGATTGTATATTTGGGGTGGTTTGTCGGAATATTCAACCCTGTTCCATTGGTCTGTGGCTCTGCCTTTGTTCCAGTACCATGCTGTTTTAATTATTACTGCTTTATAGTAGAATTTGAAGTTGGAGAGGTTGGTTCCTCCCATTTTCTTTTTTCCAAGAACTGCTTTAGCTATTCGTGGGCTTGTTGTTCCATATGAATTTCAGGAGTGTTTGCTTCATTTCTTTGAAAAGGCAGCTGAGATAGAGAAGGTAACACCTAGTAGAGAATATTGGGAGGACCCACTCAGGTTGAAAGCCGTCTGCTGAAAGTAGACTATAGACCAAACATGATGGTCACTCAATCACAATATCCAACAGGAGAGAGAACAAAAGGGAATGCCCTGCCGAAGAGGCAGGGTGGGGTGGTGGGGGTTGGGGTGGGGGTGTGGGAGGGATACTAGGAACATTGGTGGAGGTGAATGGGCACTGGTGGAGAGATGTAAACAAAATGCAAACATGAAAGTTCATAAGTTTGTAACTGTACCTCATGGTGATTCACTAATAAAAATTAAAAAAAATAATCTAGTCATCTGTTTCCATATCCTGGTACTGTACTAAGCATTGTAATGAACATCAGTGTAAAAAACTATGCACGCTGAAGGATGTGTGTTTGCGGGCTCTCCAGGTGGCTCTATCTCACCGCCCATGTTCCATGCTCTGGAGCCACTGTGTATGGGCGGGATGGAGATGGCTGCTGGCCAAGGACAGGTGAAGGAAGAATGAGGACCAAGATGGAAGCTGATTAGTTACCGTTTATTCAATCTTTTGTCTCCCTCATTTCACACACTCTTCCTTCCTAGCTCCTCATTCCTCTATCCCAGCTCTCTGGATTTTTCTCTTTCTTCACTCTTTCCTCTTACTTGTCTCTCTGGGCCCTAGTCATGCCCAGCAAAATCAACATAAGAAAGCCCTTCCAGAGGGCACATCAGGTTCAAAGGAAACACAACCTAGAGGCATTCCCCTCCTCCTAGCATCTTAATTAACATCTCAATATTAGTTATTTTTGTATGGGCACAGTAAGAGATATTTGGAGGCTTGGGTGGAGAGAACAGATGCCCAGGAGGGAAAATATCATGTAGAATCAAATGACTCCCAGGTTACAAAAGCATAGCATTTACTACTATCTTCCTGTGCTGGTACAAAAGGACATGTCTCTGAATAAACTATGCAAAGGACTCAAGGAGAAGAGAAAAACAATATCTACAAGCCAACAGAACACAAAGAAAGAAGTTATAAATAAACACAGAGGAATGGGAGCACTGTGTTGGGAACAACCCCCGTCAACCTAAACCACCTGAGGCTATGTTATCTTACACATGAGTGTGCATTAGTGTTTTAGTGTTTTGGGGATTAGATGCCCAGAAGTGAAGTCACTTCTATTTTGAATTTTTTCAGAAATCTCTATCCTATTCCATAGAGGTCGAACCATATGACATTTCCACCAACAGTGAGTGAGGACTCCTTTTCCACCACACCCTCAGCAGTGCTGCTTGTTTTAGCCTTCTTTGATGTATAGCATTCTCATTGCATACCATTAATTCAATTTTTTTTCTGATAAGCATTGATAAGCACTTTTTCTAATACCTTGTGGTCATTGTATATCTCCTTCTAAGATGTGCTTTCTCCCCCAACTTTTTGACGGGATTTGTTCTTTTTCTTTTCTTTTCTTTTTTTTTTTTTTTAGCTTTGTGAATGCTTTATACCACAGATGTTGGCCTTTTATCTAATGTGTGGTGTGCAAATATTTTCTCCTAGTCCATAGGGTGTCTTGTAATTTTACCCCTGGTTTCTTTTGTAGCACTGTAGCACTGTCATCCTGTCGTTCATCAATTTGCTTGAGTGGGCATCAGTAATGTCTCCATTGTGAGACTTGTTGTTACTGTTTCTGGCATATCGAATACGCCACGGGTAGCTTGCCAGGCTCTGCCCTGCGGGTGGAGTACTCTCGGTAGCTTGCTGGGTTCTCCAAGACGGACGGAGGAATCAAACCCAGGTCGGCCGCATGCAAGGCAAATGCCCTACCTGCTGTGCTATCGCTCCAGTTCCTTTTACCATGCAATTTTTTTTCTTCAACATTTTTATTTCTCACTGCCTGAAACATGCAAAATTTTAAAAATACAGTCCAATTTGTTTCTTTTTTTGTCCCCTTCTCCAATGAAGCCAACTCATTTAGGACAGCTCTGAGGGCACTATCTTGCAGAATTTGCTGGTGCATTTCTTCATATATTTTATGCATGGATTTTTGGGCTACACCTGGCGATTCTCAGTGTTTGCTCTTGGCTCTGCACTCAGGAATTACTCCTGCGGGTGCTCGGGAGACCACAGGGGTGCTGGGCAATGTGCCTGGATCAGTTGTGTGGAAGGCAAATGTTGTATACCTTCTGTACTATCTCTCCAGCCCTTCAGTTTTGTATTTTTTTGCACGTGACCACCCAGTTTTCCCAGCACTATTTGTTGAAAAGGCTTTTCTTCTCTTTATGCACTTAGCTCCTTTGTCATAGTTGGGAACAATATTATCCCCTTATGAGGTTGTTGAGGGAATAATGTGTGACATGCTGCAAACTATTTTTGTAAACATTTTAAGAACTTTGTAGCTTTATTTGTTATTTTTGCTTGAAATTTTGCTTAATTTATTCTCCAACTTAAGAAACATTAATTATGCCTGCCTGAAAAATATTTGAAGACAATATTGTGGATTCTGAAGACACATATATTTAAGGGACTATTATTTTTTGTTTGTTGTTTTGTTTTGGAGCCACACCAGTGGTGTCAGCTTCTGTGATCTTCAGCTTCTGTGATCGAGGGTCTTCTTCTGAGCTCTGGGGACTATATGGTGCTGGGATTGAACCTAGACCTCGTGAATATACCCAAGAATATATCTCTTCAGGTATTATTTAAGGGATTCTTTTCAGATTTCCTTAACTGGAACAATTGTTTCAGATTGACATATGGCAACTGTGCAGGCTTTTTTTTTTTAACTGGTGGAAGGGCATTGTGCTGGAAAATATTATCATTCTTGGGAGATAGAATTGAGCCTCTCCTGGAGTGCCAAGGCAGTTGACTCTACTATTCAGCAGTAACCATGGCTTTTTCTTTTGACCCAGAGTTTAGAAGAAAAGCAACTCCAGGTCCAAAAATTATCTTTATGCTTCCTAACAATTTTAGAGCACAGGTGATAAGAATGAGAAAATCGTACTTAATGGGATTTTTTTAAGCTTGGGAACGAGAGGCTCAAGGTGCATGAAACTCAGGTGATACTATTCTTTTAAACATAAACGTGAGAAATAAGCCCGAAGAAAAATTTCAAAAAATATTGACGTCGGTGGGCCCCACAGGTGACTTTCGTGAAGCGGGGAGGAGAAAGATGGTCACTTTCTCTCCAACCGCCTCAAACATCCGGGACCCAGGGTTACTGGGTTCTTGTCTCGCTCTCGGAAAAGAATTTCAGGAGTAGACAAGCAGTGAAGTAACAGACTTTATTTAGAAGGTCTTAGGGAAGGAGGAAGAGATAAGTGGAAAAGGAAAAGCAGTAGGAGTAACGCGCTCAAGAAAGAACTCGGGCTCCTCCAAAGATGGAGAGCGCTCTACACACACCCTAGCACTGGACACGAAAGCATGAAAGTACACATCTCAAGGGGGGAGATGCAGGCGACACATGTGCTCGGCCACATGGCACAAGCAGCACATGGGCTCAGGCAGCATATGCGCGCACTTCCTTTGTTCAAGGTGGCCTTTATAGGGTTTCTCTTACCTGCCCCCACGT
This sequence comes from Sorex araneus, assembly GCF_027595985.1. Lineage (NCBI taxonomy): Eukaryota > Metazoa > Chordata > Mammalia > Eulipotyphla > Soricidae > Sorex > Sorex araneus. Next base: position 94,614,208 of record NC_073304.1, on the reverse strand, counting down.
GGGGGCTTCTTTCCAGGTAAAAGTCCGTTGCTAAGGTTACCAGGGAGGTTGGGAGTGGTGATGGCCTTCTTTGGGGAACCTCCTGGGGAGGGGTCTATTATCCTCAGAGTCTGTTGAAGGTCTTATCAGGTGCGGTTCCACAGGGTGGAGGGGTCTATTATCCTCAGAGTCTGTTGAAGGTCTTATCAGGTGCGGTTCCTGTATCCACAGGGTGGGTCAGTCTCAGGATTCTCCTCCCCGGAGACTTTGATGATCTAAGTTTCATTGCCAGGGGCCTTTCCCTATCTACCTGCCTACATCAATATGTTTCTGCCCTGTAAGGTCAAGATGGAGCTGGAGAGATAGTACAGGGGTTAAGTCACTTACTTTGCTCATGGGTAACCTGGTTGAATTCCTCAGCACCCCATATGGTTCCCTGAGCAATTCCAAGAGTGATCTCTCAGCACAGAGCCAAAAGTAAGTTCTGAGCACCACAAGGTGTGGCCTGAAGACAACATCACTGCTGTATCACTGTTATCCCGTTGTTCGTTGATTTACTCGAGCGGGCACCAGTAACATCTCTATTCCTCCCAGCCCTGAGATTTTTAGCAGCCTCTCCTCATTTGTCTTTCCCAATGATTGGAGGATTTTTCAGGGTCAGGGGAATGAGACCTATTGTTACTGTTTTTAGCATATCAATTAGGCCATAGGTAGCTTGCCAGGCTCTGCCTGTGTGTGTGGGATACTTTCAGTAGCTTGCCGGGCTCTCCAAGAGATAGATAGATAGATAGATAGATAGATAGATAGATAGATATAGATAAACTAATTATGCAGCATAAAAGAATTGTGGGACTGGAGCAATAGCACAGCAGGTAGGGCGTTTACCTTGCATGCGGCTTACCAGGGTTCGATTCTTCTGTCCCCCTCAGAGATCCCCGGCAGGCTACCGAGAGTATCCCACCCACATGACATAGCCTGGCAAGCTACTAGTGGCATATTCAATATGCCAAAAACAGTAACAAGTATCACAATGGAGACATTACTGGTGCTCGCTCAAGCAAATTGATGAACAATGGGATGACAGTGCTACACACACACACACACACACACACACACACACACACACATTACTCTATAATGTGTCACCCGTCCCCCTCTGGGGTGCCCCGAGTGAAAACAGCCTGGCACGGAGTCCAATGGCATGGTTATGGGGGCCTCATTTTATACTCCTGTCTGGGAGGAGCAGCCATTGAGATCTGGAGGGTGGCCAATGAGGAGGCTGGGTGTGGCAGGGTGTGGCTTATGGGTGTGATCCCTGGGTCACTGGAGATTGGGGGATAGCAGGCAGAGGATCTCTGTTTCCGGGTCTGTTGAGTCCAGAGTCCAAGGTCACAAAGTTCTGCATTATCTGGGTTCTGTGGGACTTCATTCATGCGTGAGTCTTAAACTGTCCAGAAAGCGGTCTGGAGCATGGTGGCCATTGGGTAGTGGAGGTCGGCTGCCAGGGCCGGGTCCCTTGGGGCAGAGGGGATTCTAACCCGCCCCTTTCTGGGGTCCTTCGAGTGAAAACAGTCTGGCATGGAGTCCCAGGGTGTGGCCTGAAAACAACATACATATGAACAATCACAATAGGTAGTTTTCAGTTCAAGAGTAGTATCAACTCTTCATGAACATTCTTTTTTTTTTCTTATTGAATCATTGTGAGACACAGTCATAAAGCTTTCATGACTGAGTTTCAGTCATACAATGATCAAACACCCATCCCTCCACCAGTGTACATTTTCCACCACCAATGTCCCCAGTAGTTCCCCACCCCCATCCCTATCCTCTCCCTGCCTCTATAGCAGACAATTTTCCCCCTACTCTCTCTCTACTTTTGGGCATTATGGTTTGCAACATAGATACTGAGAGGCTACCATGTTTGAGTCTTTACATGAACATTCTTTCTATACTGGGTTTTCTCTGGTAACATTGTGACAAGTCAGAAAATAATTTGTCTAATAAGCTTCATTAACTTACTTAGAGCTGAGGTAATAAGTCTTTTTTTTATTGGTTCATCATGAAGTACAGTAACAAAGCTTTCATGTTTGAGCTTCGATCATACAGTCATCAAACACACATCCTTCACTAGTGCACGTTTTCCACCACCCAAATCCCCAATATTACCCTCCCCTTCTACACCTCCTCATGCCTGTGTGGCAGACAATTTGCACAATACTCCCTTTCTCTACATTACTTACCTTCAATATTTCAAGACCAGTCCCACCACCACTCATACCTGTTGAAAGGGCAATGTGTTTTGTATTGCTTCTTTTGGATGCAATATAATGTTGCGCGGCCATGAGAGCAGCCATGTGCTCTAGAAATTCTAAAATTTTAATAATTAGAGTCTGAAGAGATAGCTGCAGCAGGTTGCTCGGATCCGAGATTCATTTGTGTATCTCTGGATCATGTCCATGTGGGAGCTTAAGTAGAGGGTGACCGAATGTAGCGTTGTCTCAGAGTCCCATTGGGGTGGGGGGAAGCAGAAGGGCCCACTTCTCTTCTCCCCTGTCCCGTGAGGCTTGCGTTTGCCTCCACCACCACTCGTACTTGGGGCTTGTTGCTGACTTCTAGAAAATGGCGGCTGCTGGGGCTCCTAGAGGGCAGGCGGAGGGATAGCACCGGCCCCCTTCTGGAGCAGCTCAGTGGCCTATTGCAAAGTCCGGGGCCATCTCTGCAGCAAGTTGCTCAGGTCCAAGATTCGTTTGTGTGTATCGCTGAGGTAATAAGTCTTGAGAATGCAAATCCATTAATTTTTTTAGAGACTTGTTACAGATTTAAAAAAAAAATTCCTTTTTTTTAAAGGAGGTATTTAATTTTATTTCAATATGCTTGAACAAGACAAAGGAACACAATTCAAAATAATGAAATGTTCATTAGCAAGTTAGTAATGAAAAAGGGTATTTTAGAGAACATATAAGCAGGCTTCTACATGAAACGCAGTAGTCACACTTGCTTTGTAGTGTCTTAATGCATTGTTGTCATGTACAAAAAACCTCTTTTGGGGTTTGTTTTGTTTATAACTTATACAAAATTAAAAGTGCATGCATATGAGAAGAGGGGAATTCTAAGATTTTTTGAAAAGGTAAAAAAACTCAACATAATTGGAATTGAAATTGTGCTTTTGAACATTGCCAGAGAAATTTGAGTCTGTGTGTCAGTGTGCTAGCATTTTATTTTATTTTATTTTATTTTTTATAGGTAAAAATAGGTTTTATTTGGAAGGTCTGAGGGGAGCGGGGACGAGAAAGAGTAACATGCTCTAGAGATAAAGTGGGCTTCTCCAAAGGCAGAGAAGAGACTTGAAAGGCCTTTCAAACCCATTTTTGTCTGGATATTCTTAAGTTGTCTTTCATGGAGTTTTCTGTGGACTTGAGTTGATCAGGTATTGTCTTAAAGGGAGAGCTTTGAAGTTTTCCATGATCCTCCTTCATGTGCTTATATTAGACTTTGGTCTCTGCTGAAGATTGTCCTCTCTGAGGGGGTCCAACCTTCTCAGGGCCTGTGCTGGTGCCAGATAATCAGGCCTAGTTCCTGTACTCACAAGTTGAGATTTTGCAGCCTTGTTGAAATACCATATTTTATAAACTAAACATAGAAGATGATTTTATGATACAGCATAGCATAATAAGAGCATCTATTTTTTTTGACATCTTTTTTTTAATGACCTGTGCTAGCATTTTAGTAAATTCTTTTTCCGGTTATTCAAATCCTAAAGAATTTTCTGAAAATTTTTGTTTTGTTTTTAAATAAAAATATAAATTTGAGTGTATTGATATATTCAGATATAGAAAGCTTCCCCAATTCTTACCCTAAATGGGATGAGTGATTACCAAAACTGAAGTGAGTGATTTTTTTTTTCCCTTTTGGGTCATACCTGATGATGCTCAGGGGTTACTCCTGGCTTTGCACTCAGGAATTACTCCTGGCAGCTCTCAGGGATGCTGGGAATCGAACCCAGGTTGGCCTTGTGCAAGGCAAACACCCTATTGCTCCAGCCCTGAACTGAATGATTTATCTGTGTGAAAAACAAAACATTCTGAAAGTCTGAGCCTTTCCCAGTCTTTGCCATCTTTTGTCTTCTCCCTCACTTCATTTCTGCTTTACCTTCTCTGTCCTTTTCTTACATACTCCCTCCTTTCATTGATTTATTTTTTATGTTAATCTTGTGACTTTTGTTTTTCATTTCATTTGTTCTCTCTTTAAAATGTCTTTGCCTCTTACCTTTTCTATTAGTTTCCATTTCCTGGGCTGGGAATAATGGTAGTGGAGTACCCACCTTTGGTTCTAAGCACTATCAACTTTTTTTTTTTTATAACTATTTTCAGTTTCCTCCTTCTATTTCATTTGCTATCTCCTTTGCCTGCAGCTGGCTCTTAAATGTTTATGCTCAGCAATTAAAGTCATGCATATATAAACACTTACAGTATTTTTTTTACTGGGGAAAATTCTGTATTTAAAACCATTATCATTAATTATCAAAACAAAAAAAAGAATAACATGGATTAGCTATTTTTTTGGCAAAAAAAAAAGTGAATGAGGGGCTACAGAGATAGTTCAGCAGGTAGGGCTCTTGCCTTGGACTCAACGACCCAGGTTCCATCCCTGACACCACATTTGGTCCACCACCAGAAGGGATCCCTGACTACAGAGACAGGAGTAATCCCTGAGCACAGCTAGATGTTGCTCAAAAACAAAACCAAACAAAATTAAGTGGCTATTAGTTTATGTGATGCCCCTGCCATTGCTTATATGTTGATAATTAAGGATGCAATGACAGATGAGGGAAGTGGAGTGAGTGTTTGATTCAGGTCCTTTTATTTAATTTTTTTTAATTGAATCACAGTGAGATACATAGTTGCAAAGTTGCTCATGACTGAGTTTCAGTCATATAATGTTCCAACACCTGTCCCTTCACCAGTGTACATTTCCCATCATCAATGTTTCCAATTTTCTCCTACACACCCTCCTATCCCTCAGTCTGCCACTGCCACTGTGACAGTCACTTCTCTCTCTCTCTCTCTCTCTCTCTCTCTCTCTCTCTCTCTCTCTCTCTTTTTCCCCCACCCCCTTCCTCTTGGGTATTATGGTCTGCAGTACAGATACTGAAAGGTTATCATGTATATTCCTTTACCTTTCAACACTCAGTTCTTGTTCAGAGTGATCATTTCTGACTATTATTATCATACTGGTCCCTTCTCTATTGTAATTGCCCTTTGTCCCCACGTGCTGAGGCAAGCCTCCAACCATCAGCCAGTCCTTGTCCCTGTTCAGGTCCTCTATCAGAAGAATGGGGCAGGATTTATCCTCTCACTCCCCACCAACCCCAAGATACTCCTGACTTATTAAGAATGTAAGCATCCCACCAAGGCGGGAGAGAAGTGCAGTTAGGATAGAGAAGAGACCACTAGGACCACAATGACATTGATAGTTGGAAATGATCACTCTGGACATGCACTGAGTGCTCAAAGGAGGTAAAGTGATACACACAACACCCTTTCAGTAACAGTATAGCAAACCACAGTGTCAAAAAGAAAAATGAGAGAGAGACAGAGAGAGACAGAGAGAGAGTGAGCGAGAGAGTGAGAGAGAGAGAGAGAGAGAGAGAGAGAGTGCTCCATATTTGCCATGGCTGCAGCAGGGATGGCGGGGAAGGACGACAAGAGGGAACTGGGGACCTTGGTTGTAGGAAATGTGCACTGGTGAAGGAATGGGTGGCGGAACATTCTATAACTGAGACTTGACCATGAACAACTTTGTAACTATATATCTGATGGTGATTCAATTAAAGAAAAAAGAAGAAAAAAGAATGGAAAGGTATGGGTGGAGAGATAGTACAGAGCTTAAAGTGCCTGTCTCATATTTCACTGACCCTGGCACCATTACATGGACCCCAAGCACTGCCAGGGTTTACTTCTGTGTACAGAGCAAGGAATAGTCCCATGCACCTTTGGGTGTGGCTCAAGCACCCTCCCCCTCCACTATCTGAAAAAGGAAAAGAAAGTGGGACGGGTGATAGAACACAAAATTTTCAAGCAAACTTCCTCTAAATATTCTTTATCATAATTTTCAACAGGCTGATCTGCTTCTCCTGTCAAGCAGTGAGCCCCATGGTCTGTGTTATATTGAAACTGCTGAGCTCGATGGGTAAGTGATTGCCTTGAGAATAATTAATTGAATTTGACTTTAATTCATTCAGAATAATAGCTTCAGGAAGAGGTCTTAGCTTAGACCTTAGAACTTATGCCTCATTTTATTTTCTTAGATGAAATAGAAATCTTAATTACAAAGTGCATTTGCCAATTACTTGGCAGATCTTTTGAAGACACTGTTGTTTCTCTTGAATTTATTTTCTTTCAGAAAGAGCGAGCTAGACATGTGCATGGGAATAATTCTATTCAGCAACTCTTGACTGAGGTTCCTTAGAAGATTTTCCCCCTTTGTTTTGGTTCATACATTTTTTTTTTAAATTCAAGTGACTCTGTAAAGAAAACGAGAGAAATATCCAGAAAGGGTCTCTGAGAAAAGAAGCACTAATTTTCGTTAGAAGGCAATATTTGGAACAAGGACAAAGGAGGATGTAGAATGAGAAGCAAGAAATGAAATGGGATGCAGTTTTTATGTTTGTGTCATAGAATTTGTTGTTATTGTTTTTTTGCATATCAAATACGCCACGGTAGCTTGCCAGGCTCTGCTGTGGGGTCGAGATACTCTTGGTAGCTTGCCGGGCTCTCCGAGAGGGGTGGAGGAATCCAACCCAGGTAGGCCGTGTGCAAGGCAAACACTCTACCCTCTGTGCTATCACTGCAGCTCCACAATGGATTCGTTAATGGTGCCCACTCGAGCAAATAGATGAGCAACAGGATGACATAGTCATAGTGACAGTGACAGTCATAGAATTTATAGACCACAGAGAAGTTCTGCTTCAGAGGACTCTACTTGTATGCCATGATAGCATTCATTGAGGGTCAGAGATATAGTAGAAGGAATAAGGTGCTTGCCTTGCATCCAGCTGATCCCAGTGAGATCCCTAGCACTGTATGTGTTCCCCAGAAAACTACCAGGAGTTAATCCTGAGTACAGAATCAGGAGTAGCCCCTGAGTACCACTGGTTTGAAACCCCACCCCCCTAATATTGAACACATATTTCTAATAACACTAAATACATTTTAAGATGAACTTTATCATTTATTCCTGATGAGGGTATTATGTAAGATCCACTGTATAGATAAGAAAACCAAGACTGGGCTGGAGCGATAGCGCAGCGGGTAGGGCGTTTGCCTTGCATGCGGCCGACCCGGGTTTGATCCCCGGCATCCTATATGGTCCCCAAGCACTGCCAGGAGCAATTCCTGAATGCAAAACCAGGAGTAACCCCTGAGCATCACTCGGCGTGACCCAAAAAGCAAAAAACAACAACAACAACAACAACAACAAAAAACCCCAAAAACCAAGGCTTAGAAAGGGTAAGTCATTTGTTCTCAAATTATAAACAGTGAAATTAGGATTCAAACTAGTTAGTCTGACAAAAAAGTCAAAAATATTAATCACCGCCTCTCAAATAATTGTCATATTAAGCTATTGAAATAGAGTTTGACCTGTTTGATCCTTCCCGTTGTTTGGTAGAAGTTAAAATAGTGGTGGAAAATTGTGGGTTTGATTTAGTTCATTTGAAAAAATAAGTGAAATCAATAATTTGATACCTTATTTTAAAAATATAGAAAATAAAAAAAAATAAGCCCTACATAAAAACGGAGGAGGGAGATAATTTAGACAAGAGCAGAAGTCATTAAATTTGAGAACAAAAAAAATTAGAGAAAAATCTATGATATAAATATGTGATTTTCTGAAACATTAGTAAAATTGATGAAAGTTGGACTAAAAAGGTAGTAAAGGACATAGGGCATTTGCCTTGCATGCAGCAGAAGCAGGTTCAATCCAAGCACAGTTTATAATCCTCCACACCTTGGTAGGAGTGATGCCTGAGCACAGATCCAGGAGTAAGCCCTGAGCATAACATGGTGTGAACCAAAATGAAGCAAAAAAATGAATAAAAGTGAAGAAGACTGATAAAAATAAAATTACCAGTATCATACATAAATTTCACTCTGGATACTAAAGTGTCACCAGGAGGATAAATAAATCTATGCATAAATTTAATAACTTAGATGAAATGGAGCACTTTGTCCAAAAATACTGTAACTCATTCAATATGAGATTCTTTGAACAGCCCTTTAAGTATTAAGGAAATTGAATTCAAATAAACATTTATATAATTTTCAAAGAAACAGGAGAAAATCTTTGAAATCTAGGGCTAATTAAAGAGTTTTTAGGGGCTCCAGGAGACATGGCACAGTAGTGGAACACATGCCTTGTATGTGTAAGATCCTGGGTTTTATTCCTGGCACTGTACAAGGACTTGCCCCTTGGCTGAAAATCACAGAGGGGAACATCAGCCCTCCTGAGCACTGCTTGGCAGACACCCCAGCACCACCAAAAATATGTTTATCATCACTAACCATTAGGGAAACCAAAATTAAAAATCACAATCAGATATTCATATACATCTATCAGGACAACTAAAATAAAATGTCATGACAGTTCCAAATGCCATCAAAGTATATAGAGAAACAGGCTCTCCAATACATTGCTGATGAGAATGTAAAATATGCTGGAAAATAATTTGTCAGTTTCTGAAAAATACAAAGCATGCGAACTACTATATAATTCAGATATTTTATCTTAGAGAAGTGAAGACCTTATTTTAGAGAAGTGAAGATTTATGTTTTTGTAAAAATCTATACACAATTGTGTACGGCAGTTTAATTTATCACTCCTTCAAGCTTGAAGCAGCTTAGAGAGCTTCAACAGATGAATGGGTGAATCACATGTAGTACATTTCTATCATGGAATAAAGCTGAGAAATAGAGAAGAGTAAACCCTTGACACATGCAGCTAAAATATCACTGTATCACTGTTACCCCGTTGCTCATCGATTTGCTTGAGCGGGCACCAGCAACATCTCCATTGTGAGACTTGTTGTTACTGTTTTTGGCACATCCAATATGCCATGGGTAGCTTGCCAGGCTCTGCCGTGCGGGTGGGATACTCTCGGTAGCTTGCTGGGCTCTCCGAGCAGGACGGAGGAATCAAACCTGGGTTGGGCGCATGCAAGGCAAACACCCTGCCCTCTGTGCTATCACTCCAGTCCAATGTATAAATATGGAGCTTTATATTTAAGGTTTGGAAAATCCAGCAATTAGTCTATTTTCTCATTGGGGGATGGGAAGAGAAAAGGGAGGGCACCACCTGGGTTGAAAGGTCATATGTCAGACCCAATCTCGAACATAGGAGTTTCTTTAAATTTAATTAACTTATTTATTTTATTCAGAGAATATTGTTGAGTAAGGGGAAAATTGCCATTCATAAAGGTATGACTGGTATGATTAAAAGGTAAAGGTATCACTGTATGATTCCATTTATGTAGCATTCTTGAAATGACAAAATTATAGAGATGTAGAATAGATTACTGATTTTCAGGAATTAAGGATGGGTAGAGGAGACAGAGAATTAATGTGATTACACAGGGCAAAAGATTTTATTGTTATAGGAATGTTTTGTATTTCAGCTTTTTAAAAATTTTTTTTTTATTAGAGGATCACTGTGATGTACAGTTGCAAACTTACGAACTTTTGTATTTGCAGTTACTCATACAGTGATCATTTACCCATTGGCTTTTTCAGTGTTCCTAGTTCTGCTTGTGATGATATTGAAGTATAGTTTTGCAAGATATTCCCATTACAGGAAACTGAGTAAATGGTACACAGGATCTTTCTGTATTATTATTATTAAAAAACTTTTCTTACCATTTTGGGCCATAATAAGTGTGCTCAGGGATCACTTCTAATGTTGTTTGGGAGAACATATGTGGTTCCAGGATCAAGCCCACGAAGATATATATATATGTACATATATACACACATATATACACATATACACACATATATGTATATATATATATGCCCTGGCAAGCAACTTTTATGCCCAGACCCCTTTGTATTATTTTTAATGCTCGAAATAGTTTGAATGTGTCAAGATATTCATGCAGATAAAAAGGATTTGGGCCTTCTCCTCCTCCTTCTTCTACTTTCCTTTTCTCCCTTTCTTCTGCTCTCCTCTTCCTTCTTCTTTCTTTTTTTTCCCTTGTTACGAATTGAACCCTGGTTCTCCACATGCAAGGCATACACTCTACCACTGAGCCACATCACTGGTTTACCGAAATTGTCCTTGGCCTTCTCAATTCTTACTCATTTATGTCTACTAAGAACAATAAGATTTCAGTAGATTAGATTACTTCTATTTTTGTTCCCTGGCTCTGCACTCAGGGATCACTCCTGGCAATTCTCCGGGGACCATATGGAGTGCTGGGGATCAAATCTGGATTGCTTGTGCAAGGAACACAAACAACCCTTCCCTCTGTACTACTCACTGTACTTTCCTCTCTGGCCCCTATTAGTTTGCCTTTAAACAAAATAACTACAATTATGCATTCAGTTTAGTGTTTCCTACCAAAAACTTTTTTAGTTACAGGCATTCCTTGAATTAGGTGCTTATCCTCATGACATTTTTGTGAAATTTGTTTATGAGAAGTTAGATCAAATATCTTTCAGCTACTTTCTTCTTGGTTCTCTAAACTCAATTATTTCATGGTTTGGCATGTATTTCCCCCACAGTCTTTTTTTTTTTTTTTAAAAAAAAACAACAAAACCTGTCACTTGTTTCTCTCAAGAGGACCCATTTGGGGCAGCACTGAGTGACATGGGTGACTGGTATATATTTCACCAACATCTGTGGACTGAACAAATCTACTAATGTTATCATAAAATATAGAACTCTAAGCTCTATGATCTGAAGTTACAGTGAAGAGAATTAAGTTGAACTGAGGAAAGTGGATTAGAGAGCTTTTATCCCAAAATATGAGTTGATGGTCTTCAGATATTCATTTTGAACGTGAATTTCATCAATGCAAGTGAGCATCTGCCTGATGTATGTATAGTTCTGTCTGGAAGAAGTCTGTCACCCATTGAGTTCTCTGCTGGTTGTGAGTCTCAATTTATGGGATTCTTGACTTGATGCCCCAAGAAAAACACTGTATTCCTTTTTCCATTTAAATTTCCTCTCAGAGAGCCCGGCAAGCTACCGAGAGAATCTCGCCTGCACGGCAGAGCCTGGCAAGCTCTACCCGTGGCGTATTCGATATGCCAAAAACAGTAACACCAAGTCTCATAATGGAGATGTTACTGCTGCCCACTCGAGCAAACCGATGAGCAATGGATGACAGTGACAGTGATTTAAATTTTAGCTACTGTGAAATTAGCAATGTCGTTTGCAAGTAAAACTCCTCTCAGATAGTAGACTCTAGAGTGATACTGGACTCTTTCATTTGGCAACTGCGCTCCCATTCCTATTGTGTGTTCTAACTCATGCATGATGTCTGAGTAAGTTCTAGTGAAACCATATTTATTATTGTCCTCTGTTCTTTCAAACAGCAAAACAGATTACTGTGTTGTTGCACAGATGTGCCGTGGATAGAATGCCAACTCTTAGGAGACTGGCAAAGTCCGCCTATTTCCCTCAGACAGTGTGAGAGGTGTGAATGACATTCAAAGAAGGGAAATTTCTTAATAATCTTAGGTTGGATTCTGCATGTGCTCCACCCCTATTACTTTGCACAAGATGCTGTTGGGCTGTTTTGTATAAAAATTTATATTATGCTAATTGATTTTACAGGGAAACGAATCTTAAAGTCCGCCATGCACTATCGGTTACCTCAGAACTTGGAGCAGATATTGGTAAACTTGCAAAGTTTGATGGTAAGTGTTTAAAACAGACAAACAAACAAACAAAATCTCAAAACACAAAAGCAATGTAACTAATTATCTGAAATCCAGTTTGTGTTTCTCTTTAGTTGGTGAAAGAACATAAAATTCTCCAGGCATCAAAGCCTGTACTCTCTTCTCATGCCAAAGAGTAAAAATGTTTACCGTGATGAGAAGAGCTTTATCAGTTCATTATTTCATCCTAGGTTTTTCTTCTCTAGATCCTGATCTTTCTAGTTCTGCAATATGCCCTTCTTTTGTCTCACCTTAGCTTCCTGGGAACCCTGTCTGACTTGCTGAGCTACAATTGTACTTCTAGTTCTAGGTCTAGCAACCATCCATACTCTGGTGCTATAAAAAGACCAAAAACCAGATTAGGAAGGAAATAGTCCTACCTATATATTACTATAAGTTGCATAGTTCCTTATAATATACCTTAAAATAGCAATCATTCAGGAAGAATATCCCAATTTTAAAACAAATACTTATAGAAAAAATTATTCATCTAGTTTGAAGTTTAAGTCAGGGACACAGCCAGGAAACTTTGATTATTCCAATAAATATTTTGATTAGATTAAAACAAATTATACATTTTCTACTGTTTTTTCAATGAAATTTTACTGTTATGTGAATCCAAGGAAAGAAAATTATATTCGTGCATCAAAATTGTTGCTTAAAATACCTCATTGAATATTTATGGAGCCTGAAAAGTACAACCTAAATATAATTTACCATTGCTCATCTTTATTTTTTTCCTGGAAGAATAAGTATGCTTTCCTCTAACAATTTATGAGGATTTTAACAATCTAATGAACGATTTTAAGTTTTCTTCAATGTAAAAAGCCAGTTATTACAATTATCCAGTCTACTTGTGGTATATTGTAATTAGCATGATAGATATCAACACAGTCAATAGATGCTGGTGTATCATAGAGAACTGGAAACCATAGTGATATGAATAAGAATAGTTTCTTTCTTGTTCTTGTCAGTTTCTAATGCCCATTTGGAAACAGTCTTTGTCTTGTAGACATAGTATCTAGACCCAGGATCTCTAAGGTCACATTTCAGTAAGGATGAGAAGAATGACATGTGGCCTCTTTCACATTACATTGATTCGTGTGAGTCACCTGGGTTGACCTACCTGCAAGGGCTTGAAGGGCTGGGGTAAATAACTCTTACAAATATCTGTTGAGTATTAACTGTCTCTGCCTCAGCCTCAAAGAGGTCTAATTGTAGGTAAATACTAGGACAGTCAATAAAACGACAGCTTGAGTTAAGTGGATTTATTACAGGAAAGGAACCAAGGGTGAAAAGGACACTTCTCTTCAGTATGATTCCTTATATTCTCAGTCCTTCTACCCTGCTTCATTTTCCCTCCACCACAAACCATTTTATCACTATTTGGTATACTGCATTGTTTGCTAATTTTCTAAATCTGTAATTTTCTGTTCCTCTTCTGCCCGCAGCCCTGTGAGCTGCACTGCAAACTTTGTTTCCCTCACTGGTATGCCAAGCTCTTAGATCAATGGCCTGTATGGAGTGGTGCTTAATAAATATTTGCTAAATGAGCGAAACTTGCCAAATAGTTGACAGTGTTGAAGAGTGCAGCTGAAACGGCACCAATAAAAAGACATGAAAGCACAAAGCAAAGCTGAAAAGAGATTTTGGGAAGAAGTATGAAACAATGGGGTGAGGAAGACGCTTCCTGATGGGGGTGGGTAAGACACCCACATGGGTCCCTTCCTGTTGGAGGGCAGGTGGCAGAGAGACGGAGCATTCTGGTGTGATTTTCTTTAGAATTTTTTTAAAAAAACAACATTAACACAGATATCCCAAATTCAAATCAATGTAAGTGGTGCTGAAACAGGGTAGCACTGTCTGTAGCACTGTCGTCCCATTGTTCATCGATTTGCTTGAGTGGGCACCAGTAAAATCTCCAGTTTCCATTGTAAGACTTGTTACTGTTTTTGACATATCGAATACACCACGGGTAGCTTGCCAGGCTCTACCATGCGAGTGGGATACTCTCTGGAGCTTGCCAGGTTCTCCAAGAGGGCAGAGGAATCGAACTCTTATCAGCAGCATGCAAGGCAAATGTCCCACCCGCTGTGCTATCACTCCAGTCCAGCGCAGTGGGTAGGATGTTTGCCTTGCATGAGGCTGATCCGGGTTCGATTACCAGCATCCCATATGGTCCCCTGAGCACCGCCAGGAGTAATTCCTGAGTGCAGAGCCAGTAGTAGCCCCTGTGCATTACCGGGTGTGACCTAAAAAGCAAAGCAAGAAACAGGGTAATAGTTTATTATTCAAAACCACTCCTTTATTACAGATGGGGTATCTTGAAAGGTTAAAGTACTTACTTCAACATAGAGGCTTCTAAAATACTTCATAAGGAAGTGAAAGACAATTACCAGATGTTTCCATTCATGTATAGAATATAAATAACTAAGACCAATGAGATGGCAAGTAAATAATAAAGCAAACTCCTTGATTTGGTGTAAAGCTTGGTAGTTACCAGAAGGGTGGGAGAAAGAAGTGAATAAGTAGTCCTTTAGTGATGGGAGAGCATTGGAACTTTGGTGATGAATCCTACACACATTAAGATATCTTATCTTCTCCTTGAGAGTTTTATAACACTGAAAACTAAATCAATCATAAAATCAATAAGCCAATAAAAAGAAAAATATTGTATAAAATTTATTTTAAGTACGTTTATTTTTTGTTTTGGGGGTCTTCTTGGAGAAAGTGGAGGCACACCAGGTGATGCTCAGGGGTTACTCTTGGCTCTGCACTCAAAATTACTAATGGCAATGCTCAGGGGACCATATGAGATGGTCAGCTCTATGCATAACAAGTATCCTATCCACTCTTCTATCACTCTGGCCCCTTTTGAGTACATTTATAATTATTAACAATCATTAGGCGAGACCTGAATTTGCTTCTCATAGCATAGGTAACTCAATAAACGTGGAATTGGTTATTGTCTGTTCAAACAAACAAAAGACAGATCTTTCTTTTCTATCATTTATACTTAAACTGTGGTCACTTCTCAGAGAACATGCAATGCCAAATTCGTGAAGCTGGTACACTTCTGGGCTAAGAACCAAGTTTCTGGTAAATTTACTCTTTCATTCTTAAATCTTGGGTTGAGTTTTAATCTACCTTATAGCTTTAGGCAAAATGATGTTTTATGGCTTTAGTTTTATTAAAATGTAATTTCCTGTTTCCAAGAAAGCATCTGATGAATGAATAGAGGGATTAAGGATAAATAAATTAAATAAAATACACAAATTAGATTTTCCTTATTAGTAGCCAAATTTAAAGACCAAGAAGGTGACGCAAGATGTGGCAGGGCAGTGTCTGAAAGAATTGGAACAAGCCCTCAGACCTTCCCACCATCTCTCTAATTTTTCTATAGTCTTCAGCTTCCCCACTACCTTTGGTCAGGTCTTAGTTTATGTGCTTTAATCTCTGGTCTTTCTGACACACACATTCCTTACACTATATACTATTTTATATATATGTATGTATATATATATTTCTATTTCTCTATCCTATCTCATCACTTCTCTCTTTCCTTTCTTCTGCTTTTGTATCCCTTTTTATTATTCTCTTTCTTTCTTCTACTTTTCATGTTAATCAAGTTTTCCTACCTGAATTTTTTTCTGTTATTCTTTCTTTCTTATTTCATTGTGTTTCACACATACAAAAATACATTATCTGTGTATCACTATTTCTAGTGTAGTTGGTTTAAGTCTATTGGTTATATAAAGCATTTGGAATGATAAAATCTTTCCACATGTAGTCTCAAAATATTCGGATCATTTTATTCTCTCATTTCTCTCTTACAGATTTATTTTTTCTTTCATTTTATCCATTTACCTTTAATAGGGATATTAGTGAACTTCAGGTTTTCGTATGGTGACTATAAAAAGAAGCCTTCTTGGAGTCAGGGGAATTAAAACCAAATTTTTTTTTTTTTTGCTTTAAATCAAAAGTAGGACATCAACATTGTTTACACCGGGAAATGCCCTGCCTAGCCAAGGCAAGTTCTGATAGAAGAAACAGATGTGGGAGACACATCCTTTCCCAAGCCCTGTCTCTGCTCACTGTATCGTTTAGCTTATGACTTCTGGGCAGTTCTGGGTATGGCATTTTATAGGCTTCTAGCTACCTTATAGTTTTATCTCCGAGACTTGCCAAAAGTACTTTGCATAGCACCAAACGATAGCTTTCTGATCTTCTATTCTAAATCTACATCTTACAAGAAGCTGAAGATCTAAGTTTCCCTCTCTTATCCCTAGAGGAGACTCCAAACAGGTGGAGGGCACATGGGTGAAAACTGAGATGGGTAGGGCCTCAGAATATCTCTTGTAAGTCTTCCTATTACTTCTCCTTTCCTCTGAAACTCAAAGACAACATCTTGCTGGTGAGCTCCTTGCACATAGCATGGCCTCTTTTGTTCTTTGCCACCTGTTCATCTATGCAACAAATGTCTACTTAATACAATGTCATGGAACGTGCTTGGCCCGGGGAAAGGTCAATTAATATGTTAGACACACTGTAGCTTATAGCCTAGGGGAGAAGACAGACTTGAACATGTACTCCTGCCAAAGGCAGGAAAGGGCCTAAAATTCTCAGGCTCTAAACACCGTGCTGACATCGGAACAAGTACTCACTATGTGAAGGACACTATGTGAAACACATTATCCTATTAAATCCTTTAGTCCTAGGAAAAGCAATTTATTAGTGTCTCCTATTTATGTGCAAGGAATCTAAGAGTCACATAAATTGAATACATTTTCTAATATCAAATGGTTACTAAGTGAAGAAGCATAATATGAACCGAAACCTATTGTATGAAAGGACTTAGGAGGGAAGGGGGGGAGAGAGAGACAGAGACAAAGACAGAGACAGAGAGACAGAGAGACACAGAGAGAGATGTGCCTGTCATAGAAGGGCCTGAAAGGGAAACTGTGGACATTGATATTGGGAAATGTACACTGGTGGAGGGCGAGTGTTAGAACATTGTATGACTGAAACCCAATCATGAACGACTTTGTAACTGTATCTCATGGTGATTCAATCAGAAAAGGGAGAAAGAAAGAAAGAAAGAAAGAAAGAAAGAAAGAAAGAAAGAAAGAAAGAAAGAAAGAAAGAAAGAAAGAAAGGGAGGAAGGGAGGAAGGAAGAAAAGAAGGGAGGAAGGAAGGAAGGAAGGAGAGAAAGAGAAAGAAGGAAAGAGAAAGCGAAAGAAAGAAGGAAAGAAAGACAAAGAAAGGAGGAAAGAAAGATAGAAAGAGAAAGAAAGAAGGAAAGAAAAAGAAAAAGAGATAGAAATAAGGAAAGAGATAGAAAGAAAGAAGGAAAGAGGGATAGAAAGAGAAAGAAAGAAAGAAGGAAAGAAAGAAGGAAAGAAATAAAGAAGGAAGGAAAGAAAGAAGGAAGAAAGGAAGGAGATAGGGGAAGAAAGAAAGAGAAAGAAGGAAAGAGAGATAGAGAAAGAAAGAGAGATAGAAAGAGAAAGAAAGAAGGAAAGAGAGAAAGAGAAAGAAAGAAGCAAAGAAAGAAAGAGAAAGACAAAGAAAAAACAAAGAGAGAGAACGGAAAGAAAGAAAGAAAGAAGGAAAGAAAGAAAGAAAGAAAGGAAGGAAGGAAGGAAGAAAGAAAGAAAGAGAAAAATAGAGACATTTGAGAGTTAGTTGAAGAACTAGCATGACAGTTTAACTCCTAATTCTAATAAGGAAGGAAATCTAAGAATACTCTAAATGTAAAGCTGCAAATTAATGATCAAAAGTCAAGTCTGTCTAGACCTCAGACTACGTGATCATCTTTTTAAAAAGTAGCAGTGTTCTCAGTGAATTGAATTCTGGCATTGAGTTCAGATTTCCTAACAAGAGGTAATAGACAAACTGACCGGACATAGAACATAATACATAATACATGCAAGGCAGTTAGGCTTTGGTAGATAAATCCATTTCTTTGACAAGTGCTTTTATAAATATTTGTTGTGCATTTCAGACATTAGGAAAAAATTGAAGTGTTGCCTGTTGAATTTTATAAGAAAAGATATATATGACTTTGATTTAATATTATAATGACTATAAAATATTGGGCTTTTTCATGTTCAAATCTTATGGGAATTGAAAGGTTTTTACAAGTATCTAACTGGAAATAGTTGTCCATTATACATTTGTGAACTGAACATTCTTATGTGTTGGAAAAGCCCTGGGTGTAAATTGTCCAAATGTGCTTAAGAATCCTTTGCATATTGTTACTGACTGGACTGAGATCTGTTTTTTGCAACTTATGACAAGTTTACATATTTTGTATGATTGTTAATACTGAGTTCTCGTCCAGGGAAAGGTTGACTCTTTATTTCAGGAATCTTTGTGTATTTTGTGGTCCTTTGTAAAACATAGCATGTGTGTAATTAAAAACACAGAAAAACAAGCATCTCCTTTTCAGTTAAAAAAATAAAAAGTCTTGATTAGCATCTTGTATATTTCTTACTTACCAGATATGTTTCTAAACCACCTGGGAAGAAGCACAACTCAACAGTATAGTTTATGCGACTTCATGAGACAGTGATTTCATTGAAAACAGGAAAACTAACTCCATAATTGACACCTGGTGATGATGTGTCCATAATAATGGTGATGAGGGGCTGGAGTGATAGCACAGCGGGTAGGGTGTTTGTCTTGCATGCGGCTGACCCAGGTTCGATTCCCAGTATCCGATATGGTCCCCTGAGCACCGCCAGGAGTAATTCCTGAATTGCAGAGCCAGGAGTAACCCCTGTACATTGTCAGGTATGACCCAAAAAGCAAAAAAAAAAAATGGTGATGATAAATGATAGTGGCTTGATGGATGAGGAGTAAAGAAGCTTTAGGAAACATGAAGGTAGAAGGAGAAGAAAGAGAAGGAGAAGGAGGAGAAGGTTTTTAATAAAAATAATGATAGTACAGTGGGTAGGGCATTGGCCTTGCACGAAGCCAGCCTGGGTTGAGTCGACAGCACCCCATATAGTCTCCTGAGCCCATTTGGAGTGATCCGTGAGCACAGAGCAAGGGGTAAGTGCTGAGCATCTTTGGGTATGCCCATCCCCCCACTTATTATTTTATTTTTTTCTCAAAAAAGACAAATTTGCTCTTGGTACATTTTAGTTATCTTCATCAAAGGATTATTTTATTTTGTCTACCCCCGATTTTATTTTATTAAAGTGCCATGAGTTACAAAGTTACTCCTACTTGGGTTTTTGACATACAATGCTCTATTACTGATTCAAGCACCAGTGTCAATTTCCTTCCATCAGTGTTCCCAGGTTCCCTCTCCTAAGTCCCTTCCCCAGCCACTACCTGTTCGAATAAAATTTTTTTTTAAATGACAATCATCAGGGGACAATGGTAGGGTTCATCTTCTAAACTATAAGAAGTTCTTCACTGAGAAAGAAATGCTTGAAAGCAATAATTACTCAATAGAAAGTTTGTCTTATGGAAGAGTTTTAACACAGATAATGAATAAAGTTAAATAAAAATGCGGGGTAATGGAAAAGGACAGAGTTTCATTTTCATGATAAACTATAGATGTTCCCTTTGAGATCAATACTGTAGTTTGAGGAGGTTTTATTTATTTATTTATTTATTTATTTATTTATTTATGTTAGGGCTGGTGGTGAAATTTAGGTCATGTCTGATGGTGTTTGTGGGCTACTCTGCTCTGTGATTGGGGTTTGCTCCTGAGGAACTCAGGGACCATTCAGTACTGGAGACAAACTGGCACTTGCCTTGCAAGTGCCTGAACTGAACCCCAACCCCCCCCAACACACACACACACACACACACACACACACACACACACACACACACACACTATGTCTGTGGACCCAAGAAAAGGTTTTTTTTAGGCTGAAAATTAACTAAAAATTCTGCTCAGAAAATTCCAGAAAAATCTTGTAGGTCTTGTTTAGAAGGGGTCTAGAGCATTTCTGTATGATTGTGCACTGAATGATTGTGCACAAAAAGCCATTATTGCAGTATAATGGCTTTTCTCATCAGAGCAGCAAACAAATGTGATTAGTTTGATTGTATTTGTACTTCATTGTTGACATCACTTTTTTCAAGTTGTTTTATTGTCCATTAAAAATGGCTTTGTGCTTTAAATTTTTTTCAGTGAATAATGAGAAATGATGTTAAAATGCTTCCTCACCCATTGTTAAGTGCACTACTGCCTTTTTCTTTTTTCTTGATATAATTAGAAAAAGGAAGAAGGATTTCAAGCATTTACCCTAATCTTTATTATGCCTTATTAGTGGAATATTTTTTGGTTGTTCTAATGTATTTTAAAGGTCACACTTTTTATTTCAGTGCTTTCAGGTTTCTTTGCATCCCGCTAGAGTTAGGCCATCCTAAGAATCACCTGTCTTCCACCCCATGTGGTCAATAATAGAGGTATTCCAATACTCTTCATTATTATTATTACTACCATGAAAATGTACCATTTTTAAAAATTCAAATACTGTGAGATACAGACCGGAGCGATAGCAAGGCGGGTGTGGCGTTTGACTTGCATGCAGATGACCCAGGTTTGAATCCTCCATCCCTCTCCGAGAGCCCGGCAAGCTACTGAGAGTATCCTGCCCACACAGCAGAGCCTGGCAAGCTACCCGTGGTGTATTCGATATGCCAAAAACAGTAACAATAGGTTTCACAATGGAGACATTACTGGGGCATGCTGGAGCAAATCAATGAACAACAGGAAGACAGCGCTAACAATGCAGTACTAAATGTGAGATACACAGTTATAAAGTTCATGATTGGGTTTTGGTCAGACAATGTTCCAACACCTGTCTCTTAACCAGTGCATATTTCCCACCACCAATGTCCCCAGTTTCCCCACTTTCACTGCCTTACCCCCACTCCCAGTCTACCTCTATGAAAGGCACTTTTCTTCTCTCTGTCTCTGTCTCTCTGTCTCTGTCTCTGTCTGTCTGTCTGTCTCTCTCTCTCTTCTTCCTTTTGGGCATTATGGTTTGCAATATAGGTACTGAAAGGTTATCATGTATATCCCTTTACCTACTTTCAGCACTCAGTTGTTTTCTAGGATCATTTCCAACTATCTATATCACAGGAAAACGCACCACTTCTTTAATTCAACTTAGATCTGCTCTGATATTCCATTTGATTTTCCAACTTTTTTCTGAAAAAATCATCTGAATTTCCCCCATCCGTCTTTCCAATAGGCATTTAATAAGATATTATTATGTAGGTAGGATGGGAAATGATGAAGAACAGACATGAATCCAGGAAGGGAAGGAAGTGAATTCCTTCCTTCAAAGAACTCTGTTTACTCGCTTGTGAAAGAGCAGAAAAGAAGGGGGGAAGTTTGTATTTTGGGCTCACAGAGGGAAAGCTGAGTTCTTTTGAAGATGAAAAATCGTAGTTTGGCTTTGTTCCTGCCATTTTGTTTTGACTGGGCCCTGTATTCGGTACTAAAATCACTGGGACCTCCAAGAAAGGTTGAATTGGGGCTTGGCCTTTGAGAACTGAGGCAGAACCCTTTGGCCTTGCTGTCCATTCCTCTCTAGTACCGCACCCTTGATATTGGGCCAGGAGAGCATGAGCCCTGGGGCCAGGGCGGAGCGATGTCAACATGTTCAAGGCTGTATTTGCTTCCATGTCAGTCATTGCTTGCGACAATAAAAATGATCAAATGAGCCTGTTTTTTATATTTCTATTGGCAGGAACTGTGTATCTTGTTGTTTTGCCCAGAGCACTTTTTTTTTTTTTTAAAGTGGCCAATTCTGAAGTCTGAGAAATTGACTTGGGTCAAGAAACTGGAAACTTTAAGGATTTCTGTCAACCTTCTTTTATGTATGATCTGTTGGTGATATCAAATTCAAGGTTCTAAGACATCCTGAAATAAAAACTCTTGGTCAAGAAAAAGATATGTTGAATTCTTAGAAGATAGAAAACATGATTATCAAATCATGATTATCAACATGATTATCAAATCATGTTGGTCAGTAAAAACTGGTCTTCAGCTACTTTTAAGTCTCAAAGGCAGGGAGCAAACCCAAGTTTAGCACTTTATTTCATGTAGGAATGATGTTGTACAGTTTATGTAGCCTCATCCAAATGCTTCTACCAGCACTCTCTCTCTCTCTCTCTCTCTCTCTCTCTCTCTCTCTCTCTCTCTCTCTCTCCCTCTCTCTCTCTCTCTTTCAATGGATAGCTGAGAAACTTGTCTTCTGGTGGTTAATTTGTTAATCCCGAGGAAAGGAAGGTGGAAGTTGGAAAAGTAATCCTGAGAGCCTTGAGACTCTGACTCGTTCAAGGAAACTTTATTATTTTTTATAACTTTTAAGCAAGGTTTGCTAGTGTCAGTAGTCTGGTTGTCAGGAGTAAACAGCCAGTGGAACCTGGCTGCTATACCCTGTCTAAGAATCTTGAAAGAAAGTAATATTCACACGGGAAGTAAGGGGGCCCTGTAAGAAACCCTAAAATCATCAGGTGTGCACAACAGGTTGAGATAATGGCAGAACACAGATTTTCTAGATGCTTGTACTTTTTCCTTTTTTAATAAAGCTAGGCTTCTGCCATTAATTTTCTAAGGGCCACTTTTTTTTAATGTTCCACCCTACCCCTTTGGTTTCTGATTAAATAGATATATTTTGATTATCTTTGAGGGAGAGAGAGAGAGAAAGTTTTGGCACTTTAGGCCCTGGCTTGATCTCTCCCCCTTATTTCGATTTACCAACAACTCCTTGTTGTTTCCTTCCTTCTTTTCTCTCTTTCCCTGTCTTATAAGTCTTAGCACTCGTTGCTTTGAAAATTTTAACTCCAGCAGTTTGCAACACAAATGTACTTTAATCTAACAGTTATATTTTGTGACAGGATCCATAAAAGATTATTTCTGGTTTCTTTTTTCTATCAAGAGAATCACCATCCTGAAAATGTATTTTTTTTAAAAAAATAAAAATAATGAAATAAATTGATTCATTGTTTTGGAATGGGTATGCCCTTGGTTTGGAATGGACTTGGAATTTAAAAAAAATACAAAAATGAGAAACATTTTCTGGCCAGTTTGGGGCAATTTATATGGTACCTTTGAGAGTCCCCAGAACTCTGAATCTAATCAAGATAAGAAGAACTGGAACAGCTGAAAAAATTCACACGCATTCTCAGGCACATGTGACAAAGAGAGCCAGGTTTTTTGAGGGTGGAGTATGGTAGGACCCCCAAAATTCTGATTACAAGCCCCGGAAGACCTGATTCATCATGGTTGTGAAACTGAAAGCATGCTATCTTGTCCCTGTGTGAAAGTTCACTTTCAAAATGAAAAGAGATGGGATGAGAAAAATTTTTAGGAGAGACATTGCTTTATTTTCAAAAACCATTTGTCATACACTAGAAATAGAGATAAAGGCAGTTTTAGCAAAAAACATTTCATGGCTCTTGAGACTAGTATTATGATTTTTATTCCTTTTATTTAGGCACCATGATTTGTAAACCATTAATAATCTTTTTGTTCCATTACTGTTCCAATTCAAAACCTACCATAAGTGTCACTGTCCCAGGTTTCCCCCCACTTCCCCACACCACCTCCTTAACAAACTCATTGAAATGATGACGGTGATGATGATGATGATGATGGTGATGATGATGATGAATTGAACAGCATAAAAAGGCATGTCTTAAAACATTTGATGGATTTCCATCTTGGAATTCCCCCACTGATTTTTCTTAGCACCACCTTGTATATGTAACAAAGATGAGAAATGTGTAGAGTTTAAGAAGAATGGTAATAGTACTGTAGGCTTGTAAAGAGAGTTCAAAGTGAGTCACAAAGAGGTCTAGTTTTATTTATTTATTTATTTTATAGGTATCATCATCTGTGAAGCACCTAACAACAAATTAGATAAATTCACAGGAGTCCTCTCTTGGAACGACAGCAAACACTCCCTCAACAATGAGAAGATAATCCTGAGGGGCTGTGTCCTGAGAAACACCAGCTGGTGTTTTGGAGTGGTTATTTTTGCAGGTACAGCAGATTACTCAGGACTGTTAATGGGAGATCCCTTTCTGTGATACATATTGGCATGGTCTAGAGTGCTTGGGGTCACATGAACACTGGGCTTGGGTTCTATGGAAGGTGCTGCTCTAATGTTGGAGGAGTGCAGAGTATCAGGGCAGACACCTCTGGCCCAGAGTAGTCTCTTTGGTCCCCTTGTGTCAGGAATCACTGATGTTATCAACATACTTTTGGGTTTGGGCGCCTGAATTATGCAGTTGAAGCTACCACTCTTTAAGTTCTAGTTCATTAACTCCATCTAATATACCCTTCATTATTTCATGTAATAATCAACCTTAAAGTGTGTGTGTGTGTGTGTGTGTGTGTGTGTGTGTGTGTGTGTGTGAAGAATGTGATAAAGAACTCCCTTGCTGCTGTTGTTTTTATAGGTTACAGTGGCCCAGTAGCTCTCTGGCAAAATCATCTCCTAGGCCTGCACTCTGGGCTTTTCTAACTATTTGTCAACATGAGGTCTAAGACAGGGATTCCTAAAATATCACTGGGTAGGGGAAGGAGATAAAGTACATCTTATTCTTCTTGATGGCAACTTGGCCACTTTTTCTTTTTCTCTCCTCTATCTCTATGGGCCCAAGGTGGTAGCTAGTGTCCTGCTAAGGAAACTTACAGTAGCACCATTTTGTAAAGTTACTCAAATTGGACTCAGACATCAATTGCCAGCCTTGATTTTTAAAAATCCTGTCTATTGTGCCACCAAATTAAGATGTGTTTTAGGGCTGTTGACTATATGTGCAATCGAAATTGGAATGTTTTTCTTAACTGTTTTTTTTTTCCAGCACCAAAATGTTTGTTAAAGACTCAAAAGTGTTCCAAACCTGGAAATATCTTTCAATTCTGCCTAAATACTCTCAGCTGTGGGTATTAGCAAGGCTCTTGCTCTGGTACACAGCCATTGTAAGGACTTGGGAAATCCCTAGAAATGAGGCCTTATGTGTTCTATCTGGGGATAAAATCTGGTTTTGTAGTTCTCTAACTTGATGCTTTTATTTTTTAACCATAGAAAAAATTATGATCACATACTTTATCTAATTTTCATCTTTCTTACATTGGAGAAAGAGAGTGAGGCTAATACATAAACTTTGGTTTATCTCCTTACTTAATAAAGTTCTAGAAAGTTTTCTGAAGGGCAGCACCCACTTGATTTGCTCCCTGTCATGGTAGAAATGGAGGTGCTTCAGGGCTGGAGTAATAGCACAGCAGGTAAGGCATTTGCCATGCACGTGACTGACCTGGATTCGATTTCCAGCATCCCATATGGTCCCCTGAGCACTACCAGGAGTAATTCCTGAGTGCATGAGCCAGGAATAACCCTTGAGCATTGCTGGGTGTGACCCAAAAAGCAAAAAAAAAAAAAAAAAAAAAGAAAGAAAAAAAGAAATGGAGGTGCTTTATCATGTGAATGGGCAGTAGTCCAAAAGTTTGTTTGCATTTGTGTGATTCTGTTTGGAGTGACTCATTCGATTATAGAGTATGTTATGCTAGAACAGCTGCTATTCTGAGTCACACTGGGGCCAAGACTTCCTTCTTAAGGCTGGTTCTATGGGAAAATGTTTCTACTTTGAAGGAAGTAGGTGGCTATATTGCACAGGTCTCCCTCAAAAGAATTATAACAGGAAGTTTACAAAATTTAAATCAGGCAAATCTGGGTTCAGTTTTGTTTATCAGTTTTAGAATGATAAAATAAAACCGTACAAAGCCTTGGTTGCTTAAAATTCCAAAGTTGAGTTTCCTTCACTATGACATGGGCTAGTAATAGAGTACATTATTATTATATTATTGCAAATACTCCATGTGATAACGTATACAGAAGAGGGTTCTTGATAAATGTTATTTTCCTTTCCCCCATTTCTCCCTTTTTTCATCATAGATTCCAGAATATTTTTCTGCTCCAGAGAGCTGGGAAAACTTTCTGCTCTCTGACTTGATTTTGGTAGGGATTATGAATATTTGGTAGGGAATAGAATATTCTTTTCCTTTGTTGCCTGAATGTTTATTTTCAGGAGGTCCTTTATAATGTAGATAAGTAGGTAATTATAAAGCAGAGTATGTCTGCATTAACTTTAGCCTGGGCACAATTGTTCATAGAAAGCTTAACTAGACTAATAGCAATGAGAAGAATAAAAGATTTGTTTCATCAACATCAGAATAGAATAGATGCAATATTGCAAATGCTGTAAGTCTCGAGGCATTTAATTCGGGGAACTAGTTCCAAGTGAAAACCTGGATCTTATGAACTGACAGAAAGCAAACTATCAACTTTTCTTTTCACATTACCTTAGTTATATAACCCTTCCAGGTGATACTTCACAAATCTAGAATTTAGGAGGATCTAATGTATATTATAGTTAGGCTATGCCTCTGTGAAAATGTCTTCTCCTTTATTTTCAAGAAAGGAAAAGAACATATTTCTGGGTTAGGAGTTTTGTTCGTTTAAAGAGCCCACAATAGTGCATCTTGGTGGATTTAGCATTTCATGCTAGATGTGTTACATTTAACTCTCCCGATATACTCTTCCTCTTTCTTACTTTTCTCTTTGCCCTTGAAGACTGATTAATGTATTTCCTTGAACTTTGGTTCTAGCTGGGTTCTGTTACTGGGAATCCATGGAAAGAGAGTAAAGGGAGATGGGGACTAAAGAGAGTGTAGCAGATGACCTGGATTTGATTTCTGGTACCCATAGGGTTTTTAGAGCCCTTTTAGGGTAATCCCTGAGCACAGAGCCAAAAGTAACTCTTCAGTACTGCTGGATGTTGTCCCCGAACAATAGCACTGTAGCACTGTCGTCCCTGTTGTTCATCGGTTGCTCAAGTGGACACCAGTAACGTCTCCATTGGGTAACTTTTTGTTACTGTTCTTAGCATATCGACTATGCCACAGGGAGCTTGCCATGCTCTGCCATTCGGGCGGAGGAATAGAACCCAGGTCGGCCTCGTGCAAGGCTAACATGCCCTACCCACTGTGCTATTGCTCCAGTTTCCCCCAAAACAATCACTGTGTCACTGTCATTCCCGTTGCTCATCAATTTGTTTGAGCGGGCACCAGTAACGTCTCTCATTGAGAGACTTATTGTTACTGTTTTTGGCATATTCAATACACACCGGTAGCTTGCCAGGCTCTGCTGTGCAGGCTCCATACTCTTGGTAGCTTGCCGGGCTCTCCTAGAGGGGCGGAGGAATCAAACTCAGGTTGGCCGTGTGAAAGGCAAACACCCAACCGCTGTGCTATCACTCCAGATCCCCCAAACAATAAATAAATAAAAAACAAAAAAATAAAGGGACAAAAAAGACAGAAGTCCAGGTACTTATCTCCATGCTGCCTCCCTGTATTCTCACTTCAGGTTGGACTAACACAAATTTTCTCTTCCCTAGATTTATCCTTTGTCAATGTGTCATCTTTTCCATCTCAGGAATCTGAAGAAGTCTCAGTCTTAACTATATATTAATCAAACCAAGTAACCAATTGATTAAGTCATAGGTCATTTCTTGTAGTCTAAAAATATTTAAGCTCTAGTAAAATGTGCTCTAAAACTAGATATATCTGGATTGAAATTCTGGCCCTGGCAGTTACTAACAAGAAGTATCAGGCATGCTGAATTCTTTAAGACTCAATTTTATTATTAGTGAACTCATTCAATAATAGACCTAGTTTTGACCAGTTATACTAGTTAGTAGAAAGAGTAGATGAAAAATATGTACTTTCATGGCCTAAAATTCCCAGGTGCTAAATAACCTAGTTATTTAGTGAGAGTCTTCTATAAGCCAAGCACTATATTATTTGCTCATTTGCAATTATGAACATAAGAAAACCCAGTGAAGTCTCTTTTGGCCTGGTATGAGAGATAATATTAATTATTTGTCATAATGAATATATAATCTCAAGTTGAGATAAGTGATCTAAAGAATAAGAACATGGATTTACAAGAGTATTGAAATGAGGGAAAAGACAAGTACTTGAAAGACCCAAAACCATAGACAAAGGCCCTGCGGTGAAAGGGACAAAAATGAGGTCGAAAAACTTGGGTCAATGTAGAATAAGAAAACCTTATGGGTAAGAGAGAGCAATGTGACTGGAGATATGGCTAGGAGCTAGAGCATGTAGGACTTGTGGTGTGTATTAAGAACTTTTGTCTTTATCCTAAGAGCTTTGGAAAGTCATCACTAGTTTTTTTGAACATGTGCAATGTGTTTCTGTGTTTCATTTGAGATGTTCATTTTTGCCTACAGTGCTTGCAAAGTTCATAAATAGAAAGTCTGATAAAGAAAGTATATTGGGATGGGGGGAGGAAAAATATTACTGTCATAGGCAGAATAGATCCAGGGAGAAAAGGTTATCAGACTTATATTATAACCCAGTTGAGAGGTGATGATAATTTGGTCTGGAGACATCATGGAGCTAAAGCACCGGGTGATTAGATATGGTGCTTTTCACTGAGGTCAAGTCTTGGAGGAAGATCATAGTTTGGTTGCACACATATCACTTAGGGACTTTAGAAGAGATCCAGGTAGATATATCACACAGGTATAAATGAAAATGTGTTAAATACATGGGTTTATATCTCAGTGTTATACATGTGGCTTATGGATAATAACTGGGACTATGGTATTAGATAAGACTTGCAATTGCAGAGTGTGTTGGAGAAGAAAAGTTGGTCTTTCTCTGAGTCTTAGGGAATTCCAATATTAATGACTGGAGAGAGGGGGAGATTCTTCATATGTGCCAAAAAAGTCACCAAAGAATAAAAAGGCAGGGGAGTACTGTATAACACAGAAGCTAAGGGAAGAGTGTGTTTCAAACAGATGGAATAATCAATAGTGCCAAAGGTTGCTAAGCAAACAAAGCAAGCATGGTGGATATTATAATAACAACAAATCTCTTTGGATGGAGTGATAGGCCCAAAAATGTGTCTGAATGATGAGAAGATGAGGCAATAGGAACTGATGAATACAAAAAAATAAATTAAGACCTGTGACTATAGGAGAAGAGATGTGTATGTCAACATCTGTGGATGTATTTAAATAGAGCTTAACAAAAACATAAAGTAGATTCTTTGCTAATCTGTCTCTGCTTACATACCTAAAAGATGTACATTTTTAGCACCAACTGTCTGTTACTATTTCAGCCTTTAGCAATCACAAACTTTATTTGCTCTTTGTGATCTTTATTACAAAAGAAACATTTCCCATCCTCCATGCCCATCTGATTTTAATAAATGATTCTGTGAAAATGTGGGTGGTCTCCTTTACACAGCTGTGGCTGAGAATAGAAATTATACTGGAGTACAATTTTCAGCTCAAGACAGTGAATTGTTATGGGACCCTAATCTTTGTTTCAATTTGTCCTGTAAGTAAATGGAAAGTCTTTGAAGGTTTGATCCATGATCCTTGATTTTGAGAATGGCTTCTAATTTCACATGTGTCTTCCTTCTTTTCTTTATTTCATTTCCCCTTACTTTATATTAAATAACTGCATGGAATGATTGTAATTATGAGAGGATAATGTGGAGAAGGAAAACTAGAGTAGTCACATTTAATTAAATATTATATGATCTTATTTATCATCTATTCTATCCATATAGGATTTCCTTAGCAACATAGCTAATATTTTCCTTTGTTAATCAACTAATAATCCATCTTGAAAGCATGTAATAATGTTCTTAGGAATTTTTGAATGGGGCATTTAGTATTAACATTGTTAATGATATTCTAATAATTTAACAGTTAACATTTCCTTCTTACTTTCCCCCAGGTCCTGACACTAAACTAATGCAGAACAGTGGTAAGACAAAGTTTAAAAGGACAAGCATAGATAGATTGATGAATACTCTAGTATTATGGGTGAGTTACTATAACAAAATTAGCAAAATCACTAGTCATTGTTATTTTAATTTCTTTTTTGTGTTTTACTGTTTTTTTTTGAAGATTCTCCTGTGTACTTGTGAATTTTGCATTTTGGGCCCAGATTTACTAGCTTATACTTTCTAGATTATAATTTTTCAACTGTTGGTATAGTTTCTCCTAGAGATAGGTGCTTTTTAGAAAATTTCATAGTCTTTTCCACATTGTAAAGATTCATTAAAAAATGAAAAAAACAATTAAAAATACCCATACTTTTAAGGTTGTTTGGCCTTTTTGGCTTACCTTTCTTTGCTCATGTCTTTTCTCTATGCTTTGGACAGGGCTGGTTTTGTGGGTGAGTGAACTGTGCAACCACAATCTCTCATGTAGAGGGACCTCACTCTTGCCTTATTGGTCCGCTTCTCTGTGTAGAGTGAGTCATTTTTTAACAAGAGATCCTGTATTTTCTTTCTTTCTTTTTTAAAACATTTTATTGAATAACCGTGAGATAGTTATAAGCTTTCGTGTTTGAGTTACAATCACACAATGATCAAACACCCATCCCTCCACCAGTGCACATTCCCCACCACCAATATCCTGGGTATACCTCCCCTTTCCCACCCTCCCTCTGCCTCCATGGAAGACAATATTCCCCATACTCTCTCTCTATTTTGGGGCATTATAGCTTGTAACACAGACACTGAGAGGTCATCATGTTTGGTTCATTATCTATTTTCGGTGCACATCTCCCATCCCAACTGGTTCCTCCAGCCATCATTTTCTTAGTGATCCCTTCTATATTCCATCTGTCTTCTCCCCTTTGTCCATGAAGCAGGCTTCCAGCTATAGGGCAATCCTCCTGGCCCTTGTATCTACTGTCTTTTGGTGTCAGCCTCATGTGACGTTATTCTATACTCCACAACACAAATGAGTGCAGTTTTTCTATGTCTGTCCCTCTCTTTCTGACTCATTTCACTTAGCATGATACTCTCCATGTCTATCCATTTATAAGCAAATTTCATGACCCCATCTCTCCTAACAGCTGCATAGTATTCCACTGTGAGGATGTACCAAAGTTGTTGTTTTTTTTTACCTGTAGACATGATTTATTAATTAATTTATTTTTAAAATTTTTTATTAGTAAATCACTGTGGGATACAGTTAAAAACTTATGAACTTTCATGTTGTACCAAAGTTTCTTTAACCAGTCATCTATTTTAGGGCACTCAAGACCCTATATTTTCATTTTACACTCAACCCTGACAATTATGTAGCTAATTCTGCTTATAAATCTGCTAAGGCCCACATTATAATTCTCCTCATTAACTTAGTCTTCTCATCCTTCTAGCCCGTGTATATCTCTTTCCTCTGAAAGTCTTTTCTTTTCTGCTTCTGGATTTTGAATGGTTATTTAAAGCAAGTCACTATTTGTTTAGTAGAAAACTCAGGTATTCAGTGCATCCTATCCCTTTGTCAGTTTATATTGTGCTGTACTTTATTGTTATTTGCTTCCTTTTGCTTTTACCTTTTTGGGTGACCATATAATTTCTTCTCATCAATAATTTTGAAAGTGAAGGGAAGGAACACTATTAATATATTGATATTATACTTGGACAATAGATACAAAATAACGTGGAGCAGGACAAATCAGATGATATGATCTTTTTCATATAAGCTTTAAATATATGCCCTCGTCATGAATCAACCATGTGACATTGTTAGCTTTATACTCAAAGACTAGTTATACAATATTTCTTTGATTCTATTTTAATTTATCTTGTGCTTAACCCATAAAGTATGAAAATAATTGTTCCTATCTCAGAGTCGATGGAAGAGTTAAATGGTACAATACATATAAAATATTTAGTCACATTTTTGACATAAGAATGCAAATTTTTTTTCTGATACAAGAATGTTAAATCTTACTTATGATCAATGAAAAGAACTTCTCATAACTTTATTTTCAATGACAATTTTTTCGAAGTGGGCATGCAGTTAGATTGTGTTGATATAACCAATTCTAACTCCAGGTTAATCTTAACCAGTCTTCCATTCTTATTTCAGATTTTTGGGTTTCTGGTATGCTTGGGAACAATTCTTGCAATAGGAAACTCAATCTGGGAGAGTCAAATTGGGAACCAATTCAGAAGATTTCTCTTCTGGAATGACGGAGAAAAGAACTCTGTGTTTTCAGGATTCTTAACATTCTGGTCCTATATTATTATCCTCAATACAGTTGTACCCATTTCATTATATGTGAGGTAAGATAAGAGTTTGTAATTTCCTATGGTCACTATGTTAAATGCCTTCTTTGTGTATGGGTAGTTATTTTTTACTGGATTTAAAGTTACAATAGAGATATAAATGTCTTGCTCTAGCAGTTTATTATCTTGTACAGCTGTTAAAAATGAGGCGATTAGATTGCTTAAACTGTTAAATTTTTTGCATTAAAAATTATAATACATGTATTTAAATTTTCTTCTTGATTCCATCTCAGGTATATATGGAGTAAAATATATTTGCATGTAGCCTGATCAATTAGAAGTAGGTAGATATTGGGTAGAAAACAAACATTTAGGTACATTTAGTGAGATGGTGCCTTCCTGCTACTAGTCTGGCTCCAGATACCTGGATTCAGATCCCATTATACCACTAACTAACTCATAGCCCTGAGCAACTGAATTTACCTTCTAGTGTGTCAGATTCCTTATTTTAAAATTGGGGAAAATAATAACAGAATTTTATTAGGAGTATAAAAATACCTATACAACTCTAGGAATGCCCGACACACTGTAAGGGCTTAATGTATATTATTTTTACTATTATTAGTCATAACTTTAAATGAGAACATAAATGCTGGTCATGCTTGTCATTTGTTAAACGGAAAGTATGATCCACAATTCTCACTAATGTGTCACTTCTAGATTTGGTCCTACAAATTAGAGCTTGCTCTATATTCTCCATATGCAGGTAGGGCATTTGCCTTGTATGTGGCTGACCCGGGTTCAATTCCTCCCTCCCTCTAGGAGAGCCCAGCAAGCTACGGAAAATATCCCACTCATAGTGCAGAGCATGGCAAGCTACCCGTGGTGTATTCGATATGCCAAAAACAGTAATAACAAGTCTCACGATGGAGACGTTATGGGATGACAGTGACAGTGACATATATATGTTTGTGTGTTTATGTTAGCATGTGCTTATTTCCTGTGTGTATATAATATATATATACACATATATACATTATATATGTACACATATTTTGTACTCTAAGATATTTATTTACCCATCACTTTCCTTCTATGTACATATATATCTGCTTAAGTATGAATATGTTTCATGAGCCTTAGGAGTTGGTCTTGATTCTGTACCTAAGATATTCTTGATCTTAATCCTACCAACATTGAGCCAGACAGTCCCAGAGACACTGGAGCCAAGATTGATATTGGTTATTCGACATTCTTCATCACCAGTATTTTAACAATACACAAAATCATCAACTATAAATCCCCACTAATTTTTACGAGCTTCTTTTTCTCTCTTTCCAAAAGTTTGAGCTATGATGAAGCAAGGGAAGTTTAATGCACAAAATCCACCCTTGTTTTGGATAGTGGTCAGGAAATTGAAATGTCAAGTTGTGGGAAATTGACTTGAAGTAGTGGCATGTGGCCACAACACCACAAATTGCTTTGGGCCTTCTGGAGCTGTGGTCAGTGCGGGCTCTACTTAAACTGTATTCTACTGGCTCATCTTTGATTCTGAGGACCTCTCATGCTTGTATCCAATTATAAAGTCTGTAGTAAATCCTGCTCTTTGCCAGAAGAGCTATGGTCAGCTTTTATAGCTTTCCTTTTATGTCCTAAATGAATAATAAATGCTGCTAGTGGCTCATCATCTACACATGTGCAGTTTCATATGTCCTCATGAAGGAACTATATCCTGCATACCCTCTTTCTTTGAAGTACATTGTCTTTTTCATTGAATGATTGAGAGATTGTTTTATTAAGAGACCAAGGCTAGATTCTCAGGTTAAGTTCCTTTCCCTTTCTTTCCATGGTCAAAAGAGAACCTGTTTGGAGTAGTCTAAACCCAAGTTCTGATCTTGGCACAGCCACTGATAGCTGTGGGCCATTGTAGAAAGCTCTTGTCTTCTCTGTGCCTTAGTTTGCCTATTATATGTATAGTCTTCAATAAAGTCAGAGAATTAAAATAGCTGCATTCCTTTTGGCTCCAAATAATACTGCCTTTTCTTTGGATTGCATTTCACATTTTTTTAAATAAAGGTTTTTCACATGTTTTAGCTCACCTATGGCTCTCAACTATATTATGGAGTATTGCTTAGCCTCTTTCACAAATAAAATGATTTGTCAGGGTCATACAAGTTAGGGGCAGAACTAAGGTCCAAACTATGTTCCTACACGTTGACACAGTGCTTCCGTATCTATAACTTGTGCATGATTTATTACTGAACAAAGAAATCAGGAAGGGGATAAAGGAAGCTTGAACTCTCAACTATGTTGGTAATTTATAGTATTGATAAGGATAAATCCAAGCCTATTTTTCTCTAAGTGGTTATAATTTCTAGTTGAGAAAAAAAGCACTTCAAAAGTCTGAGACTTCAAATAATAAGGAGCTCCCAGGTATTCCTGTCACAATGATGCAGACCTTTGACAAAAGCTCCCATTAGGCTTTTGACTAGGTATAAAGAATAAATTAGTGCCATGTGTCACTTGAAGATAAAACTACAGAATTTACGTTGGTTGACAATTCCATGTGAGTGAAAGAGGCAAAAACGGACTCAATTTGTTTATCTGTAGCTTTAAAACATCCCCAAATATATTTTTAAAAATATATCATCTTTAGAAATGTAGTAATCCAAGAAATTAACATTTGATTGCATTTTTTTCTCAAAGCACTAGGAACTCATTTCCTTGTTGCTTGTTTGGCCACAGAGTGGGTGGAATCATAAGCCTTGCTCCTTGAGCATTCAGGTAGAAAACTAAGCAGCCTGTTATGCTAACTCTGAACATTTGTCTCTTTCTCTGATATTACAAAACAAAGGGCTAAATATTCTGCTGTGACTTTTTAAATTCTCTTTTCCCAAACAAAAAGGATATCCTCTCTCTCTAGACTATTTTAAGATCGAAGGAGTCAAAATAATTTAAAATGCTTCCTTTAGTTCCTTCTGCAACATGGAGTGATCAAATTTTCTTCCATCCTTATGTTTTGTGCATCAAAGAGCTTCTACACTATCAGATCCATGAAAGCTTTGAGTTATTTGTAGTTACCTGTAAACCACCATTCTGGTGGCATTCTTATAGGTCCTCATGTTTTTACCAAATGCTTGAATTGTTTACTTTGTGATGTGATGTGTGTGTGTGTGTGTGTGTGTGTCTTGTGATTTTGGCTTAGTCACTTAACTTCTTTAGACATTAATGTCATGGTGAAAGTTGGAAAATCGAGGGTCAATACTTTCATTCAACTGAGTGACTGCCTACAGCTTATAAGTCACTGTTCCTGGTCTATTAAAAGTACTAGCACATTTTGAATGAGAAGAACAAGAAAACAAAGTTGAATTAAAACCACTAACCAGGAACTGTTAAAGAAGTAAAGGACACACAGAAGAGCAAACGATGACAGGAAAGTATTTGAATAAATATAGACTGGGTATGGCATTCATTTTTATATCAAATGCTTCTACAGGAGACAGAGGCATGATTTTTAATTTGGGTGAAGAAAATGTTACTATTCTTATGGTTAGAAAATGAACTGGCACCATAACCTTTTTGGAGAAGAATATGTAGCAATGCTATGTTATTTTAAAACTTGAAGCATATAGCTTTGTGTGTGTGTGTGTGTGTGAGAGAGAGAGAGAGAGAGAGAGAGAGAGAGACAGAGAGACAGAGACAGAGAGACAGAGAGAGAAAGAGAGAGAGAAGCAAGATGGTTTTTATTGAAACTTACTTCGGAGGATGTGAGGGAAAGAAAGAGAGAAGTGTGTTCAAGAGAGAACACAGGCTTTTCCAGAGAGCAAACAAGCAAGGAAACATAGAAACAAGTTAGCAAGGTACATGTTTAAAGGAGAACACCTTAAAGAGCAAGAGTAGATAGAGAGACAGAATTTAATACCCAGAAAGGACTTGGGTATCATCTAGTCAAACTTTCTCAGTTTACAGAAGAGAAAAAAAGAGGCTTAATTCCTGGAAGAAATAAAATAAAATATAGGTCCCTGATCTTATCATAGCTATTTTATATAACTCTGAATATCCTTGTTGGTGTCAAAAGACAAGCAATTAAGTGGCAGAGAACTAAAACTAAGATCACCTTATAGAAGAGCACAGGAAAGGTGATTATGAACCTCATTCCAAAAGGAGAATTTCATATAACTCTTAATAAGATAATTAATTGATTTTGTTACATAATCACTTTTTTTTTTACTTAAATAAGCTTTTTATTTATTTATTTTTTGCTTTTTGGGTCACACCTGGTGATGCACAGGGGTCACTCCTGGCTCTACACTCAGGAATTACCCCTGGTGGGGCTTAGGGGACCATATGGGATGCTGGGAATCTAACCCGGGTTGGCCGCATGCAAGGCAAACACCCTACCCACTGTGCTATCGCTCCAGCCCCTTAAATAAGCTTTTTGAGAGGAGAGTGCTCTCAAGTGGTACTCAGGGGGCCCAAAGGTCACTCCTGGTGATTCTCAGCCAGCCAAGGCCGGATGATAAAATGTTCTGCTGTGTGGACATCACAGTGCTCGACATGTTGTACTGGGGGCTATATGATGTCAGAGATAATAATTTTCGGTCTCATACATACTAGGCACACATGCCAGCACTTTGAGTTGTCTCCTGGGCTCCTAAGCAAAGAATTTAAATATTAAAAAACCCACTTACCTTAGGTTAAGAAGAATTTAAAAAAATTATTCCATCAGGTAAAGGATATAGTGTTCAGGAGCAAACCTATGGAGCTATGCTATGTCCTATGTAAAAAAGCAAAAATGAACCGAAAGGAGTAACCCATAGAGGTACTTTTGAAAATTTAATTCCCCGAAATCTAGTCTCATTGAAGTTATATTTAAGTGTTACAAAATACCAGATTTTTCCCCCCAAAGAAGTTAAGAGCTTAATTTCACCCATAAAAATTACAAATAAGTTTAATGAAAAAGCTGATATGTTGGCTCTAAGATTTATTTAGAGAAATATTTTATTTCTATCAGGAAGAATGAATAAATGATTGAAGCTAAGAATATTTGAACCCTTGTTTTGCTTTTGGTTTGAGGCCACATCCTAAGGCTGCTCAGGACTTACTTCTGGCTCTATACCCCTGGGATGCTTGAGGAACAATATGGCCTTCGAGGAACGATATGGCCTACTGGGGTTCTAGCTGGGCCCTGCCCAAGTGCAAGGCATGTGCCCTGCCCGCTGTGCTATCTCTCCAGCTATAAAGCTAAGGATATTTTAAAAAGAAGAGAATAAATGTTCTCTTATCACTGTTCTTGTATTTCCCAATTGTATAAGGCTAAAATAATGAAAACAAGATGAATTAAGTGTTATTTTAATAAGAGTAAAACCAAAATCTTGAAAGCACATTGTACTGAGGATAATAATGTAGATGTGACATAAAAGCATCCAGACAAAATAGGGGAAGAATTCACTGCTCAATAAAATGATATTTAAAAAATCTGTTTTAAAAATGACTTAGTTCCTCATATATATGTCATATACTTTTAAAACCTCCAACCATGAGTCAGACCAGATAGCACAGGGTTAACGAGCTTTCCTTGCATGAGGCTAACTATTTGATCCCAGATACCACATATGGACCCCTGAGCATCAGTAGCCATGATTCCTGAACACAGAGCCAAGATTTAGCCTGAACATAGCTCCAGGAGTAATCTCTGAGCAAAAAGTCAGGAATAATCCCTGAGCACCAATGGGTGTAGCCCCCAAACAGAACCAAAATTTTAATTGTGACAAAAAATTAAATGTGAAAGAATAGTAAACTAGAAAAGAATAGAGATCTATGGTTATATATAAAAAATTTCCGAAGCTATACAATCTATAAACTACTGATAAATCTGATTAAGAATAGAAAACTTCTTTATATAAAAAATAGTAATATAAAATATGGGGCTGGAGTGATAGCACAGCGGGTAACCCAAAAAGCAAAAAAAAAAAAAAAACTAAAATAAAAATGTAGAAATTTAAAAATAGTGGAAACAATTTTTAAATGATAAATGGGAAACATTTATATAATGTATATATTATGTAATGTATATGTTATCTTATAAGTTACACATATAATTATTATAAACCCATAATAAACACACATTTCATATTATTTTATATTTTATATATTTAATATATTTATATTATTTTATACATCTAATATATTTAATATACCTATATATTTAAATATTTATATATTTAAAATACTTACTATATTATATTATGTATTATATTATATATTATAATATTATTATTATATACCCATAATAAATATACATAAATAAGACATATTTCATGTTCTTTGACCTACCATGTAGTGATAACATAGTTCTTTGCCATTTTCAGAACACTGATTTTCAAAGTTTCAGTGTTTTTTTGTGCCATAGCCAGTGGTGCTTGGTGTTTGGGGAGCCATGTCGTGCTGGGAATCTAACCCAGAGAATAGAGATCTAACCTAGGGCTTCTACATGCAAAGCATGTGCTCTAGCTCTTTTAAGTCTTCTTCAGAGCCTAAAAACATTAAATCTTATTGGTGACTGCTGGAGCGATAACACAGTGGGTGGGCGTTTGCCTTGCCCGTGGCCAACCTGGGTTCAATTCCTCCGCCCCTCTCAGAGAATGCCCAGCAAGCTACAGAGAGTGTCTCGCCCACACAGCAGAGCCTGGCAAGCTACCCCAGTCTCACAATGGAGACATTACTGGTGCCTGCTTAAGCAAATCAATGAGCAATGGGATGACAGTGATACAGTGATACAATAAATACCCCAATTTCTGAATAGGGAAGATAAAAGAGATAGATAATACAATGAGGAAATGTTGAGAAGGGATATAACTGGCTAATAAAATTTTAAGAAGATCACAAGTGAAAAGCAAAGACAAATAATAAACAATAGTGAGTGAAAAGTCAAATAGTGAGAAGCCAAACCAAATGTTTGGCATGCAGTAAAATACTTTTTAAAAATAGCTTGGATGTGGAACCACAAATTTTTAAAATGTGCTTAGAAAATAAAAGTAAAATAAAAAATAAAAATAGCTTTGAATGGAAATTTGCTGATTTACTATAGGTCTAAACATTTGATTTTCAATAATTTACTGGTTGAAAATTATGTTGTTTAAGCCTTACTGGGAATAAGTTTGACCTTATGCGTGGCAAAAACTGAAGAAGTTCACACACTTGTCCACAGAAATACCACTTTTAGGGCTGATAAGTCATAAATTATTACAAGATCATGAACAATATAAGTGAGTAGAGAGATATGATAACATATTCTTGCTTTTATTATATATATATATACATATATATATATTGCTTAATGCTTTGTGAAGATATTGTTTTCTACCTCTTGGCAAAAGTGAAGCCTTACCAACCAATGTACTGGAAAGTTTTAAACAGCTCATTTTTTTTCGATCAGCCATCTGGTAAATGCTATTACTAACGGTTTCCCCTAATGTCTAGAAGGAGATGCCAATTATTATGCTACATAAGAATTCTCACCTGGGGCTATTAATACAAAGCCATGGAGCATTTCCTGAAATGTCATATAGAGTGAGTTTAGTTTATGGGACTGCAAGGAAGCAATTTAAAAGGTTTATGGTCATTGTCTGTTGAGGAGATTCCTGGCATCCCATATGGTCCCATGAGCACCCCTAGGAGTGATTCCTGAACACAGAGCCAGAAGTAAATTCTGAGCATAGCTGGGCATGGCCCTCAAACAAAAGAAAACAAAAACAAAAGCAAACCAAACCAAAAAAAGAAAAAAAAAGGATGAAAGCAAAGAAAAGATTCTAAGGGTCACTAGGACCTAGGTTCAAAACCTTCACATTTTCTTCTTTGAAAACTTGGCAGAAGTCATGCTTTGGCAAAGTCATATATGTCCTGAAATTGATGGAACTTTTCCCCTCTATTTTAATGGATAAAAGTGTGGAAGTCATTCGCCTGGGACACAGTTATTTCATAAATTGGGATCGGAAGATGTATTACACTGGGAAAGCAACACCTGCTGAAGCTCGGACGACCACACTCAATGAGGAACTGGGCCAGATTGAATACATTTTCTCCGACAAAACAGGCACCCTCACTCAAAACATCATGGCTTTTAAAAAATGTTCCATTAATGGAAAAATCTACGGTAAGGGAAATAGCCACTTTCATAATGATGCTAACAGTTCTTTTCTTTTGGTGTATGTGTGGAGGCCTCTTCATCAGTGCCTGGGAGCCTGGGGCCCACTCCCACTGATGCTCGGCCATATTGTTGCTTCGGGCTGCCAGGGTTGTCCTGGATCGGGAGGGCAGGGGGAGAAGGGGTATATATATCTTGAAGCAGTTCTGGGGATCACACTTGGAACCTGGTGAATACAAGGCATGTGCATTAACCTTTTGAGCTAACTCCCCAGCCCCTGTTCTTTTCGAAAAAAACTTTTAAATTTAAATCATGATGATTTACAAAATTAAGTCTTAAGCATACATTTTTTTTTGGTTTTTTTTTGGGGTCACACCTGGCGATGCACAGGGGTTACTCCTGGCTCTGCACTCAGGAATTACTCCTGGCGGTACTCAGGGGACCATATGGGATGCTGGGATTTGAACCCGGGTCGGCCGCGTGCAAGGCAAACGCCCTACCTGCTATGATATCACTCCAGCCCCTAAGCATACATTTTTTTTAAAAAAAATTTATCAGTGAATCACTGTGAGGTACAGTTACAGACTTAAAACTTTTTGTGCTTCATGAGCGGAGGGGAGAAGGCAGATGGAATAGAGAAGGGTCACTAAGAAAATGATGGCTGGAGGAACTAGTTGGGATGGGAGATGCATGCTGAAAGTAGATAATGGACCAAACATGATGACCTCTCAGTGTCTGTGTTGCAAGCCATAATACCCAAAAGTAGAGAGACAGTATGGGGAATATTGTCTGCCATGGAGGCAGGGGGAAGGTGGGAAAGGGGGGTATACCCGGGATATTGGTGGTGGGGAATGTGCACTGGTGGAGAGATGGGTGTAAATCATTGTGAGATTGTAACCCAAACATGAAAGCTTGTAACTCTCTCACAGTGATTCAATAAAATAAAAAAAAACCAACTTTTCGTGCTTGTGTTTCAGTCATACAATACCCATCCCTCCAACCAGTGCCCATTCTCCACCACTGATGATCCCAGATCCCTTCCACCCTCCCCATCCAGTCCTCCCAACCCCCCACCTCTGTGGCAGGGCATCCCCTTTTGTTCTCTCTCTCCTTTTGGGTGTTGTGGTTTGCAATAGAGGTATTGAGTGGCCATTGGTCTTTTTTTATTATTATTTTATTGAATCACCATGTGGAAAGTCACAAAGTTCTCAGGCTTATGTCTCAGTTATACAATGCTCAAACACCCATCCTTTCACCAGTGCCCATATTCCACCACCAAAACAAGAAAAGAAAAAAGAAAAAGAAACCAGTATACCTCCCTCCACCTCACTCCCCAACCCCCCACCCCCATCTGCATAACTGATAAATTTCACTTCATTTTCTCTTTACCTTGATTGCATTCCATATTTCAACACAAAACTCACTATTGTTAGAGTTTCAACACAGAACTCACTATTCTTGTTGGAATTTATCCCCCCCCAAATATAGCCCTATTGACAAGGGAACATTTGATAATTAGTTTTCCACTGATGAGAATGAAGAGATATAAAGTTGCGCGGCCACTAGCGGCCACTCGGTTTTAGGATTCCTGTATTCTAGCAATCAAGTCCAGGGAGATTTAAGTTGGAAATTGCATCATTTCCCTTCCTGGGGCAGCATGGAGCAAAAGCTTAGTTCACAGTCTGGAGACATGGCTGCAAGCACTTGCTGGGACCAGAAGTAATATAGCTGACTCTGGATCCTGGTCGTTCAGCAGCAAAGCGGCTGTGCAAAGGCTTGTGTGGCCATCGTTTTTGATCTATAGTCTACTTTCAGCACACATCTCCCATCCCCAGTGGGTCCTCGAACCACACTTTACCTAGTGTTCCCTTCTCTTATCTGAGCTGCCTTTTCTTCTAGCATGTGAGGCCAGCTTCTAAGCCATGGAGCCAACCTCCTGGTACTTATCTCTACTATTCTTGGGTTAAGCATACAATTTTTAAGTGAATAATCAATCAACCTTGGGCCAGAGAGACAGTAGAGTGGGTTGGGCACTTGCCTTGCATGAAGTCAACCTGAGTTCGATCCCTGGCATCCCATATGGTCCACCAACCATATGAGATGGCTTGGTGATCTCTGAACACAGAGACAGAAGTAATCCCTGAGCACCTCAGCATGTCACCCGCAAACCAAAACCAAAACCAAGAAATCAAACAAACAAAATCACAGTAAAATCACCCCCAAATAAGCTTTTTAAGATAATTAAAAATTCCCCAAATCTTTGCTTCCTTTCTTATTAATTTGGTACCAGCAGCACATTAATAGGGCTTGGCATATATTTGTTGGATAAGTTGACTAATTTAGGTGAAACTTTGCAGTTAAATGCGCTCTTTCTGAGCTCTACCCGCTTAGAGAAAACTTGGGATTTGTTGCTCTTCTTGAGTAAGGAAGAAGGTTGATACAACACTGTCAGGGGTATTTTCAGTGCTCCTGCTTTGTGGCAAGAAGTATATCCATGGCTCAGAGAGAACAAGTTCTTTGAAGCCTGAGTTTTCTTGGTAACGACAGTATTTTCTCCTTGCTCAGATGTGGAATTATTATTTAATCTGTGGCTGTGAAACCCAACTCCTTTCCAAAAACTTTTCACAGCACAGGACTATTCCAAGTAGCCAGACCAGATCAATATTCCATTCCTGTCTGTATCTTTTTGTCAGGAAAAATACTCTGTAGCCAGATTTCTATCATTCTATTGATATGTGACCCATGTCACCTTGGCTCAGTTCAATTAGCAGACAGTGACTTTTGCTGAGAGATAAATGGATGTTCTTGGATTTAGTCTGTGGAGAGTCCCCTGTATTAATCTCTTTTCACTGGACTCAGCATTCAGTGTTTTAGCCCAGAACATTCAGAGGAAAACTTTTCCTTTTGTTTCCTTTATGGGAATCAGCATGTATCGCTAAAGTTTTTGTTTGTTTGTTTTTTGAGCCACACCAAGCAATGCTCAGGAGTTACTTCTAGCTTTGAACTCAGGAATTACTCCTGGAGGTGCTCGGGGCACCATATGGGATATTGAAGGTTGAACCCTTGTTGGTCGGCCACATGCATGACAAGTGCCTTATCTGCTGTACTATCTCTCTGGCCTTCCGTAAGTATTTTAAAGCAATATTGGACTTTGGATAAAACTAGGAAATCCAAAAAGTTGATTCCTGTGCTCTCCTGCCTTCTGAGCTTTTTCTGATATCCCATCTTTATACCCAAGACCACCGTCATTTTCTGCCCTTCCCTCGGCTACTTCTCTCTCTCTAGGCTTCCCTGGGAGGGGAACAGATGACTTTAAAGCCAGGATACCCCAAGGCCCCAGCTACACTGTGAATTTCTTATATCACTCTCATAAGGTTTAATAACAAATAGAACCTTTACTTAAAATATTTCATTTTAATAATGTTTTTAATGGAGTCGTTTAAATGACAAATTTTTAGAGTATTGGAGTTATTTTGAATTATTTTGGATTCTCATACTGAGGATTTAATATCATTTTCTAGGAAAAGGTTATAAGGAAATTATCAAACATATGAACCATATTCTATTTATTTGATTTATCAAGTTTTTAAAATAGACCTTCAAGTTTCACAGTATATTTTGATATCTTTGCCAATCTTCAAATTTACAAATCCCATGATTGCTGCAGTTTCCCTCACAAAACAGGAAAGTAATTGGATAACTTAACCCCAACACACTTTATTTTAT
This sequence comes from Sorex araneus, assembly GCF_027595985.1. NCBI lineage: Eukaryota > Metazoa > Chordata > Mammalia > Eulipotyphla > Soricidae > Sorex > Sorex araneus. The sequence goes on along the minus strand of NC_073304.1, from coordinate 94,570,309 downwards.
GCCATGATAGTTTGTAATATATTTAGGATACATTATAATGTATAAAGATGTTGGTGGATGACCTTGGACTTTTTGGTAGGGGGGCAGTGATAATAATGCACATCAATACAATAAACATTAACACAATTAAAACCACATTCCCTAAACTGTTAATATGAATGTGTATATGTATATACATACATACACATATATGTATTTTTACTAAAGGACTTAGAATATTTCAGACTCACTCTTTCGGGGGTGTTATTTTCATACAAGTTGGCCAGTTTATATATAAACTCAAACTCAGGGTGGTGTCCCCAGAAGAGAGGCCCAGGCTCCGTCCTGAACAGAGAATCCTTTATTCAGGAGAGCAATAGAGGATGGCTTGATATAATAGGACCCTCTACTCTGTATCATCAGCACAACTTAGTTGCTTTGGCTTTGAAAGAATCTGAGCACTGGGAAGCTAGAATGGGTACTCATGCTATCATCCCAGGAAATATCAATATTCCATCCTGATTTACTCAACAACTTTGAAAATAATTTCTGACTCAGAAGTATTATTTTTCAAACCTCTTTAAATATCCACTCCTCCTCCATGCTGGAAAGATGGTGCAGTGAGTCAAGTGCTTGTTCCCTGCATGATTGACCTGGATTCGACCCCCACCCCCACCCCCACCCCGTCATCCCTAGTGGTTCCCTGAATGCTGCTAGGAGTGATTCCTTAGCACAGAGCCAGGAGTAGTTTCCAAACAAAAGAAATTAATCCCCCCATTAACATACCTATAAAAGATTTGGGGAGTATAATTTTTATACAAATACATAAATTTTGCTTTGTTTTAATAATTTTATCGGAACGACAACCTAAGGGATAATGAATGACCACAGCATAATTGCTGTGTTTGAAATTAAAATATGAGGAATATGGCTAGGTGTTTTGACAGTTCAGGATCTCCTTCTACCTGCATCCCTTCAGGGTTACAGATTTATGCTTGTTCCCCAAGGCATTTTATGGCCATTACATTGTGTAGTGAAGAGAGAGGGACTAAGTTTCAAAAACCCACTTGATGAATTACTCGTCTCTGTTTAGTCACAATACGTTGAATTTTGTTCTTCTGTTCCTTCCACCATAAAGTGGACTGACAGTATTCATCTTACAACTTTGCTATGATGATCATGTAAGTGCATAGCACTGGATGGATGGAAATAAGTCTTATAACTTGGACAGGAAATATAATCATTCAAAAGTATTTAACTTTGCATACTAAAAAAACACTAGAAAAATTATAAAGGTCTCCAAGTATGAAAAAATGAAAATGAATTATAGGACACAGGCTATTATAGAACCACTTAAAATTAGATTCACAAATAATTTTAAATGATAGGAGAAATAATCACAGTTTAAGTGGTTAAAACATAGTGAAAATCAGAAATTTATTAAATATGATGAACATATGTAATCATACATATTATATTATCATGAATGCTATGTGTGATTATGTAATCACACAGTTCCCCAAAACTCAATGTATCCCGCTTATCTCTGGTGGCACTATTGATAATATTCATTTTCTCCTATATACATCTTATATTTTATAATATATTTGTAGTCAGCACATATAAGACACTAAGAAAGTTATATAAGACACTAAGAATGTTATTTTTTAATATCTGATGCATGATTGTGTAAAATCTTTTTTGCTAAAGAGGATACTTGACCCTGATAATACATAGATGTATCTGGCACAACCAAGAGGCAAAGATACACTCACCAAGCATTGATAAGAGTTTGTCTGCTTAGGCTATAATTTTGGATTCCCTAATAGTAGAGATAAAGTGGCAAAAACAAACTTTTCCTCTTGTAAACATCATAGATAACAACTGAAGGATGAAATTTATAGCAAAACACCACTTGTAGGTTCCAAACTTTTTTAAAATCACGAGGCAATTTTGTTTTCTTTTAGGCAAACATGAGCATCTCTGTGTTGATTGTCATATAGAGGGTTGTAGGGGCTGGGGCAATAGCACAGCGGGTAGGGCGTTTGCCTTGCACCCGGTCGACCCGGGTTCGAATCCCAGCATCCCATATGGTCCCCTGAGCACCGCCAGGGATAATTCCTGAGTACAAAGCCAGGAGTAACCCCTGTGCATCGCCAGGAGTGACCCAAAAAAAGCAAAAAAAAAAAAAAAAAAGAGGGTTGTAAGTTGAAAGCATTCTCCTAGAGTCTATATTTAATTCATAATGCCATCTAGTAATAGTGCTAGTAATAGTGCATTGATAAATAAGTCTATTTCTTTGAACTGTGTGTGTCCAGTTTTATTTTCATTTATTTTTAATTTTTGTCTTGGCAGGTGAAGCATTTGATGACCCGGGTCAGAATACAGACAGGACTAAGGTGGGGGAGAAGATAAGATCTCATTCTTACATTAGATTTCATATTGTACATACTTTATGATCAAATGAAATAATTAAGCACATTAAAAAATATACTCGTATTTTAAATGTTCTCCTCATCTAGACCCCCATCTGCAAGATTTTTCTGTTTCTTCTATTTTTTTTAGATAGATTTATGTCTAAGCAAGAAAATATTTCTCTGTTTTCATGAAAATGGTGTCATTTTATGCATACTCTTCATTTTTTCTCAACTATTTGCTTTTTACAAGTAATTTTATTCAATTTTTAATTTATGGTATCAAGGTTTATGATAGAATTGAACTGCGGGTGGGCTGCATGCATGACAAATGACCTACCCACTGTCCTAGCTCCCTGGGCCCTTCTCTTTTCCTTTAACTCCACTTAATAGGACTTCCTCCATTTTCATTCAAATGGTAGCAAATGGCAAGATTTCATCTTTTCTCTTAGTTGAATAGTATTCTGATATGTACCTATGCCACAATTTCTTTCTTCACTCTTGTTGAACACATCGGGGTTGTTTCCAGATCTTGGCTGTTTTCATCTCAAAAAGAAGTATTTTTACTTATTTCTTTCCATTTTGGATTACTTTCATTTCCTTTATTTGTTTAATTACTCTTACTAGTACTACTATACCTATGTTGAAGTGATGAGAAATAGGCATCCTTGTTCCTGTTTCTGATCTCTAAGGAAAAAACTTTAAGTTTTTTACCATTGAGAATGATGTTAACTATGGACTTCTCATAAATGGCCTTTATTATATTGAGGTAATATAATTCTATTCCTAGTTTGTTGAGTGCTTTTTGGCACAGAGCACGTAGAATTGTGTCAAGGTCTTTACTGCAATTATTCAGATAACCAAGTAATTTTTACAATTCTTTGTTCTGTTAATGTGAATATAACATTGATTGATGTACATATGTTGAACAATTCTGGCATCCAAGGATAAGTCACACTTGGTCATGGTGTGTTATGATCTTTTGGTATGGTTTTTGAGGACTTTTAGATCTGTAGTTATAGAGATATTGGCATGTATTTTTCTTTTTCTATATTCCTTTTTTTCTGGCCTTGAATCACATCAGGGAATACTGGCCTCATAAAATAAATTTTGGAAGACTTCCATACTCTTCTATGCTTTGGAAATATTTGAGAGGAATTGGCATTAATTCTTGTTTCAATGTTTATAGAATTCACTAGTGAAACAATCTGGTCTTAGACTTTTCTTTGTTGAGAGGTTTTATATTATAGTTTGAATCTCCTTACTAGCTTATATGTCTGTCCATATTTTCTACTAAACATGGTTCAGATTTGTTATACTACATGCTTCTAGGTATTTATCTATTCTAGGCTATCTAATATGTTGGCATGTAATTATCCCATAATTGTCTCATAAAAATCCTTTTGCTATCTATGGTATCAGTTGTAGTTCATTTATTTGATTTCTAATTTCTTTACTTGCGTCTTCTTCTTTCTTCTGGTTGTCTAGCAGAAAGTTTTAAAATTTTGTTTATCTTTTCCAAACTCCTCTCAATGTTTAACTTTTTATTCCTATAATTATTAATTCTCCATTTTTCAAATTTTTGTTTTAATCTTTAATTTTTCCAACTTTAGAATTTTCCTATTTCTAATTATCTGTTGTGAAATGCTAAATTGCTTGTTTAAGATTGTTTTCTTTTTCAAGGAAGGCCTATAACTAGAAACTTCTCTTTTAATATGACTTTGCTATATCCCATCTAAGCTTCAGTATGTCGTCATTAACTTTTCTCAAGATATTTTTCTACCAGGAGTGACTCCTGAGCACCATGCCAGGACTAGATTTGGAGCACCACTGGGTATGGCTATAAAAACAGGAAAAGTATGTTAGATTAATCAACCATGTATTCTAACAGCTTCATTTATAGGAATCTATGAGAAGAATATATTTTTTGAAATATAATAACTCCTATTTACAGTAGTTAGATATGGAAAGAACCCAAGTGTCCAATGACAAATGAGTAGATAAAGAAGGTTTGTATCCCATTGTATAAAATTCAGTGGAATACAACTCAGCTATATAAAAATATGAAGTCTTAGGGCAGCATGGATGAAGCTGGAGGAGACTATATAGAATGATAATGGATCATAAAGAAAGCAAAGAAACAGACAAAATCCAATAAAAACAAGCCCTTGGACTGTTAATGGTTAAACTGAGTTTATCAGGAAGTGGGGGTTGAGGACAAGGGAGGAAGGGACTCCATAGATTATGATGGAGGATTATTGATGCTTTGGTGGTGGGTATGGTGCAGTGACATATACACTTAAAGAAGTGTGATGTTGTACTTCTAAAACATATAGTGTTGAACCTTAACTCATAAACTCATATGGAAGGGTGTAGTTTAAATTCTGGGTACTCACTCTTGAAATAGAAACAGCTTTACAATCTCTTTTCCAAAACTTTAGGGTGAGAGTTCTTTAGGAATTTAGAATTTGTCTAGTTGTAGAAAGGTAATATGTAGTAATTGTTGCTAAACAGTATCTCAAGGGAGACAGATGAGACTATTATCAAACATTAATAGTTTTTCTTGGAAAATATATACATACATTATTAAACTAAAGAAGTTCCATAATATCATTGTCATTTTAGATATATATGCTGCTAAGATGATTTCAAATCTGGTCAGGCTTTGCTTTTGAAGACTTCTAAAACTTTTAATTTTCAGGCCATTTTTTTTTGTATTTTGAAATTGCAATAACTATGTGAACTGTATAGTCTTTAGATAGCCATCTCCCTCTCCCACCCCATCCCCCATTACTCCACCCCTGCATTTGAGTGTCAGATGCTTTAATTGTGAAATTGCACTAAAAATGCTTAGATGAATATTGCTGAATTGCAAAACGATTGTCATTGGAATATCACTGAATTGTCTAGTTTTTTTTTTCTCATGTTATCCTCCTGCAGAAAAAGGATCATTTGGATTTCTCAGTCAATCCCCAGGCAGACAGAACATTTCAGTTCTTTGACCACCATCTGATGGAATCCCTTAAACGGGGCAACCCCAAAGTGAGAGAATTCCTCAGGCTGCTTGCTCTCTGCCACACAGTAATGTCAGAGGAAAATAGTGCAGGTAAGTGAAAAGTGGCTCCATAGTGAGCTTTTATTGTTTTGTTTAAAAATTAATTTTATTGGGCTGGAGCAATAGCACAGTGGGTAGGGCTTTTGCCTTGCACGTGGCCGACCCGGGTTCGATTCCCAGCATCCCATATGGTCCCCTGAGCACTTCCAGGAGTAATTCCTGAGTGCATGAACCAATAATAACACCTGTGTGTTGCTGTGTGTGACCTGAAAAGCAAAAAAAAAATAGTAATTTTATTTAAAATATTGGGGAATTTAAAGGATCTTATAATCAAATTAAAATTGTATTTTATCAATTGTACAAGTTAATTTTTTACTGTTTTACAATGGACTTACTTTTATACCAATGTACTGAATTTGGTGATTTTACAAATTAGAATTTGTATCACAAGTATTTTCTGAAAAATGTGGGGAGATTTAAGAAGAAAATAAATAAGAGCAATGGAAAGATGAGGGCCCAACAAGGTTAATTATGCAAGAATGAAACATTTGTCATGATTGAGTACCACATTGATTGTGAGCTTCCTGGTATCCAGGACATATATCACTAAGGTCACATTATTAATATGCACTAGTTGATGTAGGATTATATCTAAGCAAAATAGATGATCATCAGACTTGGAATGAACTTTTTCATTTACAAGGGGAAGCTCATATTACAGTAGAATACACTTATTTATTACCTTTAAATTGACTTTTTGGGGAAAAATGACTTAAATTGACTTTTTACTACAACTAAGTCCTATGCAAGTTTGTTTCCTTGTATTGCCAGCTATTGGGTTAAAATTACCACCTGTAATTTAATTTGAAGTTGAAATATCTATAGGCTATTGACTATATTATATACTTATATGCTATATGTGTATGTGTTTATGAAAGCATATACTTGTATATGGTATGTATATGTGTCTCCTTCATCTCTCTATATAAATAGATTCACAATTTTGGGGGAAGGGAACCTGACTCGATGGTGGTCAGGGGCTACTCCTGGCTCTCTGCTTGTTCCTGATAGTGCTAAGGGGATTATGCACTGCCTAGTCCCCTGCTTGCATCTCTTGCACTCGGCCATTGAACTATCTCTGAGGCCCTATGAGCAATGTGTTTCTTTGTTGGGACTTTATTGAAACCATAGTTTCTTCCTTGATAATTGCTGGCTTAGCCCTTTCTTCTGATTTTAGTTTCTGTGAGGAATGACCTAATGTTGTCAATCGTACTTTAATATATTTTTATTTGAGAGGCCAGCATATTTTTAAAAATAAGTTTTATTTTGGGCCCAGAGTGATAGTATTATGGAGTAGGGAGCTTGCCTTGCACATGACTGACTTGGGTTCAATCCTGGCTCCCCTTATAGTTCCCTGAGCCTGGCAGGCATGATTCTCTGAGCACAGAGCCAGAAGTAAGCTTGAACATCATCAGTTTGGTCAGTTTGCAGACCTTTCCTTAACACATTAAAAATAAAAAATCATTGACAGCTAGGAGTGACTCTGTAGTTTCTAAGCTGCTAAGAGTGGCCCCTATTTTGTAAAAGACAGTCTTATTATTCATAGAACCTCAAGAATAGGTTTCATGTACGGGATCACTCTGAGAGGAGTACAGAGAAAAGAGTTTGTATGTGGGAAGGCCTAGGGTCCTCCTTGTACTGGGGGTGGGATAACTAAGATTTTATGCATTTTTTCTTTATTAGTGAATTTAAAACATAAGAGAGGGAGTTAAAGTGTGGGAAAGGGGAAAAACAAGTGTCCAAAAGTTCAGTTATCTAAATCAACCAGAGTTCTAAAACAAAGGAAACTTCCGGGGTGGGGCTGCTGGCCTTGGAGAGCGTCTGGCTCACAGTGTGTTTGTCTGAGGTAGCTGCCTTTGAAGTGGCTGCGTCACACAGTCAGATGTTGAATGTCACACACATGCAGCTGACTTGACAATTAAAAAGCCAGATGCCAGGTGTCATACCACAGTAATTTTACATTCCTGCCAGGCTTTGTTTTTAAAACAAATTAATTTCTTTCCTTTTTCTTGAACAAGATACTTTGCCAAATGTCAAAATTTAAGGTGACATTTTCTCTCAGCATGCTGAAGAACAAGCACTGTGTCTGGCCATTATTTCTCTTACTGCGGAAGGGACTGTGAAAGGCTTTTCTTTCTAATTGTTTTAGAATTTCTTTTGTTAAAAAAATTTTTTAGTATAGGTGTGAATTTTAAAAATATTTGTTTCTGGGACTGGAGTGATAGCACAGCGGGTAGGACGTTTGCCTTGCACGTGGCCAACCCGGGTTTGATTCCTCCATCCCTCTCGGAGAGCCTGGCAAGCTACCGAGGGTATCTCACCCATACGGCAGAGCCTGGTAAACTCCCCATGGTGTATCGGTATGCCAAAAACAGTAACAACAAATCTCACAATGGAGACGTTACTGGTGCCCGCTCAAGCAAATCGATGAACAATGGGATGGCAGAGCTACAGTGCTACAGACAGTGTTTCTTAGGATTCAACTGGATTCTTTAGTCTGTGAGTGATTTTTATCTTTCTGCAGTTACCTCAGCCATATATATTCATCTACTATCTGTCTTACTTCTCCTCACACATTAGATTTTCACTGTTAGATGTTTTTCTTGTGTTTTTAATTTTTTAAAACAACTATTTTCTCCATTAGTATTGAATTTGTAAGGTTACATTTTCTTCTATTGCGGGGGCCATACTCAGTGGTCCTGAAGGATTGTGGATGAAGTGCTGTGGTAACTATGGGTCATATCCAAAGTCACTAGAGGCTGACTACGCTTTCCACTTGGCCACATTCCTCTTTTTCAATTGAATCACAGTTACAGAACTGATCACGGTTGGATTTCAGTCATACAATGTTCCAACACTCCTCCTTTCACCAGTGTACATTTCTCACCACCACCCATTTCTTCACCAGTGTATATTTCTCACCACAAATGTCCCCAGTTTCCCTCCCTCACTCCCAGCCTGTCTTTATGGCAGACACTTTTCGTCTCTGTCTGTCTTTCTGTCTGTTTGTCTCTCTCCTTTTGGCATTATGGTTTGCAATACAGATACTGAGAGGTTATCATGTCTGTCCCTTTACCTACTTACAGCACACAGTTCTTATCCAGAGTGATCATTTTCAACAATTTTTGTCACAGTGGTCCCTTCTCTATGGTGGCAAGCACCCATCCATGACCAGTCTTTCTGGTCCTCGTTTCTACTTTCCTTGGGTATTAGTCTCACACTATTTTTTTTTCACGTCCCACAAATGAGTGCAATCATTCTATGTCTGCCTCTTTCCTTTGAACTTATTTCACTTAGCATGATATTCTCCATATCCATCTACTTACAAGCAAATTTCATAACTTCATTTTCCCTAACATCTTTGCCACATTCTTAATCTGCAGTTTAAAATATTTGTATTGCGGGGGCTGGAGTGATAGCACAGCGGGTAGGGCTTTTGCCTTGCAAACAGCCGACCTGGGTTCGATTTCCAGCATCCCATATGGTCCTCTGAGCACAGCCAGGGGTAATTCCTGAGTGCAGAGCCAGGAGTGACCCCTGAGCATCACTGGGTGTGACCCAAAAAGAAAAAAAAATTTGTATTGCTTCAAGGTCTTTGATTCTTTTTCAAATGCATTTAACTTTATGCTTCTCTCTCATTTCTTATATCTATTAAATATGTGATTTCACTATTTTTGGTTTGGAATTTTTAATTTTATAATTAATTTTTTTTGGTTTTTGGGTCACACCCGGCGATGCACAGGGAATTACCCCTGGCAGTACTCAGGGGACCATATGGGGTGCTGGGAATCGAACCTGGGTCGGCCATGTGTAAGACAAATGCCCTTATTAATTAATTATTTAAAAAATAATTAACTTTTAAAGTATAGTTTAAATAATATGGTTACAAAAATGTTGTCACTGTACCACCTCCATTCACTACCCCTCAACCAAAGTGCCCATAACTGCCAGCCACTGACATTATGTCTGTCACTTCTGATCCAATCTTCATTTTCCACTCATATCTACACAGCTGCTAATCTGAGTTTTGTAGTCCAAGTTCACATTAGTCCAAGGATTTACCATTATTCTATACTGTCTATTCTCTTATTTTGTGTGAATATTATTTGGGTCCTGTAGTAAAAGCTGTCTCCTCTAGAAGGTATGTGCATTTGATTCCAGAGTTATAAGCCTGGATTTTATTTTTTCTCTTTCAATTTTAAAATTTTATTTTCATAAAGTTGTTCTGAATAATTGTTTACATTCAACATCTCAACACCAATCCCACCATCATCACACCTTCCCACTATCATTATTTCAAATTTTCCCACAATTACCCAAGCCTGCCCATAGGCAGATACTAAATAATTTTTTTGTATCGCTCGTTATGAATAGTATGAAATGTCATGCAGCCACAAAGGCAGCCATGTACTCCTGGAATCCTAAAAATTTTTAAATATTTGGGGTCTGGAGGCATCTCTGCAGAGTGCTGCTTTCTTCCGAGATTCATTTGTGAGTCTCCGAATCATGCATTAAATGGCACCCAAAGGCAGTTCATAGACGTGACTGCCAGGAAACCAGAACAGCAGGAAGATGGGGAAGGTCACCCATTCCTGACTCTGTGAAGCCTGATGTTTTCAGTCACTGGTGCCGCAAACCTGGGTTTTCAGCAGATTCATTTTCACGCATGAGGATGAGATGAGCCTGTGAAGGTCGGCCATGAGCACGATGGTGATTGGGTTCTAAAGGTTTGCGGCTGCTGGGGTTCATTTGATGCAGGTGGAAGAACACACCTACTCCTTCCCAGGTGCCCTGGTGAGATAAGCCTGGCATGGGATGGGGAGACATCTCTGCAAACGTGCTGCTTTCTTCTGAAATTCATTTGTGAGTCTCTGAATCATGCCCATCAACACATTTTAATGGCCTGATTTTGACCTCTTTTGCGATTTATTTATGGTTCTCTGATAAATGAGCTTGTATAGCTGAGCCAGCAGTGGTTTGTGGGCATGACTCCCAAATATCTAACTTTTAGCAGTTTAATTTCTCAGGAAACTTTGTCCTAAGTTGTTGAGGGTCCAGTCAGAAGCACAGCAGGAATTTGGGGTATCAGGAATCCTGAAGGCACCATCAGACTACTGATGCACTCGCCCCACAGGTACAGGTTGATCTCTTGAATGGCACTGTACCCCCGTAAGTCTAGATCTTATTCTAAAACTTCAGCTTGATTTATTTTAAATCACCCAGTTATTGTGAATTTAGGGTACAAATATGCTTGAGCATTGTCTGATCACAGATTATCAGCAGTGATTATTTGCTTTCCTTTCATAGATTAGAAGGTAATTGCAAAGGGCAACTGATTTCCAATTCACCCTTATCCTGATAGAATAACCTTTTCACGCTACTTTTAGGACTTCTAAGTCTGGATTATATCTTCTCTAAACCAACCCCTAAGAAACTAGAAACAATGATGAGTCCTTTGGGTTCAGAAAGCCCTTCAAGGAAAAAATTATCTACAGTACTTGCTTTTTAATCCATCTAACAATTAGATTGGTACTAATTTCTAGTATACTTACTACAAGAGTGTTAGTTATTATGTCACCTCATCTCAAATAATTGGTTTACTTTTTTCGATTTCGTATTGTAAAAATTAACTTTGCAACAGCGATAAAGGCAAAGTCAATGTTTTCTTCTCTAAGTTACTTCATTCCCACACAGAAGAAACCAGTGATAATATTTGGTATATATCATTCCACCTTTCCTTCTTGCATAGATAGTAATAAAGATATTGATGTAAAGGCATAGCAATAAATATATAGGTGCAATAAAAACAAACAGAGAGATATTACAGTAGACAGTGTAATATCTTACACAGCTGACTTGGGTTGAATTTCTGGCACCTCAATCCCCTGCCAGGATTGATTTCTGTGTGCAGAGCCAGCAGTAAACCCTGATCACTGTTGGATGTGGCCAAAATGCAAGAAAAAGATATAGATATAAAAGTAGATATGTAGATGGTATGGTTTGTTTTTAACAAAATTATTTGTGCATTAATATGCAATGTTTTACTAACAACTTATCTAAGACGAGTAAGTTAGTAAGTAGCCCTAACTACATACAAAGATAAAATAATTTCATATTATTTTATATGAACTTACTTATATACATGCTAGTTTTAAAGGTTAGTTTTATCAATTTTCCCTCTTTTGATTCTTTTTCTTTTCTCTCTACTCTTACTCTCACCATTATACACATTGTATCAGACCAAAAAAAGAATATCCAGATTTTATTCCATACATTTCAATGAATTTACTGTATGCATTTCTATAATATGCTCAATAGCCATATTAAAGGTAGAGTTCAGGATATCTGCTCCATTAATCTTTGGATGTGTGATCTTATAAAACATGTAACCTCTTTTCATTGTAGGCTCTAGCAATAGAGCAAAAAGATTTAACAAAATGAAAATAACAATATTGACAATTTTACTAATTACTATTTACTTTAATAATTAATAGTAAGTATTTTTATAGTTATCAAGACTTCCCATGTAGAAGACATAAATACATACATGATTTATTTTGTGAATCTTCCTTGTCACATGCTAGTTACCAGAAATACAAAGTTGTGGTCTCTCACCTAAGAAATGTTCAGTGTAGTGGAACAGTAAACTCAGGGATAGGTATTTTCTTATTAAAAAGGTAAGCACTGCTCAGGGTGGGCAGGCATGGTGCCCAGGTGTCACAGGTACCTAGTTTAGCTATGGAGGGAGTAAGAAACATTTGATTTCTACAGCTGACACTTGAGTGGAATGCTAACAAATAAGTTGGTGTTGATACCAGTATTTCATGCTTATTAATTACTTTTCTCACTATTAATATACTTGTAATTTTCCCTTTTTGGCTTGACATATGTTTTTGGTTTTTGGTTATTTCCCTTTCAGGACAGTTGGTTTACCAAGTTCAGTCGCCTGATGAAGGGGCATTAGTGACCACTGCAAGAAACTTTGGATTTGTTTTTAAATCTCGGACCCCAGAGACAATCACCATAGAAGAACTGGGGACACTAGTTACTTATCAATTGCTTGCCTTCTTGGATTTCAACAATATCAGGAAAAGGATGTCTGTCATAGGTATGATTGGTAACAGGTTACTTTTGCTCTTTTGATAATACTGAGGTTGCATTGATGCTTCTCAAGGATAATTTTACTCTTTGCAATGTGCTGAGAGTTGTCATATATTTCCATCTTGATGAACTTTTGTCATCCTCATTGTGACCTCAACACTGCAGTAGTTTAAACTATAGTATAGCTGATGGTTAACAGGTTTCCCCGAGGTGTCCAACACTGTTATGTTTCACATGAATTGGTGGACTTAATTGTCACAACAACCTGATTGGCTAGCTGCCATTGTGTTTATGTCCACTTTGCAGAGTGTTCAAGTGAGAGGCAGAGAAGCCAAGCAATTTTCCCTAAGCCACATAACCTGAGGTGGACCAGTTGGAATTCAAACTCAGGAAGTTTAAATGTATAGAGACTGTTTACCCAATCTCTACCTAGTACTGACCCAGGATGACTGAATTGCTTGACACGAACTAGTTGTTGATTGTGGTGATTTATGGCCATCAGCATCAGCCTCTTCATTTTCATCATTTACTCTGTGGACATCAGTGGTTGGAGATGATATCCAAATACTATATTTAGTGCCCCAACCAATCTGCTTTTCTAACTCTGTGTAGCCTTCAGTCTTGCCTCAATGTCCTGTTCATTCCTGTTTTCCTTTCCCCCTCAATCCTCATAATAGACTTGCTAAGCATTTACCAATTTTTCACATCTTCAAGACTGCCATTTAATTTCATTCTTTGTCTTGTTTTGGGGCTATGCCTAGTAGTACTCAGGGCTTACCCCTGACTCTGTGCTCAGGGAGCACTCCTGGCAGGCTCAGGGGACTGTATGGGTGCCAGGAATTGAACTCAGGTCAGCCACATGCAAGACAAGTACCCGACCCACTGTATTATCTCTCTAGCTCCCTAATTTCACTCTTAGAAGCAAAATTCATCTCCTTTTTCTCTAAAAGAAATAATAGAACCTCAGAAATGCACACCCTTGACTTACCACTTTTCCAGTTCTCTGTCATCTCCAACCTATATCTTCACTCATTCTTTTTTCACCCCAGAGAAAACATTGCTGTGGTCTGTTTCATTGCAGAAAGCTCTGTCCCAGTCTCATGCCCTTTTCCTGCATACTTGCTCCCTTCTCATCTGGTTGTGACGTTCATTTCTTCTTACTCATCATCTTCCAGCCCACAGCTTCATTATCCTCTTTCCTTAACTATGTTGTTCATGGTTTGGCCACCACTGATTTTGCTGCCCTATTTTTACTCTTTCTATCACAGCTTGATTTTTCAAGTTCAGTTTTTGCTCCTTGCCTTTTATTTTTCTTTCAGTCCATTGGCCTTCCCTGCTCAAGAAGCAGTGTTCCTCAGAAGTTTCTAGTCACTTGAGTGCCCAACACATGTATATATGCATTTGCCTATGTATGTATCTGTCTGTTCATGCCTGTATGTATCCATGTATATATCTGGTTTTTCTTTATTTTTGAGCCACACCTGGAAGTGCTCAGGACTTCCTCTTAGCTCAATGCTCAGGGATCATTACTTATGGGGCTCGGGGAATATACGGGGTGTTGGGGATTGAACCCGAATTGGCTGTGTACCAGGCAAGCGCCTTATCCACTGTACTATCTCTATAACATCTCTATCTGGTTTTAAGTTAATCATCTTTGAGACTGTTGACCTTTTACCACCATTACTCTTTGGCCTCTGTGACCTCACTGGCTACTGGTTCTCTTTCTTGTTCCATGTATTTCCCACGCTTTTTGGCAGAATCTTTTCCATTTCATTAGAATGTCATTTTATGCATTTCTGTTCTTGAATGATCTTGGCCACTCACATGGTGTTAGTGACTGCTCGTACTCTGTATTCATGTAGCTTTTTGGGTTTAGTCTTTCTTTCAGGGACATGCAACTGTTTCAACCTGTTCCTGGATCTCACTGCTGAGTTGGTGGCTTCAAATTTTTTATTTCTTAACACTACCTTTAACTATATGTCTGGTGGTGAAAAGAATAACATATAGTTTATCAGTAAACTTTATCAAAAGCATGTTACTCCCACTTATGAGAAACTCGATGCTCAAAGATTTTAACTCACTTCCTGAATATTGCACAGTTTCCCACACAACTGGTAACACTCAGGACAAATATTTGAACATAGGATTGCCTTCCTCCAGAATCTGGCTTCTTATCCTTATTTGGAGGGCCCTTGCTTCGGACAACTCTAATTCCATTCTCTCCCTAGGTTTGTAAACTTGAGTTTCCTCTGCAACCCACGGAAGGCTTGGTTTACAGACCAGAATCCAGCTCCAGAATTTCAATAGGGTGTGGAGTGGGGCCTAAACTGACACATTCTAATAAGCTCTGAACCATCATATTGATGTGGATACTGGGGTCAGAAAACCACAATCTCTGGATTCATGAGATCTCACATGCCATTTGTAACCCCTCCTACCCTCATAGAGTGAATATTTCTCAAACCGACCCTTGCCCCCTGCTTCTGGCTTCAATCGCTCTTTATCTCTAGGACCTTTAGCAGACACCTTGTTTCTCTGTGTTTTCTTTTTAAGGTAGCAGAGCAATCCTTCTAAAACTAACCTCACAGTCCCTCTAAAAATTCTGTTCCTTTACCTTAATTTCCAAAGGGTTCTCTTCACAATTGTAGAATCTTCAAATCTTTCTCCCCTTAGCATAATTCCCTGTTGAGGATATTCTTCTAAAACTGTCATTCTATTTTTCCATTACTTACATTGAAAACTTTGGTAGCTTCCTAGAAAGGATAAAGTACTTAACAAAAAATGCAGGGACTGAAGAGGTAGCTTAGTGGCTGTGTTCAAGCACCACCCAGATGAGGTTCTGGACCCTAACAAAAATACATAAAGAAATTAGACTGTGGATCACTTGTCCTCAATTTGGTTTTATTTCTACTTTTCAAAGCTTGATGCTTCAGTCTCACTAGACCCCACCATGACTGCATGCATTTTTTCACTTTTATGTCTATTGAATATGCTAGTTCTTCTACCTCACACTCTTCTTTTCCTTACCTGCCCACTTGGAAAGCATCTGATAATGTCCAAATCCAAAGTCATCCCAAATGACAGCATATCTTTTCTTCCCAGAGTCTCCCGTTCATGTACAGTCCAAAGTAATAACCATTTCATGCTATGTGGGACTGTCTACATTAGCATGTGTAATACCTTGGGCAGCTGCTATGCCTTAGTCTTCTGAGACTACCCAGGACCAAGCACTGAGCTTGGCAAGCAATAGGTTTATTCCAAGTGCTTGTTAGATAAAATGAAACCCAAGCTTTGAATTCATGAATATTCCAGTGGGTATAGTAAATCAGTTTCTCCTCTGGAAAACATCTTATGATTGGGCTCTAACCACTGGACACCAGTCCTGAAAGGTCACTCTCTGCAGGTAAAAATACAAACATGATCTCAGGAGGGTTTTACTAATTTACTTTAACGATAGCACAGCAAGTAGGGTGTTTGCTTTGAATGTGACCTACTCGGGTTCAATTCCTCCGTCCCTCTTGGAGAGCCTGTCAAGCTACTGAGAGTTTCCCGCCTGCACGGCAGAGCCTGGCAAGCTACCCATGGCATATTTGATATGCCAAAAACAGTAACAACAAGTCTCACAATGGAGACATTACTGGTGCCCGCTCAAGCAAATCGATGAAAAATGGGACTACAATGCTACTTTAACAAAGGCTCCAGGCAGCCATCAGTCAGTGCTGCTGCTGAGCACCTATGCAGCTCTGGATGTGAGAGCAGGAGCCTCCTCTTCCAGCGCCAGGGAAACGTGGTGTTCTCGGTGCTGAGTTTGCCTGGGACTTGCTTCTTTGCTCTCAGTGTGTTGACAAAAGCCTAAGATTGCTACAACGCAGGGAAACGTTTGGCTTTTGCCCAGTGTTGGTCACCATTACAGGCTGTGGAGAAATCTCAGTCTAACCACAAACATCAGATGCTCACCCTAATGGGTACCAGATGAAGAAAGGTAGCACTCCAGCACAGAGTGCATGAAGCTTATGGGCTTTGTTTGGGTTTTGTTTGATTTTGGAATCAGGAGGAACTTGAAAAAGGGACTTCACTAGAGTGAAAAAATCTCTGATAACAAAGCCAAGAATAACCTCATTCCCATGATTGTCCCTCGGTGTGGACTATGGGGATAATGCTAGTGTGAAGGCTCATGCGTTTGCTTCTGCTACTGCTGCTTCGCCTTTGGCTTCTCCTCCTTTCCTCTGCCTGTTCTTCCCCCTTCTCTTTTATTTCTTCATCTTCTTTCTTCCTATTTTTTTTTGGCTGCTCTTGACTCATGAATGTATGGTCTCAGTAGTATTTGCATTCCAGGGCAAGAGCTCCGACTTGGTAGATATATCAAAGTAAAAAAGACTTCTATAAAGCATTTTAACAGGGGATATAGATTCTACTCTATTGATAAAGATATATGTCTTTTATAGTTTTGGACAGAGCAATTAATTTAATTATGGCAATAAAATATAGAGATTACATTACAAGATTGTTATAAATGAAGCAAGTGACAAATAATTATTAAAGAAGGATGGATTATTGCCACCCATTGAAAAGTCCTTACAAGATTATAGATGAGTTGCTCAACTATAAACTTTTAAAGATTATCATAGAAAATCTATATAAAAGATATCAAAGAAATCACACTCCCATATGACAATTTCTATAATGAACAGCCACCTCTAAATTTAGTTAAGTAGAATGAATTACCACTCTTTACAGTGTTTCTTTTGACTTATTCTTACAGCCTATTCCTGAAAACTACTTCTGATGTTTTTCTTTCTTTAATGGTCCAAGGACAAAGCTTCTGCTGTTGGCATCTTTTGCACAGTTTAATTCAACTGGATTACACAAGATTTT
Source organism: Sorex araneus (assembly GCF_027595985.1). Taxonomy (NCBI): domain Eukaryota; kingdom Metazoa; phylum Chordata; class Mammalia; order Eulipotyphla; family Soricidae; genus Sorex; species Sorex araneus. Next base: position 94,552,825 of record NC_073304.1, on the reverse strand, counting down.
ACCAAGTGCCTACCATCTTCCAGAAACTTGAAAATAAAGGAGAATTTGATGCATTTGTAGGAAATGAAAGATGTTCTCTATGATGGCATCCAGAAAATGGTGAAGCAGGAGAGGCTACAGACTGGAAAGGGCCATATCTTGAACTCTGTTGATGCTGTTAACTCAAACTCGATCTAAGGACAGAGGGAAATCCTTGTGAGCTGCTAACCAGTAGTTGAAGATAACTCTGGTTGGATTATAAATAATAGTTTGGGGGGATGCAGATTGGAATGAGTCACAATATTTAGGTTAATGTCATGTTGGCAAAAGGTAGCAGAGAGAAATTTAGAGAGGGTGGCGGGGAGAATTCCCTCGAGTGAATATAGATAGTAGTGGTGTGTGAGAGCTGTAAGTGATTCCCAGATATCTGATTTTGAGCACTAAGTACATGGTGAATCTTGTTAATTGGACTGTGGATATAGGTGGAGTGTTGGTAGTTATTGGAAGAAGATGTGTCTGGGTTTAAAACTATGTGCCTGGGCACTGCCATGGGAGATATACAGTTGTTACCTGGACAGAGAAATCAAAGATGTGCTGAGGATAGACTGGGTTAGGGATATGTGTTTATGGATAGTCCATATTAATACAAATTGAAATAATAGAAGAGAATATGATGGAAGAATATGAATGAAGGATGTGAGGAGAAATAGATCCTAAGTGAACCTATGAACAATACTAGTATTTGAAGGACAGAAAATGGTAGGAGATTCTAAAACAAAACATCTATGTTTTATTCTAAGCCATCTATAATTTTTGTTCCAGAACTTTCCACATGTTTTCTTGATCATTTTATTTTTATATATTTAAAAATATTAACTTCTAAAATGACTAAGATATATTAGATTTTGGGTTTCCTAGCAAAAAATTCTAGAAGCCTTGAATGAAAAGAGAGATAAAACTTGCAGAGCTGCTATAGAAAATGTCTAGTGAGTAAATTTAAGCAGGATTCCATGCAATTGAATTTACAGAAATTCACATTTAAAAGAGATAATAATACTAGGTTGAGAGAAGGTATTAGAGACTGAAATCTTTATTAAATCAGAAAATTCAATATAGATCAGTCAGGGTCTAGAAATGTGATTATTTATGCACCCACTTTTCATGTACAGAGACTGAGGTAAAGCAATACTAAGGGATCTGGCACAAATTATAATTGGATTGTGATTTTCTAAATTAGTATTTATCAAAATGTGGAATCCATGGAACCGTTTGAAACTTAGGGAGGTTCTCAGAGCCTGAAAAATGACATTATAATGACACTAATATTATTTTGTAGGATAACATTGATTTTTCCTTTCTGCTTTGCCACAGGGAGCTTAGGTTTATTGAATTACTCCCACCACAGTGCTCTCATTTCTCTGTGTTTATTTGTAAGCCTCTTTCTTTGTGCTCTGCTTCTTCAACTGGTCAATCGCCTTTATCTCCTAATCAGACTCTGTTAACTTGTAAATATTGCTTTTCTTTTCTCAAGTGTTTTTACACAAATAAGTCAGAGCAATGTTCTTTTTGTATAGGCACAGGAAGACAGTGCTATGCTTCTGTAACTTGCGAGTTAATTGACTCCAAATGATATTGACTCCTGGGCATCTTTTCTCTCCACTTAAGTCTCAGTTGCCCTTCATAGATCCCCAAAGCAGGGTCTTGACGAGGTGCATGGTCCCATGGCAAACCGTGAGCTACCCTGGCATTGAAATGGGCCAGGTCAAAGTGCCATAATACTTCACTATAAGTTAAGAGCATGGTCATGGACAAATTCTGTCATGATCCAGAAAGTAACAACTAGATTAGGACCCTGCTAGGGTTAGGAAAGATTAATCTGGCTGAGCACTGTAGTCTGGGATCTATAGGGAGATGTCCTACAAGTTTAATGTATCTCTTACTGTGTCCATACAAAATAACTAATATTAAGAAGTAGAAATAAGATGTTAATTAAGTTATTGGACTAAAGAAAGGAGAAGAACCCCAAAGTGTTGCTTTGCCCTTGAGCTTATTGGTGATGAGTAAGGGCTTTGATATGTTGCTCATGCTGCCCCCAAAGTGGGGAGCTGGTGAGAGATGAGGGAGAGACCAAGGTGTCAAGTTGGAGTACAGAGAGACGAGCATGGGGCCTGGAGGAGACGGGAATGAGGGGCTTAGTGAGATTGAAACAGGTGCATGGGGGAAACAGAATAAACGGCAACTGATCACCATCAGCCTGGCCTTCATTTCCTCCTTTGTTCGCCTCTGGCATTGGTTGTCCTTGGTGGGGAAGTGGTCTGAGACCACTGAATGCAGGTGGTGAGAGAGAGCTGCAGGATTTTCCCGGTCACCTGGTGATTACACATTATTTGTTCCTTTTTCATCCTTTGTTCTCACCAGTTTACTATGGAATTTTGTGTCATGACATGTGATATAACAAATTGAATGTCAAAGCAGAAATAAAGATGCACCCATTTTCTCTTAAGTAAGACATTAAAGGGGACCTCTAATCATATAAAAACACTATTTCCAAACTAAATTATTTTTGTTTTAAACAATACAGTTATTGTTAACATTAATAGTGTTTCTTCCCTTCACTTTCAAAATTATTGATTGTGCCCGCTTGAGCAAATCAATGAGCAATGGGAAGACAGTGATACAGTTATACAGTTATTGTTGGGCTGAGGAGATAACTCAAAGGTCTAGGGTTGAGGTTTTTCATATGGGAGCCCCAAGTTCAATCCCTTGCACCTCATGATTCCTCTCCCAAGAACCACTCCGGAGTAACTCAATAACAGAGCCAGAAGTTGCTCCAACACTGTTGGGTGTGGCTTCCAAACAAAAACAAACCAAAAATACTATTATTTTTATAGGAATACAATTTTTGTTCATATGTATGACATATATGATGATAATACTTATTTTTATAATAATGTACTTTGTGTTATAAAACCAGCTGTAATAAAATTTCTCAATTTTACTTTCTGATATGAAAAATATTGATTAAAAAGACTTTTGAGAGGTTGGCGAGATAGTAGAATGGGTAGGATGCTTACTCTTCATGAAGCCTACTTGGGTTCAATCCTCAGCATACTTTATGGTCCTCAGAGCACCACCAGGAGTAATTCATGAGGACAGAGCCAGGAACAACTCCTGAGAATCACTGGGTGTGGCCCAGATGCAAAAAAAGAAGAAAAAATATCAAAATAAATAATAAACTGGAATTATTTTGAAGTTTCAAGAATATTAAAGTATTTTAACACCCAAAAGCTTGAGAACTGTTGTCCTAAAATGAACCATACAAATCAGTCATACATAGAGAAGTCATACTGTCAAATATAACTTATGCACAGATTACGTTTATAGCTCTGGTGATCAACCAGAGGAAATATGGGAGAGATTAAGCAATTGGACTGTTAAAGGAAAGAAGTGAGAAAAAAATCTTTCCTAAGAAAAACGATTTCCTACAACTTAAACAATTAGAAAAGCTACACATTTCCCCCCTTCTTTTTCCAAAATGTGGCTTTAGAGCCTGAGTACATGGCAAACTACTTGAGTTCTGACACATAGGCTAGATGACCAAGAATCTTAGAAGATCCACTATTTTACAAGTCTTACTACAAATAAAAAAAGTTTCCAGGGTGCATTACGTTTACTCATGCCAGGAGGAAGTTAGAGTCAATAGCATTTGGCACAAGCAGCTAATGATCAGAATGGAAAATAAATTTATTGTATTTTGACATTTACAGTCCCTTATACCAAACTTTACATTTTGTATCATATTAAATTAATAGTAGTGAATATTTATGTTCATCTATTTTGAGACATTCCATCTTCATTTATTTTTGAAATGTTCTTTTTTAAAACTGCATTTAATGTTTGTGTATATCTATCCTTTGGGTATTTTGTGCCACATTCTGTGGTGCTAAGGCTTCTCTCTGACTCTGTGCTCCGGAATGAGTCCTGTCAGTGCTTGGGGCATCATCTGTAGTGTCAGTACTGTCCCAGAGTCGGCTGTGTGCAAGGCAAGCTCATTAGACCCCATGTTCTCTCTCCAACCCAGACATTCTACTTCTACAGACTTAATACAATGATTAAATATAAAGCATGTAATAGTTTTTGACCCAGTTGAGGAAGCTCTGAGGGTCATAGTGTTTAGACCCCGAAGCTGTGCCCCAGCAGTTGTTTGTAAATTATGGACAGTTCTTGGGAAGAAATACATAGCCATGTTTTTTTCTTTCTTCCCTCATTTAAGCAGCAAATAATGAAGTATCTAGTATGTGACACACTGTAAAAGCAAGCAATGTCGTTTTAAGGAAACATTGGTCTGATAGCAATCTGGAGTAATCTAGTGAGGGGTTGGGGATTAGAGATTAGGAAATCATACTTTGGGCTATCATCCCCAAACTTTGTTGATGACATACCCCTACAGTACAGACTCCAGTGGGGATAAGGTAGAAACCTTATGTTTAAAAGCCTGAGTTTTAAACAGGCTTATATCAAGCCTGAGATAAGGCTTGCAAGTGGTTGGCTGGATTCAATTCCAGTACCACATGTGCACAGAGTCAGGAGCAAACCTTGAGCTGCTTGGTTTGCCCAACACTCCACAAAAAAGGAAAACATTTAATTAATTGATTAGTGTACACCCCTTCAGAAATGCTATGTAGGAGAAACAGGAAACTTATACACACCAGAATAAGAATCCTAGTTTCTCAGTTGAGTATATGAAAGGTTTCCAATAGTTGGAAGATTTATAAGTTAATAAAAAATGAACCAAACAACTTAGGTAGTGACTTTTCAACAAAATTTGTCATTTTTTTTCTGGCTAAACTATTATGCCCTTTTGCACACTCTTGAGTAGAACTCTGGGAGAGTTTCCTCTTCTTTTTTTGTGTGTGTGCTTTTTTTTTATAACCCTGGCAATGCACAGGGTTATTCCTGGCTTTGCATTCAGAAATTACTCCTGGTGGTGCTCGGTGGACTATATGGGGTGCTGGGAATCGAACCAGGGTCGGCCGCGTGCAAGGCAAACACCCTACCTGCTGTGCTATCCCTTTGGCCCCTGGGAGAGTCTCCTCTTAATGGATTTCATTGATTACATCTACCTTCTAAACATTTTTGTTTTCAGTTCAAAATCCAGAAGGCCAGATAAAACTTTATTCCAAAGGAGCAGATACTATTCTGTTTGAGAAACTTCATCCATCCAACGAAGATCTTCTTAGTTTGACGTCAGATCATCTCAGTGTAAGTGCTTCTTGTCTTAAGGTTAGCAGAATGGCTCTCTGACCAATTCCAATGCTTACGTCCTGTTTTTAAATATCAGCTAAATGATCTGACTTCTAAAATAGAAAAAGCATGTGGAAAGCGGTTCCATGGGAAACTGTGCCAGTGAATGTCTGGAAACTGGCACATGAACCTCCTCCCCTACTTTGCCAAGAGTCTGCTCAGTTGCACATAGGTGGATTAACAGCAGCTGAGAAGTAGCCACTGAGTTTGGGCTCCTGAGATTTGGCCAGAGGAAGGAGCAGGATCCCGAGGGGAAACTGGCCTTAACTTCCCTGGAGTTTGGGGCTACTGGTTTTGGGAGACTGAACTGGTTCTACAAAGAGAAGCAGGAGAGTTCCTTTCTTTACCCCTGGATTCCAATGTTTTTGGCACAAGAACCTCTTGTGATTACCCCTAGGGAATAGTTTAGGATTGTGGTTAGATGTTGAGGGGAAAATTAATTCTGTAGCCAAATTTCTCCACCAAGGGTCCTTTTATTCAGGTCAAAAATCATGGTGAGTCACTTAGGTTAAAGCTACTAAATGCATACATTCTGAGACAAAGCTCTGTTGCTTTCCAGAAGTTTTCTAAAGGGAGCAGTAGTGATCTTTGGCACACTCCATTTTAGTAAGCAAATTCCATTGATTTGTCATTGGTTTACAAAATGAAAATACAATTTGAGGGAGTGAAGTTTTACAATTCCTTATGTCTATAAGAATCATTGAACTCATGACTGTCAAAATGACCCCTCTATCCATCCTCCTTCATCTTCTCTCTCTGAAGATTGCTCTAGTTTCTGGAGTCAAGTGTTATTTTTGTTGTGGGACTTTTGTGTGTGTGTCTGTGTGTGTTTGGGTCATACTCAGCTGTGCTCAGGGCTTACTCTTGGCTCTGTGTCAGGAATCATTCTTAGCAGGGCTCTGGGGACCATATGGATGCAGGAGATAGAACCCATGTTGGCCACATGCTAGGCTAGCATCCTACCCACTGTACTATCACTCTGGTCCCCACTTTTTTTTAAGAATAAGAATTTATAAATTAATATGAACACTACTTGGTTTAAAACTGAGATGTTGTTCAAGTGTTTCTCTAGCATTTTTTTTTAATGTTCTGTTCAACCCAATATGAACAATATCCAACAAGGATAACTGGTCAGAACTCTAATTTCTCTAGTGATTTATGTCCTTTAAAAAGTTATTGGGGATAAATTTTCTTCTCAAGCCCTACATATAATACAAAATATTCCCTAAATCTTTAAAAACAAACAAACAAACAAACAAATAGAAAAAGAATCTGCCTGACTTTAAGTTTAAAGAATGATGGTTTAGTAATATTGGTTACAAACATAGCTATTGTTTTTGTCTTTCCAATAGAGCATTCTTGATTTTCTTTTAATCTCTTCCAGAAGGCCAGCATGGCTTTGAACATTTTCTTTTATGAAAACAACATTGGAATCACAAGTATTTGATTTTTACCATTGCTCAAACACCAAGGCTTGAGTTTTCATATATTTCCCTTTCATTCTAAAATATAGGAATGGTTAATTTGGTCTGTTTATATTTCTGTGAAAAAGAAAAAATTTCAGGTAATAACAATTTGATTTGCTTTGTGCACTTTATTTACTTCTCAATTCTGGGGTTTTAAATTTATATCCAATTATTGATTTTCAATTGTTTAATGATAGGAAACAACCTTGTTCCCATGTTCACTTGGATTAACTTTGTGTTTCACGCACTAATTAAATAAGTTAAATCATCTGTCTCCTTTTGTGATGTCTTAGAGTTGATTCATTTTTATGCGGAAGAGAGGAAAGCACTGGTAATGCCCAGTGGGGTTGTGAGCTAAAGGCAAAAAAGTGTTTGTGTGAATTAAGAAGACAAAAGCTCATTCATTACACATAGTAACTAGATTTTCAGATCATCAGGGGACCCAGTGGTGGTCTTGGAAGGCAGAGCTTGTAAAAATGCTGTATCCAAAGTGCTACTAACTGCCTGTGAGAGAATTTTAAATAATTTTTCTCATGGTCTCTTTCAACTAAGCTACAACATTGCCATATGTACTGGCTTTTCATTGATCAAATTAGGCTGTGTGTGTCATGGTTTAACACAAACCTATGTCTGTACCATAAGCCAAAGCACAAGAGAGAAGATAAGGTTCAACTGCAATGCCCAAAGGAGCAGAGCAAGGATTGGAACACTGTATGCATGAAACCATAAAATGAACAGTATTGTAAATTATGATGACTAAAATTTAAGAAAAGCTTTTTTACTGCAAGTAGTTTAGAGGCCTATAGGATGACCACTGAATGGCTGGGTGAATTGGGAGGGTTTTTTGTTGTTTATTTTTTTTAGCATGTTCCTAAAGTGATTGTAGCCCTGCAACACATTCAGACTACCAATTTCTTGTGAAGACATTTCTTGGAGTCAGCAGATGTAACTCAACGGTAGAGCATATGCCTTGGGCGTGTGAGGCCCTGGGTTGGATCTTAGGTGCCACACATTCTCTGAGCACCAGTGGGTGTGGGGACTCCTCCCTCCCCCAGCGGCAAGAACTACAATAAAAAAATTATTTTCCTACTCGAAGGATAAAGCATCAGAGGTATCATTTGAAATTTTTCAGTTTATTGAGACCCTCAAGGGAAAGTATGTTTCTCCAAATATTTTGATTAATTATAAAACGTGAACACAAATAGGAACATTTTTTAAAAAAGATTTTCAACTTATATGGTGGTGTTTTTCACATTTTGAATGATGTTTATTATGAAAAGAAAACGATCATGGAATGAAACTTTTTTACAGTTGTGAAAAATGCAGAAAATGAAAAGTGAAAGTTAGCCTCCACTTCTAGTCTGACTTCCCAGAAGTAACATTCTCTTTCCACTTCACCCTTTTCCCCTTTAGATGATCATTATTGCCTTCATGAATATACTGAATGTTGGTTACCCGACTAATAATCATCTATTCATTTATTATTGACCTCCAACTTTTTATTATGGGAAATTTAAAACACAAATTAGACCCCATTATCATTGTAAACATAGCTGCATTATTAGAAGGATGTTAGACGTAGATACACACTAGAAGTAGTTGCACTATTTGAAGTTACTTGACTCTGGTGGGGTGTCAAGAGGCACTTCCTTGAGAGAATCTCCTGCCTTTGATTGGAGAGCTAGGACACTGCAGAGACTCCTTTTGTTTCCTCCAGAAGTAAAGGGCCATGGCTGCAGAGGCTCAGTGCCCCTCATGCTAGGCCTGCTTCCTTCGGGCAAACTCATACACACATTGCTTCAACTGGCTATCTCAAGTTCTGGCTACCTTTGATTTCCTCTCAAGTAGGACCCCTCAAGAGGTCTTTGCATGGAAGGTTAGCTCCCCTGAGTGTGTTAACGCCACTGTTTTTTTTTTTACATAGTCAAATGAAAATAGCTTTATTAGCAAGTTTGGAGATGATTTGTTCTCTCAGAAATATTTTCTTTCTTTTTTTAATTCAATCACCACGAATTACAGAGTTACAAAGTTATTCATTATTAAGTTTCAGGCATACAATGTTCCAACACCAATCCCTTCACCAATGTCCACTTGCCTCCACCAATGTCCCCAGTTTCCCTCTGCCCCCGCCCCCAAGCCTGCCTCAATGGCAGGTCCTTTCCCCTTCCACCATTGTCCTATGTTCCCTTCCCTAAATCATCCCCCACCCCCATCCCATCTCAGTGGCAGATTTCCTACTGAAGACTAGTTCTGTGGCTCTTTGTTTCTATTGCCTTTGGGACTTTGTTATTTTCCTATGAAGTTTCTTTATACCCTTTATATGAGAGAGTAACCCCATTGAATTAAAACACAAAATAAAAACATTATCTCCCTATTTCAAGAATGAAATGTTGGCAGTCGGGATGGTCAAGAAGTGCTATTGGGATAAAAACAAATCTGAGTGAAAGCTTCTTACCCATTTTTTTATTGCGGTGCTTATTGTCTAGTGATGGTTTGTGTGTTTATGTCTACTCTGGCAGGAATTTGCAGGGGAAGGCCTTCGGACCTTGGCCATTGCCTATAGGGATCTGGATGACAAGTACTTTAAAGAGTGGCAAAAGATGCTTGAGGATGCGAATGCTGCTGGGGATGAGAAGGATGAAAAGATAGCCAAGCTGTATGAAGAAATCGAAAGCAATCTGATGGTATGAATTTAGAATCATGATAGTTTGTGTTTACAGAAATCATAGTACGTGTTTAGTGGTTTCACATAGGAATAATCCACTGGTTAAATCATCTTGCACACAGCAGATGTTTTTCTTTGAAACACTGAATCATGTTTTTTTGGTTTTTTTGCTGTTGGCTCTGAGTTTGCCATGTGTGGCCCTAGAAAGCTTAGAGGATTACTTCTAATGGTGGTAGCTTATGCAATTAGAGCTCTCCCAAGAACTGAAGACAGCAGGCTCCCTCGTCATTGTCAGTCTCTAGTTTGTCCATGATGTCATCATTTATTTATTCTCCCTGATTTATCACCTGCCATTTTATGAACAGAAAAAACTTGCCATGATGAGTGGCCTATAACTCTAAACTAGACTCATGACATTCTGATGATATCTGTGCATTCTGGTGTGTCCTCTGTTCTAGAAACAACTCTCTCCTGAGGCCCTGGTGGCAAGGATGCTATCTGTTGTGAGGCAGTAGAAATCATGACTTTTTAATCTTGGGATAAAATGTTGTACAACTATATTCACTTTTTATTGTATGGCATCTACTGGTTGGTTAATTTAAGAAAATGGCTAGACTTTATTGAGGTACTATAGTATATATACATATATATATATATAAATTTCCCCCATAATTTGGAAAAGGGGACAGAGTCAGTGGGGGGACCTTTTCATGTTGCTATATCTGGGGAAGCAGCTGGGAAGTTATTATGTCTTTGAATCCCATATTGTTTATATTTAAGAATGTTAATTAAGAATATCAGGCTGCCATGTTAATTCTGATTTCTAGGATCTCTGAATTCAGTTGGTTTGATTTGGGAATCTCTTTGTGGGATCCTCCCCAACTCATCAGCTTGAATAATAAGATGTTGCTAAATAATAAATAACTAACTTAATAAATCATGACATATATCTTCAATTTATATTCTTTGTCTCTAAAATCTGATTGAAGGTATAGGGGCTGGCTGTGGATATTTTTATACATTAACATAAGGTATCCTTTTTTTTTTAAATGAAGTTACTAGGTGCCACTGCTGTAGAAGATAAGTTACAAGATGGTGTTATTGAAACAGTTGCAAGTTTATCACTAGCCAATATTAAGATCTGGGTCCTAACAGGAGACAAACAAGGTAATTGAAAACTAAATTATGATGGTATTCTGAAAAGGGAATGATAATTATGGCAAAAAATATAATTTACCAGAAACCTTAATTAGATATGTACCACTCCTCACAAAGAAAGAGTTAAATAATAACAAGAGGAAAATTAATGTATTTTAATAATTTTTATATGAAAATTAATACTTCTATAAGTTATCCTGGGATTAGTCGCATTTCAGATCACTTGTTTCTTCAAAATAATGCTCTGTAGGCAGCAATAGTATTACTTATATTTAACTATTGGTTCATATGAGCACTTGTACTAATCAAGGAAGAGGGGCACAGCACTGAATAAGGACATTATGTACCCCTATATCAAACCTATCGTACTCTCTCTGACACTCAGTGCACTGATAGACAAGGAAATATAAACCCTGGCTTCAAAAGTTTTATGAAGAAAGAATTCAAAGTTCTTACATGATGTTACAGTTGAGATGGGCTTTATTTTGTATTAGAAACTGCCATCAACATTGGCTATGCCTGCAACATGCTGACCGATGACATGAACGAGGTATTCATTATAGCAGGAAACACAGCCCTTGAAGTCAGAGAAGAAGTCAGGTAAGTGTGAAAAGGACAAAATGAAGTGGTGGGCTGGGGGAATTGGGAAGATCAGGTAGTTGAGAAAAATAGAGAGCTGATAGGAAGGCTTAAGTTTCCCATGGTCATAATTCAGTGTAGAGTTCTTTCTGCACATTTCCTAACCTTGTATTCATTTTGCCGGCAAATTCAAGTAAGTTTGGTTTCAGTGGGAATTCATTGTCTTCAGGATGCCAACAAATGCTGAATGATCTCACTCATCTGTGGCTTATAAAGAAATAGAACAATGAAATAGAGCATATCAAAATGATGCCAAACCCTTTGACTTAGATTACAAAACCAAGATTACCAAAGAACAAGGGGATGTTGGGGTGAATGATGAGGTAGACCAGAAGTAATATTGGGCATTGGAGGAAGCTCTTGGGTACTCTGGTGGTCTTGAGGTATGGCTATTTATTTAGTGATGGAGTCCATAGAGTCAGTGGGCATCTGATACTTCCTGCAGCTCAGTTTCATTCTGCTTTGACTTCTGGTTCCTCTCAACTGATTTATGCGAGAAACATGGAAGTGTGACTGCCTTGTCACTTCTCTGTGGTCAGGGAGATTTGTGTTGTCAGGTGGTTATCTCTCTTCCTGAAACTTTTAACTGCATTTCAGTGGCTACATTTTCATAATCAAATTCCCAAGAAATTCATCTGAGGTTTCCATACTCGGGCAGCATACCTCTCCACTACCCTGGGGTGAGTTAGGACCTAGGTTCCTTTCAGTGATTCACTAGACATATCTAAGCTTCTGTGCTAACCCTCTTCCCTCCAGCCTGGGATGGAAGATGGAGAGGAGAGGTATTTCTGGCCTTTCACTGATGGCAACATGAAATACCCTGATTCCTTTAAGAATGAAGTGGTGAGATTTGAAGAAACTTGTTTTCTTTCCTCTCAATTTGCAAGAGAAATTCCATATTTCTGGAATTTAGACAAACAATACTGCTATGGATGTCAAGACTATTTTGGTATTCAGAAAGCAAGTTCTGTATCCCTTAGTCCTTCTGCAGTTAACCTAGCCTATTCTTCTGAGGGATATGGATATTCCTAGTAAGTAGAGAGGGCTACTCATGATGGGGATAGTGACTGAAAACCAAAATTAATATCTCAAGACTTCAAGATTTCAACCTACTTACTTTGTTTGACTAAGTAATGACATATCTGTCAATATCACTGTCACTGTCACTGTCATCCCGTTGCTCACCGATTTGTTCGAGCAGGCACCAGTAACGTCTCTCATTGAGAGACTTATTGTTACTGTTTTTGGCATATCCAATACACACGGGTAGCTTTCCAGGCTCTGCCACGTGGGCTTGATACTCTCAGTAGCTTGCCGGGCTCTCCGAGAGAGGCAGAGGGATCGAACTCGGGTCGGCCATGTGAAAGGCAAACGCTTAACTGCTGTGCTATCGCTCCAGCCCATCTGTCAATATGTGAAAGGAAAATGGATAAATACAAATTTATATGTTATGCCTAGCTGCGTGACATATCATGAAGGGAAATGTATATATATATATACATATATATATCATTTTATATATATATATATGTGTGTGTGTGTGTGTGTGTGTGTGTGTGTGTGTATATCTCAGAGAGCCTGGCAAGCTACCGAGAGTATCCTGCCCACATGGAAGAGCCTGCCAAGCTCCCCATGGCATATTCAATATACCAAATATAGTAACAATATCAGGTCTCATTTCCCTGACCCTGAAAAGAGCCTCCAATCGTTGGGAAAAATTAGTAAAGAAATACTGGGATGAATGGAGACATTACTAGTGCCCACTTGAGAAAAATCTATGAACAGGATGACAGTGATACAGTGATACAGAAATATTATGTTGGGAGTGTGAGTGGGTGAAAACTTCCAGAAAGCTATATGATGATATATTTGGAAATTACATATTTTAACACATTTGACACTAATTCCTAGTTCTATGAATTGCCATTAAACAGTAAGTGAACAGGGCCAAGGAGATGGCTTACAGGGATGGAGTGCATATTTTGCATGGAGGGATCTTGGGTATTTCTGGTACCTCAAGATCCCTTGAGGACTATGGGGAGTGAACTATCCAAAACCTAAGTGTACAGAAGTGTCACTTACAAGTCAAACATAAGTGTATGACTAGGTATATAAATAAATATTAATTCTTATATAAATATGAGGGTAGAAAATTTGAAACTCTGGAAGGTTTCACAAACTAAGACTCTTAAGATCTGGTTAATTACTATTGTATATACACACAATGATACACTATGCATTAATCTTGTATTTGTTGACTTGGAAGGCATTTGCAATATGCATAATTTAAAAACATAAGACTACAAGACTACAAAACATAATCCATAATATCATCCCTTTTAAAAATTATGCATGTATAAAATGTACGTATCCACCTATTTGCCCATGGAACTCTGGAGAACATATATAGTGGTTCTTTCTGAGTAATAGGAATATAAATTATGTTTGATGTCTTCTTTGTAACTTGATATTATCTTAAGTTGTTATCATTTATACAATACTATTGCAATTTGAAAAAAAGCCAAAAGCTTATCTTCATTTTTTTAGTGAGAAGGCAAAATGTTCAAAAAGAAAAAAAAATAATTTCCTTGTAGACTAATCTCAGAACTCCTGAGGCCACCATGCTCAACTGAAGGCAAATAATGTTTGTGTTAACTCTGACATGGACGTAAGAGCCACACTTAGTGTCTAAGACAAAGGAGCAATGCATGGAAAAGTCTATATAAGAAAAATCAGTACATTTTCAGTGGGTGTTTAATCAATATGAAGTGGAGAGTAGGGGCATCTAGGAAAAGTTATAATTAAAAATTACTGCTAACACGATTTAGGGATGAAATATTGAAGTCATAAATTTGTTCCATTTGGTTTTCTGGTGCTATGCTTCTGAGTTCAGGAGAAGTTCATACAAACACAAAAGCAAAAATATATCAAAACAATAGGATCTAAGTTGATAGTAGCTATTGGAAGGAAATGATCTAAATGCTTATATTTAAACTTGCCAAATGTGTTTAGATCATTTCATAAACATAATGTGTAATTTTCATGCATATTGGGCATATGGCTTATTTCAAATTTATGTCATGAAACCATGTTAGACGCTTTGAGCTCCATGTTAATTTTGCTGCCATTGCCACTTTAGTTTTAAGGGCATACTCAGAAATTAATAACTAAACTCTGTTATGGTTTCTCAGAAGATTATTTCATTGATTACACGTCTCTGATCTATGCACCTTCTGTCCAAAGGAAAACAAATTGAGAATGTAATTTTACTTGAGCTGACAGAAAAATCCATTCCATGTTTCACTTTTGGTTACAGTGATCATATATTTCATTGTAAGAAAACTATTTCTAAATCCTCAGGGGACTCAACTGATTCTGAATAGTATACTTATAATATATCAAAGAAATAATATTTCCTCTTAAATCAACAAGATACATGTATATGTATATATATTTTATATCAACATATAAAATATTTATAGATATATGTTACTTAAAATCCATGACCTCATTTTTCTCACTTGTAAGACATAAATAATGGCAATATATACCTCACTACATATATATGCTTATATAAAGTACACATATAATTCATGGGCTAAAGCGATAGCACAGTGGGCAGGGAGTTTGCCTTGCATGCAGCTGACCCAGGTTCAATTCCTCCATCCCTCTCGGAGAGCCTGGCAAGCTACCGAGAGTATCCCGTCCTCACCAGAGCCTGAAAAGCTCCCCGTGGCATATTCAATATGCCAAAAACGGTAACAAGTCTCACAATGGAGACGTTACTGGTGCCCACTCGAGCAAATTGATGAACAACAGGAGGACAGTGATACAGTGATAGATATATGTATATATATTTGAACGCCTATTTGGTGAAAGGTTGTTTTTTTGAAAGAGAGGGCTCTAAAATCATATGCTCTAGATCAGGCAGCTATCTGCACTGTATTTAAACATTATGGAGCTGTGGGGTCTTTGGATATTATGTTGCTTAAAAGCTAAGACTTTTAAAGACCCTGTGTAGGCCAAATAGATACATCTTGTTCTCACTCTAACTTTTAGTCACCCAGACATGCATTATAAATGATTTTGTGTTTTCATTTGTCTGTTTTATTAAAAAAATCATAAAAGTTTAGAGCATCAAGTAGTTCTGGAAATCTAATGTGCACCAGTGCTACTGCTCAAATTTTCATAGTGGGTACCAATCAATCTGAATGAACTACCTATTCTCATAATTAATAATAAAGAAACTGGTGCAGGTGGCACAGGGATTGAAGGAAGTAACAGAATCTTTTTTTTAACATTTTTTTTATTTATTTGGTGTTAGCAGTTTGCAAAAATCCTCAGGTCTTTTTCTGTACTTCAGTAGTAAATATACAATTATACATGGATTATTTAATGCTGTATATTATCTTTTCTAATATATATTCTAATTTTATTTTAAATAAATCAAATCAACAATACAATAATTTATTTTATAAATAAATAAATAATAATTTAATTAATAAATTAAATTAATTTAATATATTCTAATTTTTTGAGAAGCGTCCATACTGGGCTAAAGGGCTAAATCAGTCAGCATTCCCACCAGCAGTGAAGGAGAGTTTCTTTCTCCCCACATATGTGCCAACACCAGTTGCTTTTGTTCTTTTGGATGTGTGCAAGTCTCTGTGGTGTGAGGTGGTATCTCATTGTTGTTTTGATCTGCATCTCCCTGATGATTAGTGATGAAGAGCATTTTTTCATGTGCCTTTTGGTCACTCAGATTTCTTCTTTTAGAAAGTTTCTGTTCATTTCATCGCCCCATTTTCTAATGGGGTTGGATGTTTTCTTTTTGTTCAACCAGTGTCTTGTAAATCCTTGATATCAACCCCTTACCAGATGGGTATTGGGTGAATATTCTTTCCCATTCTGTAGATTGTCTTTATATTCTGGTCATTGTATCTTTTGAGGTTCAGAAGCTTCTCAGTTTAAGGTAGTGCCATTTGTTTATCTCTGTTTCCAATTGCTTGGCCAATGAAGTGTCACATTTAAAGATACCTTTAGCTTCAATATTGTGGAGGGTTTTGCCAACCTTGTCTTTAATGTACATGATGGATTCTGGTCTGATGTTGAGGTTTGTAATCCATTTTGATCTGACTTCTGTGCATGGTATTAGGTAGAGGTCTGAGCCCATTTTTTTTTTTTTGCATGTAGCTGTCCAGTTTTGTTAGCACCATTTAAAGTAACAGAATCTTGAACAATAATTTTGTGTATTGCTATGCATGTAGCTAAATGGTAAAACACTTGCATTGTATGCAATGAGATTCTGGTTTCAAACTCCACAACTATGCAGGTCTGCACTTCCTTTGGCACTAGAGAGATACTACAGGGATTAAGGCTTGTTCTTTGCAGGTGACCAACTGCATCTCAGTCTATGGAACCACCTATGATTCCCTGAGCACTGCCAGAAGTGACCCCTAAGCACAGAGCCAGAGATTCCTAAGCACAGAGCTCATTGACTCCTGAGCAACACTGGGTATAGCCCCAAACAAGCAAACAAAGCAAACAAACAAACAAACACAATCCCTAGCATGGCGGTGGGGGGGATATGATGGAGTCATGTACTTTCTCCCTTTCTCTTCTGGTGGCATAAAGCTATTGTCCTTTAACTGCTCCTCTGGCACTGTCTTTGTCCTTAATAGAAGCAGCCTGTGACTGACTATGTGTCAAACAGTTTGGCATGGTGGCCTGAGAAGGGGGAAAAGGATAACTAACTTCTATCCTAGGTCTGTTACTGACTAATCAAGTGGCTGCAAGTCTGATAGCAACTGTGGGCACTTGAGCTATTAAAGGCATATCTCAGTCCTGAAGCCAGATTCCAGATCCCAAGACCTATGCTGTTAGATCCAATGGGACTACCTCTTTTAACTTGATTCCATGTTTTTCAATATATTTTCTAAGGGAAACTTAAAAAAATTTTTTTAATTGAATCACTGTGACTTGGTGCTCTGCAATACAAATACTGAGAGGCTATCATGTTTGGTCCTTTACCCACTTTCAGCATATGTCGCGCATTCAGAGTGAGCCCTTCCAACTATCATTGTCATAATGGTTAGCGGGAACTTTTAATGTTGGAGCATAGAGTGCCTTCAGAAGACTGCCAAAGTGACGCTTTCCATTTCATCACTTTTCTTTATAGATTGCACACAAGCCAGCCTGGGCTTAGCTACATTTTGCATTGTTTGTGGTGGCTTGAGGTTGTAAATGCCAGGATGACCCTCAACATGAACGCATGTATGCATGCCAATATTGTAATAGACTGCCCTCCATTTATAAAGCTTGTGTGTATGTGGGGGGGGGGAGCATTCTTTTCTTTTAGCATTTGTGACTTGCATTCTGTGGTTGCTTATTAGTGTGTTTTGCCCACAAAAATGTATAGTTCATAGTGGTTGAAGGGAATTGTGTGCAGCTTTCCCCTTCCTAATAAATTGTTTTTGTGAGAACCAGCTGGTATTTGAAGAACTCAGTTCCAGGAAGAGAGAGCAAGAATAGCTGTCAAGCATGGGCAAAGGTCTGAAAAGGCACACACAGTTACTCCGGTCAGAAGAGTTGGCTTTTGGGAGGAAGCACAGTGGGAATCTTGAGTTGAGCGGGAAATACTGTGCCCTCTTTGCCTGGAAGAGTTCAAGTGTGATATTAGTAAGACAGTTGGAGGGTGGTGGGGGGATAACTCCTAAGTAAATAGAATTTCAGCCAATACTTTCGTGAACTTCACCCTTCTTTGGAATGTTTTCATTCTCTGGGGGCGAAAAACAGAGATTGAGTCATTTATCCAAAGAGCGAGAACTTTACTAAAAAAGAAAATCTCAGGAGATGTTTGCCCTTTGGTACTCCCTTATGACCCAGTTTATGAATTCTGCATGCTGTCAGAGGACTGTTCATTTCTGATCTACGGGATGCTCTTGCTTCTTTATTATATGGGACTATAAATTGTCATGACAATGAGGAGGCCTTTTAGCAAGGTCATCTGATGCCAGAGTCCGATTCTTCCACTTAAAACCTTGATTATTTTTCATGTCTTCTCTCTCCCTTTTCCCCATGCTGACTCCCTACATTTCACACATAGCCTTCTAACTTTGTAAATCTTTGCCTTTGATTCGGAACTGAACTGAATGCTAACTGAATGATGTCATGGCTGGACCCAGGGCCCTGGAACCTCCTGGTTCCTTAAAGTAGCCTGTGATTATGGTCCTGGACAGCAGAAGGAGATGTTGAGCCAGAAGATAAGGGTTTTTTTTTATTTATTTGCTTGTTTTGAAACTTAGTGTGCGAACAATTAGTCTTACATTTTCAAATAATTAGAAAGCTGAAGACTAAACTGGTTGTTCTTGTATCTGAACATTCCCTCCCTCTCCTCTTTCTCTTTTCAGAGGAGCAGAAAATTATTGTAATAGACTTTTTTTCTCCACCAGAGCCTTGGGAGAACCGTTTCATTTTGTTGCAAGTCAAAACATCCATTGTTTTCTGGCCAGACTCTCACTCCTGTGAAATTTCTGTTGGGTGCTCTTCTTGTATATGTGATTTGTGGCCTTATGTGTTTGTGGCTAACCTTGGTGCTCATCTTTCGAAACTGTGCTGTGTCGTCCTTCACTGTGGCAGCAAATTCTGTAGTGGGCCAATTTCCCTATGTTACTCCAAAGTCTGTAATCCTAGAGTTCTTGGAGAGGAAATGTTCTTTCCTTTAAAAGCATCATCTTTTCATTTAGAAGAGAGGAGGAAAATGCCACTTCTAAGAGGGGCCAGTCCCCATACCGTATTCCTTTGAAAAAGCAGAGATGCAAGTAATATGAACAAGATTATTCTATTGCCTTAGATCTACTCCTTTGTGGGGTAGGAGTTTCCACTGGGAAAGTTGTACTCTACATTTTGGTGTCTATAGTTTCTTTCCCAGAAGATTGAATTGGTTGTTTGAGCTGATGAGTATAATTTTCACTTAAAATTTTCCATTATATTATAATGACTATGCCAATTCAGTAAATGCCATCATTTGTTTTTATTGTGAAATTAAAAAAGAAAAAGAGTGCTTCTAAGAAGCCTGCTGTTTTAAGCTGGATTATATTACATTGTTTTGCAAATCCATGAATTTATTTTATATATAGATGTGCTAGAATTCCTAGAGGACTTCATAAACTGTCTTTTGTCTCTCCTTTTCCATTATTAACAATATCAAATGGCAGATTAGTGGTTCTTAAGTATTAGAAGCTCAGGCAACCTTACATACCAAACTTAATTCATGGTACTCCTAGCGCAAACACAGCTCCTGATGGTGATTTAGTATTTAGGTAATTTAAAGCATTCAGGGTGATCCTGTTTTCATTATGTTTATATCCAACTTTCTGGAATATGAAAATTTCTTATCCATACTCATTACAAACTTGCTAAAAACAGATCCTTGTGCCATAGTCTGAGCAGTGATAAAGTAAATTGACATCTAGGCAATTCTCTTGTTAAGAGTTAATAGGTGTGTTCTGCATGTTTTGATATAATTCATTTACCACCTTTCCTTCTCCCTTAAGGAAAGCAAAGCAAAATTTGTTTGGACAAAACAGAAATTTTTCCAATGGCCCTGAAGTTTCTGAAAAAAAGCAGCAGCTGGAGCTGGATTCGGTCGTAGAAGAAACTATAACAGGAGATTATGCCTTAATCATAAATGGCCACAGTTTGGTGAGTTTGCCTAAGGCTTTGTTCTTTCTTTTTCTTCACCCCAATAATCATCTCTTGTCCTGTCTTAATGAGATCTTCTTTTGTGTTTTCCAAAGAAATGACATTACTAGGAACAGGGCAGACACAATGATTTCCTGTTTTCCAGGGGAAAGGAAACTTCTAATATATATTTCATACATTATTGCTTGAACCACCACAGTGGAGGGGAGGATCTAAAGGAGTACTGACTTCACAGAATATCAATTTTGTCAAAATGACTATAGACCACTTAGCAGAATTGTTTAAGTCTTCTAAAGGGAGGGTGTCATAGAACTCTGTTATTTAATTAAAATAATGCAACTGGATAGATGCATTGCAATTATTGCTCTTGCTAACGGTTGTGATTTGTAGAGCACAACCCGACCTTCATATAATTACCACACCAAATTATTGCCATTAAGATACCTCTGGTGGTTTTTCTAAATAGCAGTGTTTTACAGCAATGCCAAACAATTTGCTTTGATTAGGAAATCTGGTTCTTGTCGTAATAGAATAAACTTGCATTGTACTTCTAATGTAGTTCAGGTTCCAAATCTTGAACAAATATCAAAACACTCCTCTAAGCTTCTAATTTAGAAAACAAAAGCTCTGATTGCACTCCAGTG
Source organism: Sorex araneus (assembly GCF_027595985.1). Taxonomy (NCBI): domain Eukaryota; kingdom Metazoa; phylum Chordata; class Mammalia; order Eulipotyphla; family Soricidae; genus Sorex; species Sorex araneus. The sequence goes on along the minus strand of NC_073304.1, from coordinate 94,532,267 downwards.
AAATTATCATTTATGTGCACAAAGGGCTAATCTTGCATCTTTCTCAGGCTTTGATGATTATTTTTCACTTTCTGAGTTCGGAAAATAAATGTATCTTCCTGTAGACAGTTTCTTAGAGGACAAAAGAAGTTGGACATGAGTAGATTGTATTTTCCCCCTTGTGATCAGCTGTCTGTTAGCTCTTAGTGCTTAGAGCATTATCCATCTGGATTCCAGACCTAATGATGTGTTGCCTTCTACACCATGGAAAGTTACAGAGCTCAGCTGCAAGCCAAGCTCAGTTGAAAGTTTGTCCAGATGACACGAACTTCTCCCTTGCACAAACGAGCAGCAACTGAAAATTATAAGCCTGTCAGCTGAGACTTGGAGCTCGTGGCCTCCAAATCGAACTGCCCAGGGACTACAAAATTGAAAGGATTCTTAATAAGTTGTGTGCTTTGCCTTGCTTTCAGGCTTAAAGAAGCCAAGATCTCAGGGGTTAGAATACTCAGGTGACAACACATGCTGTTGTCTCCTGTATTGAGATCTGCAGGGACATCTAAAGATCTCTGTGTTCTTTAAGATCCCCTCTGACTTCAATGCCTGAAACACATGAAACCATGAAATGTTGTTTTCCATTTAAGGAAAATTAACCAGGTTTCTAGTATGGTCAGAAACTTAAAAACAGTAACAACAACAAAATTTGATCCCATTTTGTTCAGATCTTGATGTTCTGCAGAATCTACTTCTCTTTCTCACACTCTAAGGCTGTTTTCACTTGCTTATAATTAAGAAAAAAGAAAACTGAGGAAAGTGGACCTCTCTGGTTACACACTTTTTGGCTTGTTAGACACTTTCTTTCTGAGAAAGGAAAATTATTTTGGAGGATGCTAACTCATATTTCCCTCCTAGAAATTAGATGCCTTGATATGAGAATTTTTCATATCAATTGTGTTTTTGATTCATTCACCTATCCTTCCACCTGTATCATTGACATTTATAAAGCATGTACATCACTGTTTTGAAAGCAAAAAGGCTATATTTATTATTTCATGGAAATTCAGGGAAGAGAGTGGAAGAGGTGGTATTCTCAGGCAGAGGAGACAGCTAGTCAAAAACAGAGAGGCAAGAAAGAACCTTTTTGAATTATCACTGAATCACTGTATCACTGTCATTTCGTTGCTCATCGATTTGCTCGAGTGGGCACCAGTAACATCTCCATTGTCAGACTTGTTACGAATATGCCATGGGTAGCTTGCCAAGGCTCTGCCGTGTGGGCGAGATACTCTCGGTAGCTTTCTGGGCTCTCCAAGAGGGGCAGAAGAATCGAACCCGGGTCAGCCTTGTGCAAGGCAAATGCCTACTCGCTGTGCCACAATTTAACATGATGGGAGTAAACTTGAAACTTAAAGGTAGCATAGAAGCAGAATTTAAAAGAAATATAGGGATCAGATTGTGATGGGCTCTAGATCATCTTGCTAAAGATTAATTCAAAGACACTTTTTTTTTTGTTTCAAAATTTACGCCTGGATTTCTGGTTCTTCTTAATCTGTTTATTAAATAAAGTACAGTGAGTTTTTTTTTCTGGAAAAAAATACTTTCACAGCTAATGGGATAGGACTGTGCTTCTCTTTTCCAGTCACTACTTGGCATGTCTAAAGGCTCTCATGTGCTTAGAGAGGAGTAAGTGTAGAAATAGGTTGGGCGACTCTGTCTGGGATACAGGTTGTATACCTCTCTCTAGCACAGGTCCCTTTTATATTCATTCACTATGTTCTTAAAGGGTCATATTCTAGATCATGTGCTTTTCATTCACCCATGTATTAACAGACACCACTATAATCTTTAAACTATACAAATCAACATGGCAAAGGAAACAAATAGTTTGTCATATAGAACAAGCAAATTATGACGGTTCATTCTAAACATGGTGAGGTGGTCAGTTGGATCTGTCTACTATTTCTTCTTGTTTTAATGAATGCTGGAACTTTTCTGGCATTAATCTCTCCAATGCAGTATGAAGGTATATCAAGGAAGATACACAAGAGTGCTCTGTGTTTTATTGTAAGATTTCTTGATACTCAGTAGGAATTCAACACTTATTTCTTTAGACATTGTTCATATGACCCTGATTCAACAATGAGTTATTGAAATGAATCAGACTGTTTAGAAATCAGTTGAGAAACAAAAAATTGCCTTGCAAATGTTTTTTTCTTTCTTTTCCCTTCTTTTTCCATTCCTGTTTGGTTTTAAATTCCATAGGCTCATGCCCTTGAAAGCGATGTCAAGAACGATCTCCTAGACCTTGCCTGCCTGTGTAAGACTGTAGTTTGCTGCAGAGTCACCCCTCTTCAGAAAGCCCAAGTTGTAGAGCTGGTGAAGAAGCACAGAAATGCTGTAACTTTGGCCATTGGTGATGGAGCCAATGACGTCAGCATGATCAAAAGTAAGAGAACTTTTCGATGCGGCAGATTGCTCACCCACATTGTGCAAGTTCCAGAATTTTCCTGAGCCAGTTTTTATTTCTGTAAATCTAGGAAAAACACCTAACTGTAAAAAAAAAGAATGTTTCAGGAGATAGTATCATCATCATCATCATCATCATCATCATCATCATCATCATCATCATCCCGTTGATCGTTGAATTTGTCGAGCAGTATCAGTAACGTCTCCATTCATCCTAGCCCTGAGATTTTAGAAGCCTCTCCTTTCCAATGGTGCCGCATTGGAGGCTCTTTTCGGGTCAGGGGAATAAGACCCATCACTGTTACTGGTTTTGGCATATGAATATGCCATAGGGAATTTGTGAGGCTCTCCCATGTGGGCAGGAAACTCTTGGTAGCTTGCCAGGCTCTCCCAGAGGGAGAACTAGGCCATAAGATGTCTTCCGGGAGCTTGGTTTTATAGTCTCTGGATGTTGGCCGTTTGTGGAATTACATGGCACCGGGGGCAGTCCCTGGGTGTCGCCACCTAGCTACTGGAAAATGAGGAATCTGAGCAGAAGAGGCTCAGTCCCAATCCAAGCAGGATATAATATAGTTGTAATAAATGATCAGTGTTATAGTTATATGGTTTTGGTAAACAAATAACTCCATGTGAGAGGAATGACAAGGTCCCAAACACACTGGTATCTTTGGGGAATGAGAGTGCTTCTCTTTTCCTTTGCAGGTGCTCATATTGGCATTGGCATCAGCGGCCAGGAAGGCCTGCAGGCTGTTTTAGCCAGCGACTATTCCTTTGCACAGTTTCGATACCTCCAAAGGCTTCTACTTGTCCATGGAAGGTGGTCCTACTTCCGGATGTGCAAATTCTTATGCTACTTCTTTTATAAGAATTTTGCGTTCACACTTGTACATTTCTGGTTTGGTTTCTTCTGTGGTTTCTCAGCTCAGGTTGGTGAAAAATAACAAATTTTTAAATTGAATTATGGTGAGCTACAGTTATAAAACTTTCATGTTTGAGTTTCAGTCATACAGTGATAGAACACCCATCCTTCCACCAGTGTACATTTTCCACCACCAATGTTCAGAGTATCCCTACCCACCCTCCACCCCCTCTCCTGTCTCTATGGCAGACAGTTGCCCTCTTACCCTCTCTCTCTCTCTCTCTCTCTCTCTCTCTCTCTCTCTCTCTCCTTATGGGTATTATGGTTTGCAATACAGATTACAGATAATGAGAAGCAATCACGTTTGATCTTTTATCTACTGTCAGCACACATCTCCCTTCCCGAGCGATCCCTCCAATCATCATTGACTTAGTGATCCTTTCTCTTTCCCAGCTGCCTTCTCCCCCAGGTCCTAAGGCAGGCTTCCAAACATGGAGTACTCTTCATGGCCCTTGTCTCTACTGACCTTGGGAACAGCACTACTTTTTTCCTCCATAAGATCTCCTGGATTCCAAATGATTCTTTGTAGCTCTTTAATAGTAAATAGAATCACTATATGTCTAAAACAACTTATAGAATTATAATCATGCAATTTATAGTTAACTTGAGCTTTGAACCTAAGAAAAATACATATATATGTAAATTTCAAAATTTTATGAGTAATTAATTACTTCCTTTTCCTTTAAAAATTCAACTTTAAGCTTTTATTAAAACCTTTTGGTATGATGACAGGTAGGCTTGATGTAGAGTTTTAATTTAGAATAGAAGTCTGAGAAATAATAACAGGATGGTTAACCATATTACCCCAACATACTAAATGGTCTGAGAGTAAAACTGTTTTAAATCAGAGATAAGTAATTGGTGCCCTGACATCAAAGATACATATAGCTAGCAGTTCATGAGCTGAAAATTGAAAACAATAAAGTATAATAAATGATAGATAAAGCAGGTAATATTGGTAACAAGAAAGAAAAATTAGAAAATTCAAAAGTTAAGTTTCTATTTTTACTCTTTCTATTATTCACCTAAAAATAGTTATTTAGAGGTCAGGAGATAGTATAGTAGTTGGATGTATGCTAGGTATGCACCTGATTTGGGTTCAGTTCCTGGCACCACATGGTCCATTTCTGCCCAACTGCCAAGCACCACAAGTGCAAACCTAGAGACCCCCCAGAACCACTATTTGGGTGACCCAAATATCCCACAAATTACAGAGCCTGAGTAGAGGCACATCCTTGGGCTCTTACATTAAATTGATGGCCCCATTGACGGAGACATTGGCCACTGAAGGACCTAGGCTTTTGGAAAACCACCTGGGAATCCCCCTCATTCAAAAAAAGGAAAAAAATGTTACTTGACCCTGTATCTGGCTATCAGAATGATTTTAGCCTGACCATCACATTTGAAATGTAACACCTATAATATTTAGATTCTCGTATGAATTTTAAAGTGACATCAATATTCTGAAAAACAACAGAAGAAAATAATAAAAAATGAAACGTGAACTATGTTTGTTAGGAATTTCTTCAATTGTAGCTCCTCCTTGCTTGGTATATTGATGGTGTTTGTGGTAGGAATGAAGGTTTTTTTTTTTTTCTTCAAACACACATTCAAGTCAACATTAGCATTGATTATTTGGTGATGTTGGTGGTTATATTATCTTAAACATTCAAGATTAATGAATGTCTTTGTAAGAAAACTATACTTTGTACCATTTTCCCTTTTTCTGAGACATCAAGATTTCTTAAACTCAAATACTTCCATTTCCATTCTTAGTTTTCTGTTTAAAAAAAATCTCCCCCCCCAAAAAAAGTTAAAAACAGACCAAGTTGATACTTGATGGAAAAAGTTAAGCTTTGATTTTAGTTTCTCAGAAATCATTCACCTTAGTGCTATATTAGAGCATTCAGGAGGTGGGAATATTTACCTGTCATAACTCCACCTCAGAGAAGTGTGGAAATATGGCCTCTTTCTTCCTGTGATTTTTCCCTCCACTTTAGAATGATACAAGTCTATTTTCAAAGCTGCATTTTCTGAGAAATGCAATCATTACACAACAAAGGCCTAGGGCATTTGAAAAATCACAAAACTCTTAAGGGATAATTTAGATTTCTCAGGACACAGAAAAATAACTAATAGCTTGTTGATAGCCAAGTTTAGGTAGGCAAGTTTACTGCCAAAGTTGCCTTTGTTAAAACTGTGAAGTTTAGGCAAATAGTGACATCTAACCTCTACATTAAGGTGATTTTCTTTGCTTTGCCTTGCTCTGCTTTGCTTTCAGGATCTGGTAAAATTGGTCAGAGTCAGATATTAAGCAACACCACAGCCAGTATTTACATTCTCAAAGAGAACAATTATTGCTTCAAAGACATGGATCTGTTGGTTAAACCCAGCTATAGACACACCACCCACCTCTGCTTATGTTCTTATATTGATTTAACATTTATTTTCTGGGTTCATTTATTCCTCTTGTTTTCTGAAAACTCCAATTAATTTCACAGTCTTCGTTTGACTCTGATGTTGGTCCTGAGTGGTCCTCTGGGTTCTTTCCTATGCTAGTGTGTCAGGCTGCTTTAGTGCTTCTCAAGTTTGAACATGTGTAGGACTCACCTCCGGGCTTTGAAAACACTATTCTTGAGTCCTACTGAGTTTCTGAATCACTCAGATTTAAGTTGAGTCCAAGAATTTACACTTTTAACAAGGAACCTAGAGATGCTGATGTCCCATATGGGGACCATACTATGATGATAAACTAGAAGAAAACTTGAATATCTGCTGCTTTGAACTTATGACACAAAATAAATCCAGTAGATTTTAGTTTTGTTTCTGCTGGACCCTGATCTTTACTCATGCAGAGGAAAGGCACACAGTTTAGCCCCACAAGTAGAAAATTTCCAGATAGCTTAGAATCTACTTAACCAAAGCCACTATTCTTGAGTCTTATATCCCTACTGAAGTAGCTTCAGGAGAAAAAGGGATATCTGTTCTAAGATGGAGTCCCCAAATTCCTCACCCTTTTGTGATTTTTTTTAAAAAAATTTTGGGTCACACCCAGCGTTGCACAGGGATTACTCCTGGTTCTGTACTCAGAAATTAGTCCTGGCGGTGCCCAGGGGACCATAATGGTATGCTGGGAATCAAACCCAGGTCAGCCACATGCAAGGCAAATGCCCTACCTGCTGTGCTACTGTTCCAGTCCCCCATTGTGATATTTATCTAGCAATGCTGAACTCCAATAGGCAAGCTTGCCAGGACAGAGACAGGTAGTAATTTGTTGTCACTGTTAGAGAGGAAAAGCAGGAAATCTATTATAGTATCTTTGTAAGGGCATCTTTTCTGTGTTATCTTCTAGTTGGAGTCATAGTATTGTGGACATGGAAAAATTGGGATAAATATCACACAGTAGTTGTCACTTCTATTTAAGTAGTACTCACTGAATTCAAGCTTTGTCTAGATATTTTACTGACATTATCTCCATATTAACAATAACACTATGAAGTAGACATTCAAATTGTATTCTTTATCAATTTTAAAACTAATTTCAAAACATTTAACTGTGATAATAAACACACATAAATTTACTACCCAAGCCAAATTTTAGTAGTTCAGTAAATTCACATTACTGGGTAACATATTTCTAGACCCTTGTAAAACTGAGACTGGAAGAGTCATATTGCTCCCATCTTCTCAGTCCCTGGGGACTGCCATTCTTTCTGCTTCCTGCTTCTATCAATTTGACTCCTTGGGTACCTTATATAAGTACTATCAGACAGCATTTGTCTATATGTCACCAGATTATTTCACCTACGATAAATTCTTCAGAGTCATCCACATTGTAGAGTGAAACAAGGTTTCCTTTTTTCTTAAGACTGAATAATAGTCTTGTGTATACATATACAGTATATATTTATGTGATACATTGGTTTATTCATTCTTTGATGAATATTTGGGCTACTTACACCTTTGTAGCTACATAAAATTTCTGCTCATGTTTTCTAATTATATACATATACATATATGTGATATACATATACATATATATACATATACATATATATATATAGGATTCTGCTGGTCAATAAATTAGATTTTTCCATACCCTGACTTCACCATCCTCTTTCCTTTATTACATTGCTTCTATACTCGATTTTTTAAGGATTAAGAAGTATATGAAAGGATGTTGAATTTTGTCAAATGCTGTTGAGATAACCATATTGTTTTTAATTTATGAACCTTTATGCAAATTAGTTTTTAGTTTGATTTTTTTAATTGATTTCAAAAAATTTGGCTACTGTGATTTACAGTTTCACAATACTTTCGATGATAGGAATTTATGCATTTGACATTCCGACACCAGACCCACCATCATTAGTGTCAGTTTCCCTAGACCCTTGTCTCAGGGTTTTTCCTCACCCCATTCTCCCAGTCTCACTGTCCTGATACACTCCATTTTGTAGTGAAGATCTTAGATTCTGTTGCTTTGGGCCACTTATTTCCATGCTATGGATTTTTAAAGTCCACAACGGATCATTCTGCATCTGTCACTCTACTTCTAGCTGACTTGACTTGGCATGATTCCCTCCAGATTCATCTACAAAGTAGCAAATTGCATGACTTCATCTTTTCTTATAGCTGAGTAGTATTCCGTTGTGTATATTTTTTTCATAGTTTTTTTTATTCAGTCATCTGTTCTTGAACATTTGTGTTGTTTCCAGATTTTGGCTATTGTAAATAGTGAACATAGAAGAGCAGATGTCTTTTCTGAGTGGTGTTTTTTGGGACCTTAGAGTAAATGCCCAGAAGCAATTTCTGAGGCATAATGGAAGCTCAATTCTTAGTTTTTTTGAGAAGTGTCCATATTGTTTTCCAGAAAGATTAAACCACTCAACATTCCTACCATCAATGGATGAGGTTTCCTTTCCCCCACATCCACGCCAACACTGATTGTTTTCATTCTTTGTGGTGTCTGCCGGTTTCACTGGTGCAAGATGATATCTCACTGGTGTTTTGATTTGCATTTCCTGATGATCAGTGATGCAGAGAATTTTATTTTTTATAAACCTCTTGGCTATCTCTATGTCTTCTTTGAGGAAGCTTCTGTTCGTTCTCCCATTTTTTATGGAGTTCTTGTTTTTTCCTTATTAAGGACTACAAGTCCTTTATATATCTTGAAAATAAATCCTTGTCAAGAGGGTGGTTGGCAAATATTTTCTCCCAGTCTATGGGTTGTCTTTTCATCCTGGTCATCATTTTCTTCAGTGCAGAAGCTTCTTAATGCGATGGTCACATGATTTTTATCTTTTACTTTATAACATTTGTTTATTATCATATTATCAATCATTGTTGATATCACATATCACATTATCAACAATTGTTGCTTCTCAGAGATGAGACTCACTTGATCATTAGGGTATGTTATGTTATTAATGTTGCTATTATTGATATTGAGGTCACATAGTTTATGATGTTAATATTTCTGCCTTAGGCATGCAATTTTACTGTAACACTCTCACCACCAAAGTGCCTACCACTACTGTTCCTAGGTCCCTTCCCTTCCCATCTAATTCCTTTCTCTTGCTCTTCATAACCTCAATTTTGTTATGGATGATTGCTTTTAACATGTAGTTGAATTTGGTTGCTAGTATTCTGGTGAGAATTTTTGCCCCTCTATTAACCAGGGATGTGGTCCTGGGTTTTTCTTTTCTGTGATGTCCTTATCTGGCTTGGTATCTGGGTAATACTCGCTTTGTGAAACAGTTTGAGAGTGTTCCTTCTTCAACATATTGTAAGAGTTTGAGAAATATCTTTTTCAGATGTTTGTGGAATTCACTAGTCACTCACTTGGTCCTAAGGTTTTCTTTGTTGTTTTTTAAAATTACTTATTCAATTTTCTTATTCATTTTTGGTCTGCTCAGATTTCCTAATCATCATTGATTATTAGATATATATATTTTTAGAAATCTATTTCTAAAATAGATTTCTTTAAAGTGTCCAACTGTTGGCATATAGTCATAATCCTTTTAATTTTATAGTATCAGTTTCAGTGTATTCTCTTTAGATTATAATTTTATTTATTTGGATTCTTTTTCTTTTTCTTGGTTAGTCTATCTGAAATTTTACCCCTGTTTAAACAATATTTTTAAAATAACTATCTAAACTTTATCTTATTCTATTATTTTCTTATTCATTTTATTTGTATGTCTTCCAATCTTTATTATTTCTTTCTTTCCAACTTTTTCTGTTTATTGAGGTGTAATATGATGTTACTTGGATACTTTTTTAATATTAACATAGGTGTTTATTGCTATTAATGTTCCTGTTAATAATACTATTCCTAAAGATTTTGTAAGGCAAATTTTGATTTTCATTAACCTCAAGATCTTTTTTTTCTCTTTAGATGTTTTCTTCAACTCATTGATTGTTCAGGAATTGTTCAAGTTCTGTGAATTAGCAAAGTTTTCAGTTTCCTTTTGCAATTAATTTCTAGTTTCAAACTCTTATAGCCATTAAAACACTTAATATAATTTCCTTGTATCTATGTTTAATAAGTTGTCCTATTACAAAATATTGTTATTAAACTTCATTATATTAGTACAAATTCTATTACATAAAAATACATATAGTTTCCCATAATTCATGCTGCTGATTTTTACTTTTTTCTTCTTTGGTGGAATAATTTCAAATGAGTTACTTTCCATTTCTCTTATTCTTCATCTATTTGGTTCATTTTGTTGATGGTCCCTATTGAATTCTTTAGCTCTTGGAATTTTTTTTGCTTGTTTAATCATTCCTTTTTCTTGTTCGATGTCTCATCTTGTTTATGCATTGTTTTTTATAATTGTTTTTAGTTGTCTGTGGGTTTGTAATTCCCCAAATTTTATTAGAAAAATTATTTTGAATTATACTCAAGGATTTGTAGAATTCCATGTCTTTAGAATCAGCTATTGGAGTCTTGTTTATTTCCTTTGAAAGTGCCATTACCAAATTTTTCATGATTCTTGATTCCTGGAGTTGGTCTCTGAGTATATAAGTGGGTGGTCTTCATTTCCAGAATTTATAGATTTTTTTCAGCAAGAAAGGGCCATTCAGCTCAGCTTGTTGTACTAGATGTGCCAACATATGGAAAGACTGGATGGCTATCATAGTCTCTGACTGGGTGAGGCCACTGCCCGTGCTTTGAGATCAGTAGGGCTGCTACTGGTTAAAAAGCATGCTCACAGGATTCTTGTTTGGGCTTTGCAACTACTCATGGTCAGGCAGGCTCATACCATGTACCTGATTGGAGGGTGCCCTTGTTTAAACTCTATGTTCGTGCACAGCCGCAGATAGGACTTCACAGTTGGCTGTTCCCTCAGGCTTTTCCCTAACATCAGAATACACGGGGAGTGCTCCACAGTTGAATGGGATTCTTGCCTGATCTCCCTCATTAGTGAAGCTGCCAGTTATGCTCTGTGATTGGGTGCTCTTACTGGTTTGGCTCCCTGCCTGCACGGCATTGGGCTATGTTCAGCAGTTGAGCAGTTCTCTAGACTGGGCTCTGCTGGACGTGAGGCTGTAAGTTGGGTTCCCTGATTGCACTGTACCAGAGGCTGGGCGTTGATGCCCCACAAATCATTGTTCAAACTCCCTGGTTATATATGATCACTGTATCACTGTCATCCCGTTGCTCATTGATTTGCTCGAGCGGGCACCAGTAATGTCTCCATTATGAGACTTGTTGTTACTGTTTTTGTCATATGCAATACGCCACGGGTAGCTTGCCAGGCTCTGCCGTGTGGGCGAGATACTCTCAGTAGCTACCGGGCTCTCGGAGAGGGGTGCAGGAATTGACCCTAAGTTGGCCGAATGCAAGGCAAACACCCTACCCGCTGTGCTATTGCTCCAACCCAGTACTACTCCTACATTTTTTTTAAAAAGTGGAAATTAATCCTTTAAAAATTAGGCTCTATTCATCACTCTAATCCTGCAATCATGTCCCTTATGTTCTAGTCTGTCTCTCCCAAGTTCAAAACTTGGGTGGTAAGAACGTTCCCTTTTATTTTTTTTCTTTTTGGGTCACATCTGGTGATGTTCAGGGGTCACTCCTGGCTCTGAATTCAGGAATTACTTTTGGTGGTGATTGAGGAATTATATAGAATGCCGGGGATTGGCCGAAAGCAAGGCAAACGCCCTATCCGATGTACTATCTTCAGTCCCAGAAATTTCCCTTTTAAATCCATGGTTTACTCCTTTTTTGAGGGGTGGAGACATCAGGGGGCTGCTCCCAGCCATGCCAGGGGCTGAACCCAGGCCTCCTGCATTCAAGGCATATGCAGTCTATTCACCACCTCCAGTGATGCTCATGCAGACCATCACGGTGCTGGGATCAGAGGCTATAACTTCAGAGTTGGGCAGGGCTACTGTCTTAGGTACCTGCATAAACTGGATGCTAAACTGGACTCTGCAACTAGCTGAGGTCTTGGTTTTGGGTTGTTGGAAGCTACACTTAGTAGTTATATAGGAATAGGAATTTATTTCCTTATCCAAAAGGGTCACTGAATGACCTCCATGGCTAACATGCTCTTTGGCTGGGTACTCCATTGAGGTCAATCAAGCTCCCTGGCCAGATGAGCCTTTGGTTCAAATTTATAGATGGACAGAGACTGTGACTTGGTTTTCAGCTATAGTACTGCTTCAGGCTGGACTAAAACTACTAAAACATGAGTGCTGGTTGCTGTAATCCCAGTTCTCTTCTCTGCCTTGAATTAATTCCCAGCAGTTGAAGTTTAGAGATTTCCTAATGTTCCCCATGAGACAGGACCCCCATGGGCCTTCAGGGATGTGGTCTGCAGGGAAAGGGGGACAGTCACCTTGGGCTTTCTTTTCCAACTGCAGACACTTTAGGCCAAAGGGAGGCCTCTTGTTGCTGTGCTGTTCGGGCCTGGGTGGCGTTCTTCAGAGTGTTTCTGTTCTTCCTCTTCTTCTAGTGGTGTCTTCTTCATCTCTGTGGGTCCTTATGATCGAGTCTCACTGCTGGTGTCTCTGATTTTCATAGTGGTAGCTTATCTGTAGATTGTTACTAGTTAGTGCTGTCATGAGGGAACTAAAGTTGGGAATGACCACTGTGTCATCTCAATGACATCATGCCTGTAGTCACTCCTTGTCTTTATCCCTTCTGAGACCTTTTTGGGGACTTCGGCCAGATATTTGAGGGATATTGGCTACCTGAGATCTCTGTTGCCTGTTTTTTTGTTTTTGAATCTTGGTTGCAGTTCTGGTGTGAATCCGTTTGCAATTCAGATTCCTGGGAGAGAGTTTTATTTTTCATCTCTCCTTTTAGTGAGTGCCAAGGTTGGCACAGGCACATTTCCTTGTCATCCATTTGTGCATGAAGATTTAGTTCTCATCAACTCTCACATTAAGGGTACAGCTCTTAGCAGCTTAGGTTTATGAGAATGTTAGATTTGATCTAATCTTGGCATGGGTAATGTTGTCTCTTACAATAAATAGTGTCTTGGAGCCGATGAGATTTGGTATTTTATCCAAACTCGTTTGGCATGGAACCCTGTTTTTTCCAAGCCACATGTCCAATGTCCGTAGAACAGGTGCCTTAAGCACCCATTTTAGGAAATTCTGGAATAGATGTCTCTATAGTGACAGTTTGAAAAACCTGACGTTGCCCTTCTATTTATCCTAGTTACAATGTTTTGGAGGCTGTAAGATGTACAAAGGGCTAAGTGATGCTAAGAATACTATCCCCGTAGGGACAGGCTATTTTTGTTTCTCCCTGTAAAAACTTTTCTTTTATTAATTTACTTTAGACCAGGGGACAAATAACCATTGTGCCTGCCAAAATGGTATGTGCATGTATGTGGGGAAGAATCACAGGGACTGGATTTACATTTAAACTTTTAAAAAGTCTTTTCCAGTAATCTCAAAGTCTTTTCCTAAATACAAATATAATCATATGTGAATATATATCAGACCTTATATATCAGAGACTCTGATCTTTTCATCTATTTTTATCAAAACCCCCCCAGCTGATTATATAGCAAGAATCTACTCTAGGTTTATGCTCTTAAAAAATGTTTTCTTAATTCAGAATATAGACAAATTTTTTGGCTCCCAGGTTTTTTGAACATTCACTTATTGTCATTTTAAATTCAGTAACTCCTGTCTGGCCCATAGCTATGAGTCACAAGACATTGTCAAATTGCTAGTGGGAATACTTGTTTACCGTCTTAGAAGAAAAAACCAAAATGATGAGTAGGACAAGTCTACCCACCTGGAAGTTGTTTTCTCATCAAGGGAAATAAAGAAATAAATAAATGCAATTTAAATAAGGAGTAAAAACATAATCACATTTAAAAAAAAGGAGTAATACAACTGAAGTTAATGTGAGAGAATGGGGCAAGGAGAAATTGTAGGAATATGCTCAATTATCTTCCAGGGCTCAATGAATCTCAAGTGAGTATAGAAATATATTCAAAACTAGGTGATGATTGAAGGCCTGGAGTCTGGCTGGCTGCAGGGAAGCAGGGGTGAGCATGTGTGGTTGCAGAGGGAAGAAGCCTTCCCCCATACCTAAATACTTTGTCACAGGCCTGTAGCAAGTGAGCTGAACTGAACCATGTTTATTTCTAAAACACCACTGAAAACCAACTCATTCAAGCACATCTTTAAAAAGAAAAATGGCCTAGCACCGTAGTGGGTGAGCCTACTTAATGGTGCTATCTGCCACCAGGCAGTGTTGTCCAGAACAGGTGTTACTCTAGAGATGGGAACTCAGTTTTATGTCCTAGCTCCAGCCTTGGGCTAGGGGCCTGGTGCCTAGCAATATCCAGAGTTGATGATGAGGGCGACTTGGATGGAGAGCTGGGATTGGCAGGGATCATGGACTCTTCTCTAGTCCCTGGTTTTCGCTAGAAGGTCTTGATTAGCAACAGGTTTAACTGAAAAATCTTTTGGCTGTTGTTCTCAGCCCCGTTTTCCTAAGAACAATACGCTGTAAGTGAGGCAAGTGAAAAGAAAACAGGCGATCTGGGAGAGACACTATTCGACCGAGAAGGAAAGTTTGTGAAGAGGGGACATTTTCTGCAGTCACACTTTTCATTGCACTATTGAAATCACTGCGTTGCCTTTGGCTTCCAAAGCCACAGTCTGGTGACAGGGCATTGTTAGCCCCAGAGGTCCACGAGAGAGCTGCTATTGCCAGTGTGTTAAAAGTCGTCCATCTGGGGATTTCCCAGCCTCCGCCATCCCTCTTCCACGCTGCTTCAGTGGAAGTGAAACCTGCATGGAGAAACGGAGCCAATAATAACAAAAGCTCTCAGATCTGCAGACAGGTTCAGTCCTAACAGGCAAGAGGTTCTGTCTTCAGTCATTTCCCCATCCAGCCCCACCAGGAGAGGGACACACGCTCCCGTAGAGCCTAGAGTCTGAATGCCCATTCACTGAACGGGAATTAACATGGAAACCATGTACCAGTTTACGACCGAGTGCTTGGCTGCCCTCCAGGGGACACCAGGATGAACCTGAGGGACACAGATCTTGCCCACAGGGGACTTACCATCTGGGCACGATTTCATTTCCCCAAATGTGAAACCGATGTTAAATAACTCCATAGCCCCCTTTCTCTTGTTGTTCCCACCACGAGTCTTCCTGAATTAAATTTGTCATGGATGAGCCGTGTCCGGGGGTGGGGCGGGGGCCACCCTGTAGAACCTTGGCATGGTTCATGTACACCTAAATATTTCTGCCCTGCACCTCTGAGCAGATTACTTTGTAGTCATCCATTCTGCAAGCTGAAAACATCTGAGCAAATGTAAACAGAGTGTGCTTTCTTAGACACAATGTTGACTTTTAAAAACACCAGTTTAATTATTTAATGAAGTGACATGTGCTATTTCTTTACTACCTTGGCCTTTCTCTTGGGGGCTGGTGAATTTCATCCAGGCTCCTCGTCTCAGATCCTGGTTCCAGTAGATTCCAGCCAGTGCCCCAGCCTGGTAGGTGGGCTGAGGCAGACGTCCAGGCCAATCCAGATGTGGTGTGTGAGGCTCCAGAGGGCTGATGGGTGGGACCATTTGCTGCCTGCGGCATGGTGACACTTGGGACATCTCTGATGGGGAATGATATGATGCAGGCTGGTTTCTGGACTTTCTTCTGATTAACTTCAGTGTTTTTGACTCTGTAAAGATTGTTTTGGGACACACAAGGGAAAGAATTTGTCTGGGAAAGATCAGATTCCTTTCGTTTTGCTTTTGCGGAGTGAACTTTCCTGGAGAAATTGCTGGGACATAGAACATAAAGGGGATGTTTTGTTTAGTATCTAGAATCTTCACTCTGATAGGGGATTTCAGAGCTATCGAGTCGGGGGTCTCATTTTATGGAGAAGAAGAGTGTGTCCCCCAAGGGCCGAGGCTCAGCGGTGACCAAGGCAGGACTGTATCCATACTGCTGACTTTCCCCTACAGCTTACCAATTCTGCCTGCTAAAAATACAACCAAAAGCAAATAGCAAACAAACTCTTGACTTTGCCTAATAAGTGACCTCTGGAATGGTCTAGAACTTGCAAAAGAGAATGACAGTATCATTTTTGTTTCTAAAATGTCCTCTTTAGTGCTCAAAGGGTTGTAGCTTATACATGTCTAGCTTGTGGGAAATCTGAAGTTCAATTCCTGGCACTGTATGTCTTTTGCCTCTAGTATCATGAAGTGTGGCTGTGGTGGCCTTCAGCCAACTTGGCCTGAGTTTCACAGCGTCTGGCGGGAGCACAAAGCCATCAAGGCCACTGGGCTGAGTGTCATCAGGAGAGGCTTCCTAGGACCCAGGACCACCTCACCCCCAGAATCACTGGAAATGACCCCTATAAAATTAATCTTCTTGATTTCGGAATCTAAAGGTGAAACACCGAGAAATGTTCAGTATAGTATGAAAATGGAAGAAAAGAAAGTCTCAGAGAGAGCTAAGTTCTTGGGGGCCATCACTCATAGCTTAGGCCCAGAGGTTGGGTCTGTCTCTAGGCCAAATCCTTCTGGAATTATCTGGAAGCTTGAGGTCACTCTCTATCAGCAAGCACTTAAATCAAACTGCCACTGAGAAACCACTTAAGCAGATTCTATCCTCGAGGAGATCTCTAACCAGATTTCTGGAAGAGAGGAGTTTGAATAAAGATTGGGTCACAGGGGCTGGAGCGATAGCACAGTGGGTAGGGAATTTGCCTTGCACACGGCCGACCCAGGTTTGGGCATCCCATATGGTCCCCTGAGACCACCAGGAGTAATGCCTGAGTGCTGAGCCAGGAGTAACCCTTGAGCATCGCCAGGTGTGACCCAAAAAGCAAAATAAATAAATATAAATAAAAATAAAGATTGGGTCCCTCTCTAAACTGAATCATGCATTATTTTTAAAGGCATATTTTATCCCCCTTTTTTTTTTATCAAAAGCCCATGATTTTCATGGAAGGAACCCCAGGGCTGCATGCACTATTAATACATATAATTTATTTGAAAAGAATCCTATGCTTGTAAAATTTTTAATAAAGATAAACAATTCTCCACCAGAGACAGAACCAAATAAAAAAAAAAAAACGAGTCAAGGAAAAAGCCCATTGGAAAATCATCCCCTTTCTCAACAAACTATTGGTTGAATCCTGACTTAGGAAATTTACATTTCAAACTCCAACTACTGTCTCAGTCCAGCTTGTTAGAGATCTTATCTGACGATAATTTATCATTGTCAGGGAGATACAGAACTGTGTGTAGGTTTGTTGTTTTTTTTTTTTTAATTTCAAATTCTGCTGTGATATGGAAACAATTATCTTGTCAAAGCCAGAAAAACTTCAGTTCTGTCAAACAATATAAGAAAGCTCCCCGCAAAATGTCTGGAAAGGGATGCAAAAGAGTGCAACTAACCTCAAAGCTTTGATGACCTCATGGATTGGGTTACCTGTGAGTCCCTGTCAACCTGTACTGGCAACCCCTCCCCCCACTCGCCTTCCAGATGTGCCCACTGGAAACCCATGGAGTGGTCCCGGGCACAGCTTGCCCCCCTCCTGGATTCAGCTAGTGGGTTCTGCTAATTGTACAAATCAGAAACAGATGTGCTAAGGCCCAGCACCTCTGATTTACTCCACAATGTGTTTTCTTGAAATGACAAATGTTTTTTGAGGCCCCAAAGACAAAATATCTTCATAGAGTTTTCCTGGTCAACACACAGCCACTGGAGAAGACATAGCTCCAAAGAGGTAGTTCCAAAGAGCTTGTTCTTTGAACAAGCAGGAAAGCCAATGGTCTCAGAGCACAAAATCTCATTTTAACTGTTTTTTAAGAGCATTGTTCAGGTCCATTTAAATGCGGTATTCTATAAATCATAGACTTTTGTGTTGCCCACACTGTTCCAAATTGTAATTTGTAGCTGGGGAATTTTTACTCCACATGAAATGGTTGATAAGCTTGATAAATTGCTCCCACAAAGAAGGGAGCTTGCCTTTAATGGAAAAGCATTGAAGTCGGAAACATGGAGATATTGCCTTTCTTTTTTTCCTTAGCTGCAAAGAGACTTGCAGGGCTCCAAGCAGATTTATGGATTTATGGTATCTTGCAGGCACTTCCCCACCGCCCCCTTAATTCAGAATATTGGAGATGGAAGATAGAAAAATTGGAGGTAGAAGTGAATTGGCTGCCACTGAGAAGTTTGGAGGCCCTAGGATAAATATTTTTTGTGGGTCTCTTTGTAGAAATAATTTGAGTCATCAAAATCAGACGGCCAGCACCTTTGGAGGGGTCTAATCTCCAGTTGGCGAGCTTCCCAGGACAGAGGTTTGCTAGAAATCATCCCTTCCCTCCCCAACTCTCTCATCTCACTGGAGCAACTGCTCAATTTATAGTTGTGTATTCTGGGTGGGGGGAGGTAGCAGTAGAGGTGACAGATGCTGGAGTAAGGGTGGAAGGGGTACCTATGGTGATTAGTGTATTCTTCTCCACCAATCTTGGTCACAATCAGGGACTGGGCAGAGGAAGGCTTCTGTCTTTTCTGAGAATAGGTAAGGACTTTTCGGAATGAAGCATTAACTAGGTGGCTGGAGATCTCTTTCATAGTAGAAAGAAGTCTGTAGAAGAAATGTTCCCAGTGACTAATTCCTGTGAAAGGCCCTGAACTGTGTCAGACCCGTACACAAAGCAGGGAAAGGTACTTTTCCCCCACCACTTAAAAAAATTAAATTGATCTAAATTAATTTTTATCAAAGAAATCAACATATAGGTAAAATAAATGAAATATTACTAGTAATGAAAAATAACGGGCTCCCTATCTTGTCCCTACTCCTTCTGATTTTCTTTCCTCAGAATAACCATTTTTAACACTTAGCTATTGATTGCACTTCTACTGGAATATGCTAGTTACATTGTTGCTCAAATTGATTTTTCTGTACTAGAATTGGCTGTGTTCTATTTATTGGGGAATTAGTTACCTTATCTCCAATCCCTAGTACATGACACTACCATTTCTTGGTATATCTGAATTCAATGTTGTGCATAGTTATGAATGACTTTTGGTGACTAGTGTTATATCCAATTGAGGTTTGAAGTGCACAGTTAAAAAAATTATGCATCTGCAGGTTCATAATTGCCTCAACTTGTGTTCTATATATTCAAATTCTCTGCAAAAATTAAGTTACTCGACTATTTAGTGTCCAGAGTAACAGTACAGCAGGAAGAGCACTTGCCTTGCATGCAGCTGATATAGGTTCCCAGCATCCAATATGGTCCGTAAGCACAAGCAGGAGTAGTTTCTGAGTGCAGAGTCAGGAATTACCCTTGAGCATTGCTGGATGTGGGCCCCAAACAAACAAGTAAAAGTTGCTTGACTATTTAAACATACCAGGCAACCTATCAGCTTTTCTTTTCCAGACATTCCACATTAGCATTTCATCCACCTGAATTTCTTACTGATTTCATGCTGTTACTTTTCTCTTTTATATGGTTACATCCTTTCTTTAGCAACTTTATGGCTATTCATTAAACAATAAAAGCTCCCTACCCCTTTGCAAATAAGTCAGTTCTCTTGCTTTCCCATTTGTAAAGACACCACTGCCATTCCATTGCTCCTCCTTCCCTACAACATACCCATTTGTAAACCACACTTTCATATCACGATGCCTAATACTGATGTTTTATTAGTTTCTCTGAAAAGATGAGAATCATAGAGTTAGAGAAATAGTACAGGGATTAACATACTTGCCTTGCATGAAGCTGAACCTAGTTTAGATCCTTAGCACCACCATGGCCCCTGAGCACCACCAGGGGTCACTCCTGAGCCAGGAATAGCTCCAGAGGATCTCTGGGTATGGCCCCAATCTTCTCTACCCCCAAAAGATGAAAATCATAAAGAGAAGTTACATTATTGTGATTATATAATATTATGATTACTATAATTTCCCCAAAATTGCTCACTAAAGAGCCAAGCTTTGTGTTTGGACTGGATCACTCTGAGTTGGTTCCAAGGTCCTGAAACCACATGTGTGCTAGTCACAGGGTTTAATTTTTAGGTGAGTAACTCAGGTTAACACATATTTAGTAAAACCTGGGACAAAGTAGCCTCATGAATATTCAGGAAGAAGATGCTTATTAGCTATTCCATGAATTCCAGTTTCCTGTTAATTCTTCTTCTGATATTCAATTGATTTCTATTCTGGTTCTGATTTTCAGTTTATTTTTGTGCTGATTTTTCAATTGATTACTTTTTAATGCAGTAGTTTATTAGGAAAAAAACATTTTTTTGTTAGTTACCTCAATAAAAATTGTATTTTTCAAAGAATACTGAGTAGGAAAATATGCTACTTTTTTACATGTTACATAAACACATGATGCTTGGGGATCTTTCATATTATGTCCCCTCCCTCCCTCCTTCCCTCCCTCCCTCCTTCCTCTCTCTCTCCCTTCTTCTCCCTCCTTCTCTCTCTTCTCCTTCCATATCTTAGGTGCTCACTCATTAAGGGCTGTATTTTATCTGCTGTGGCTCTATTGGTATTCACCTCATTTCACCAAATATTATAGTCTCTTTTTAATTTCCAGTTAATAACCAACAAAACTCAGGTTCAGAGATACCAAATTTCCCATTCAAGGACAAAATAATTCTATCTGCTGACTCCAAAAGACTTCCCTTCAGATGTCAGCTTCCTTGTGTTGACTCCTATACTCCAGGCTCTGAGTAGGGCCCTCAGATGAACAAAGCACCTAACATATTCCCAAAGAACTCCAAATCTCATAGGGTGGAGCTGGAAACTAGCATATAAATATTTTTAATAGATTATTATAAAGCAGTAACTTGCTGAATGATCTTAATTTGCAGTCTTCAGATTATTTATTTGTTTATTTTTGGCTTTTTGGGTCACACCTGACAATGCCCAGGGGTTACTCCTGGCTCTGCACTCAGGAATTACTCCTCGCAGGGCTCAGGGGACCATATGGGATGCTGGAAATTGAACCCGGGTGGGCTGCGTGCAAGGCAAACGCCTTACCTGCTATACTATAACTCCAGCCCCCTGAATAGGACTGGAGCGATAGCACAGCGGATAGGGCATTTGCTTTGCATGCGGCCAACCCACATTCAATTCCTCCATCCCTCTCGAAGAGCCCGGCAAGCTACTGAGAGTATCCTGCCCGCACAGCAGAACCTGGCAAACTCCCCATGGCGTAGTCGATATGCCAAAAACAGTAACAACAAGCCTTACAATGGAGACGTTACTGGTGCTCGATCGAGCAAATTGATGAGCAATGAGATACAGTGATACAGTATATAGCTTGCTGAATATCATGGGACTGTGAAGGAGTGGCCTGGAACACAGCTCTACATTGGAAGATCTATTGCAGTGAAGCAGAAGAGGGTTTAGAGAATGGGAGTCTTAGGACAGGGGCAAACAAATGGACAGCTTTGAATGGGTAGGATCACTAGTCATCTGGCCAGGTACAGTCAATGGGGATTTCTTGGAGATGGGGATTAATGTACTGCAGGGTGTTCAACAGAGAGCTATTTGGTTCCTGCCTTGGGTACTTGGCGGGAGGTGGTAGTGTTAGAAAACTGATAAAGAGAATGTAAGAGATAGGCCTGGTTCAAGGGGTGTGAGAATTAGCTTGGTCTGGATGTGCTATGTTGGAGAAATCTATGCACATCCTCAAGAGAAATAACTAGCAGTGAGTTAAATCTGAAACATTTTTTAAAAGCTGTGAAAGAATTCAACAAAAATTTAGAGTACCGACTATTGACAAAACACTACTCTTGGTTTGGGAATTATAGTTGTGAATGGCTGTGGTTCATGGAGATTATTTTACTGTGACAAAGATAGATTGTAAAGAAATCAGTCAGGAAGATAATTTCAGAATTGTTGGGGAGGGGCAGGGAGTGTGGGGTGACGTCCAAGCAGAGTCCAGGAGACCTGGGGACATCACTGGTGATTCTTGACCAACCAGGACATCAGTTCAAGATAGTATAATGCAGCTCTGGCCCTACAGTACTGGAGATACCTGAGTCACACTGGTGGCACTGGAACCTCCAGGGCCACATTTTCCAACACTCACAGCTGTTCTTGGCAGTGCTCATGAGACCAAGTGGTGCTGGGACTTGTTGGGCACATACCTAGCATTTGCTGACAGTTGTACTATCTTCCATCATCTCAGAGTTGTTCTTGAGAAAGAATTAGGTAATATCAAAAGTCTATTTGAAAAAAGGATTGAAAGCTTAGAAGGAAACTTTCATATGAATACCCTGGAGTTAAAGTATTTCTACCAGCTGTCATAGGAAGTGTAAATATCCTGAGGCAGGATTGAGTCTGGTTAAGTCAGAGAAAGACTGTCAGCGAGGCTGATACCCAGTGAATGAGGAAAAAATAGACCTGAATAGGAGTGGGAAAAGGTTGGCAGCAAGGGATCAAGAAGGGTTTGAGATGATGGTGAAGAGTTTGTATTTCATTTCAGGCAAAATGGGAAACCACTGGAAATTTTTGCTTGGGTAAATAGTAGTAGTATTATAAAAACAACAACAACAAAAGCCAGCATGCAAAATTTTATGTATTGTGCACTCTTAGCTATATAAAACAATGAAAGATTTATTTGCCTACTAAGAACTTAGCAACTGATCCTGCTGATTGGGAGAAGCATCTGTGTTGTGGATGCCGAACTCAGAGTATTTGGTCTTAAACATGATCCAAATTCTTGACAGATAGACGTGAAATTTTCAAACTTGGGAATATCAGAACCTCATCTCTCAATATTTATCATATCATTCATTAAAATGGAGTAAAACCCAAACATTCATTTATCAACTCAGAGTTGTTCTTGAGAAAAAAATAGGTAATGGTCAAATTACCTATTTGAAAAGAGGACTACTTAAAAAGTCTATTTAAAAGTAACCTAGCTTAAAACTAATTTGCTAAAGATTTTATACATTTTTCAATAATAACTTAAAATTGTATTTATATTGAAAGCTCTATGTCTCTTTATGATATTTTGTACCTATAGAGCTTCATGTTAAACCATTTTACTTATTAATACAGATCCTTAAGCATTATCTATATTTTCTAATATGAGCCTATATTCTTTGTAGGATAAAGCATACTTTTTTTTTCTTTCTTGGGTCACTCCCAGCGATGCTCAGGGGTTAGTCCTGGCTCTGCACTCAAGATCACTCCTGACAGGGCTCAGGGAACCATATGGGATGCCAGGGATCGAACCCAGCTTTGTGCTCTGACTAGGAATGCTCAGGAAACCCTAAGTGGTGCCAGAGATTAGACCTGGATCAGCCACTTGCAAGGCAAGTGCCTTACACTCTGTACTGTGTATAAGTACTGTGTCTGGCTTCTTTTGCTTAACATTTGTGGTTTTTTTTTCAAATTGTGTGTGTGTGAGAGAGAGAGGAAGAGAAAGAAAGAGAGAGATCTGTGGTTTCTTGCTTTTCACTATGAAACAGTGTTTTGTGATATCCGCACACAACTGTGTCTTTCTCTGTTCCATTCACAGTGCAGTTTCAATACATGAGGGCAGACTTTCTGAATGCCTACATCTAATAAAGTTGGATTCATTACTTCATGGAAGGGGAGAGGCAGCTGTTTCTGTGGAGTTGTGGGAAATTTGAATTGGTCTCTAGGATTCTCTTAAAACTCCTGCCCTAGGCTGAGTCCCCTTATCTGGTGATACAGAGCTGAACCACTTGCCCTGGTGGGTGCTGAGGATTAAGAGGAAACATCTAAGAGGCTGATGCTCCTTTGCTTTTGTTTTTTCCTGGAGTTGGAGGGAGGAGGGCTAGTGCCCCTCCAGAAAGAGATTCTGATGAAATCTCCTCCCTTTGGGCTGGAACCTGGGCAGCCTTCTGGCATGAGCCACAGACTATGAGGGCAGGATGGCTGAAGCAGAGGGCATGGCATCCTCAGTAACTGGTAGCAGAAAGTAGTCTCTGGAGGAAGATAAAGTAATCCTAGAAAAATGTCGTTCTTAAATTCTATCTCACTTTTCTCTTTTTGTCTCTGGCAGATTTGATTTCCCCATTACTTGCGAGTTCACTGATGCTTTGACAAAGTTCTTTATTTGGGTCATCCTCAGTGGACAGTTAAGTATGCTTCAATTGTTAAGGCACATTCTCCTGTCCTGTGCAAGTAGCACAGATACAGTTTGTCTCAGAAAACCTCTGCTGGGGTTTTCCAAGAAAGCTTTTCCAGTCTATTGTCATGGTACTCTGGCCTGCCAGGCCACTTCTCTGTCCCTTTGCAGATCCTTGCTCGCCCTTAGAGGCCCAGATTCTTCAGGCTGCTATTGCTAGCTTTGTTCCAAGGATGGTCATGGGCTTTGATATCCTAGAGACAAACCCACACTGGTCATGAGATTTGATGGTAAAATTTTTAGGAATTTTGTGAGTCAGTGGTTAAACACAGTCAGAATTAGATATTAAATTAGATAAGCAACATTTAAATTCAATTCAATTATATTATTATTAGTCATATTAGAATCAAAGTACATAAATAGTCAAAGGTCACTTTTTAATTATTTTTACCATGCTTTATTACTGATTGTCTTGAGCTTATTTATAATTATTAATCTCTATGATGAGAAGTATGCTATGTCTGTATGTGATGCTACATTTCTTTTTTTAAAATATTTTGGGTCACACCCGGTGATGCTCAGGGATTCCAGGAATCTCTCCTGGTGGTGTTTGGGGTCTATATTGGATGCCAGGATTGAACCTGGGTCAGCCACGTGCTAGGCTAACACCCTCCCGCTGTGCTATCGCTCCAGCCCTTGCTACATTTCTTTTGACTGCTACATTTAGTGAGGTCAGTTCTTGATCGGCCATGGGAGAAATATTTACACCATTTAATTATGCAAGTGTTACAAATCAGAGCATTTTAAGGGTATTTTCTCCTTGAAGGTAAATACACACCAGTATGTCACTGACATGGATAACCTTTTCAGATTCTTAGCAGTTCATATGAACAGACTGGAAGTATAGAATCTAAAAGGACTCAGGGAACAATAAAAGAAAATTATCGTCCACAGAGATTAAAAACTGCTTATTAAAAGTTGTTATTTTGAGTTAGAAACTTCTATGGCTCTTAAGGGTAGTCCCTAATATTGCTTGTTGGCATAAATCCTGTCTTAGTGTTGGTGGCAGAATTCAACTTTTCTGCCTTGCTTTAATCAATGTATCCAATAATGACATTGACCAGATATTTTGTACATAGATTCCAGGCTTCGATTCTCTATGATAAATAAAAGTAACATAATTTTCTTATCCTACCTTTTTGCCTCACTCCTCCATCCCCCTTCCTTGTTTTTATATTTCCACTCCATTTCTCCACCCCCCCCAACCAAGAAGGAACTCCTTACAAGTGATCGATAGATTGAATGTCCATATTTCTTATTTATTAACATTTAAACAAAACATAGGTAGGGCTAGCCGGTTTATTTCTGTATTCCCTGTTGAGGATTTTAGTAAATTCTTTGCTTATCATTAGATCAAATTCTTTTTTGTAGTACTCAGGACTTGTTGCTGGCTCTGTGCTCAGGGATCACTTGTGGTGGGCTTATGGACCGTATAGAGTGCCAGTGATAAAACCCAGATTGGTCATATGCAAAACAAATGTCCTGCCTGCTGTAGTATCTCTCCAGCCCCAGATTCTTGAACTCAGTATAGGAAATTGACAGGCTGGGATAATTACCCACTGTAAGAGGCCAGGGCCTTTCATGGGTCCAGTATTGTGTTCCATTTCCCTCCATCTAACTCTGCAGGAAGCTCATAACACCTTTATTTAGAGGTCAAGAAATCAAAGTTTAGAAAGCTATGGGATCCCATTTGCTGCAGAACCAATAAGGAACAAATTTCAGGGGTGAATCCAGATCTGTCTGACTCCAAAACTGAAGTATTTGCTTCAGGAAATCAAGAGATTTAATACAGAAGTTTAAAAGTAGGTATTTTCATGACTGGATGGTGTTTAACAGCGATGTGTTATTTCTTTTCAGACTGTTTATGATCAATGGTTCATTACTCTTTTCAACATTGTCTACACTTCACTGCCTGTGTTAGCCATGGGGATTTTTGACCAGGTATGTGCTGTCCTTTCCCTTTTTAATCTTTGGGAAAAAAATCTGTTGAGGCCTTTCGAACATGCTTTACAAGTTTACAAGTAGGAGATACCAATCATGGAAAGAGTTCTGTAGCTGTGGTTATTTTAATAAGAGCTGATGGATCAAAAAATCCTTCCAGATGCCCCCATCTCTCCCAAAGCTCTCTTTGATCAAAACTTGGCCATTCTCCTCCTCGAGAGCCACACCCCACATTATTGTTTCAGAGACTCCAAGTAGTCCCCCAGGAAACAGTCTTGTAACTTCATTTTATTCAGCATTTCCCAAACGAATATGACTGAACTTTTACTTATTTAGTTTTCAGATAACACCCACAGAGCTAACGATTGTGGTTCACACACCAGGAAATGCTGCTTCGTGTGCTCTGAGGGTTATAGAAGACTTCAGCTACTGAGAGGGAAGACCGCAGAATTAGGTTGGAGTACACAGAGCAAGCGTATGTGGCGAGATGTCCTTGATCTGAGAAGCCCAGAACCAGGACTACAGGCCAGTTGGGCTCCCTGCCAATGGGAGAGGAAGACAGGCAGCCCACAATCCTGGAGGGAACCGGGCTCAGTGACCTGGTCTAGCTCAGCGTGCCTCAGTATGCTTAAAAGGAGAGAAAGGAGGGAATCACTTACAAAAATGGTAGATTGTTGGCACGTTCAACTGTCTTGGAAGGTGCTTCCTGAAAGGGGAAAAAGTCTGGCTGCCTTTGGGGAAGTCGAAGGCTAGCCAGAGGAGTTTCCATGGCACAATTAGAATTATTATTAAGTTTTTTTGAAGTATTTTTAAGGAGACCAGATTTTCTCCAGACTGTTGTTAGACCTCTTTGTTACACCATTTGCTAGGCCTCTTTTTTCTGGCCCATAGCCGTCTATTGCAAAATATAAATCTTCACATTTATGAGCTCACTCCACTCTCCCATTCTGTGACTTTGTAGTCATTCCTCTCATTTTGCGTCTGCTTAAAAAGGGCAGTTTGTGCACAGCAGATTTTTTTCAAAATCTACAAAAAAGAAAATGAACTTCCAAAGACCTTAGAAATAAAGACTAAGCACGCTGACTCCCAAGGGCTCCTGTTTATACAAGGGTTACTTTTCTTGGTGTTTTGTAGCTGCCCAGAATGTAGAGTAAAATAATACAAATTAAGCAGTTTCTGGGAAAAGATGGTTATTATGCAATCTGAAGTAAAAAAAGGAGAAGAAGATATTGCCGTCAAGTTGAGTATTTACCCCTTTTCTTTTCTTCTCTGTCAACTTTGGCTTTAATCGGATCACATGGGATGCTTTGATAGAAAGCGTCAGTGATCATCTGTGGAGCCATGGAACTATTCATTTTGTAAGAAAGAAATCAAGTCTCAGAGGTTCAGATCACTGTCTCAAAGCCTGGTAGCCAATGTATGACAGAACTAAGCCTAGGTCCAGGCCACTCCATTCTGAAATGACTACACCATTGCTGATGTTATTATCATTATTCTCATTTTATTTGTTGTTATTTATGATTTCTGGTATGGCAAGAATTATCACTATCACTGTATCACTGTCATCCCATTGCTCATTGATTTCTCAAGCGGGCGCTAGTAACGTCTCCATCGTGAGACTTGCTGTTACTGTTTTTGGCATATCGAATACACCACGGGGAGCTTGCCAGGCTCATTTAATTATGGCAATTGTCAATTGAGGAAGATGCTATTCTTCGCATCTCTGGACATAGGTAAATGAACTACAAGCAGGAACAGGGACATGGGCCGACCCCAGAATTCCTGCCTGTGTCACATTCCCTTTGCTTGCTTCTTCTCCACCTACGGTCCTCTAATGTTTCCAGTGCTTGATCCTTGCCACTTTTTTTGACTTTAAAATTCACAATGTTGTCATCATCAGTGCTCTTTGAGGGTTGGAAACCCCATCTCAGGTCTCTCCTGTCACCCACTAAATCCAGACCTGTTCCCTAGCATGCACATTTCATTTGAGAAGCACTGCTCTAGTTTCTCCTGGGACCCTGCGGGGGCCAACATGGTGTCCTCTTGCTCTGTTCAAATTGTGCTGTGAATGCCTACTAACTACTTTAGACTTCTCACTTAGTTGAACATTCAGCGACTCACATTCAGGTCCTTTCCCATCTAGAATGATATGTACAATTTTTGCTATTTCTTCTTTCCTCTCATGGGTCCTCCAAAGTTGGCAGTCATGGACCTATTTACACCCTGCAACTCTGCTGCCATCTCTTGGTCACTACCCGTCACTGCCACAGTCATTAACTAGGGGTCCTCTCATGGTGCACCACCTATTTATTTGAATTCTGGAAGAGTGCAGAGAGCAGAGAAAAGAAACTTTCATTTAAAGCCAAATATCTGGGCTAAAGTCAAACGCTGGTTCTGTTCTATGAGCAGTGAGTGACATTTCCCAAATTTCTCTCTCTCTTTTCTGGTTTAGACTTAAAAAAAAAAACACAAAACTTTCTAATTGAATCACTATGAGATGGAACCTTACAAAGCTGTTCATGATTGTATTTCAGTCATATAGTGTTTCAACACCCATCCGCCAGTGTACATTTCCCAGTACTCATGTCCCCAGGTTCCCTCCATCAACCTCCACCCCCCACTCCCACACCCTGCCTTCCTCCATGGCAGATGCTTTTCTTCTCTCTCTCTCTCTCTCTCTCTCTCTCTCTCTCTCTCTCTCTCTCTCTCTCTCTCTCTCACACACACACACACACACACACACACTCATTCTTCCTCTCTAAATCACTCTCTCTCTCTGTCTCAAGTCACTTTTCTGTAAAGTGGGGATCACTCTGTTCTCTTCTGGATGATTATGGAATGAAAACAAGATAATGAGTGTGGTGTAGTGTAGGCCATACTCAGATATGCACTTGGTTATTTTTGGAGACTGGGAGTTCAGGGCTACTGGGACTTGTCCGAAGTCTCTTCCACTAAAATAACACTCTTTTGACAGGATGTGAGTGACCAAAACAGCCTGGATTGCCCCCTGCTCTATCAACCTGGACAGCTGAATCTACTTTTTAACAAACGTAAATTTTTCATCTGCATGGCACATGGAATCTATACATCATTAGTCCTTTTCTTCATTCCCTATGGGTCTTTTTACAACGTGGCTGGAGAAGATGGGCAGCACATAGCTGATTACCAGTCTTTCGCAGTTACCATGGCCACATCTTTGGTCTTTGTGGTCAGTGTTCAGGTAATGCTGGTAAAACTATCTTAACTTGATGGGCTTGCATTCCATACAGCTCCATTTCATTGTTGGCCTTGCTGGGCGAAACCTGAATGAATCTTGAAATCCTGGGGTTTTCTTTTTAACCACACATTTTGAGATGAAAACTGGGAGCTTTAGCATAAATTGCCAGATAAAAATGATTAGCCTTAGATGTCCGTAAGCTCCAAGCTAGTAGCAACCTCACAATCAATCACTTGAGCTTGAGCATTGTATATAATGAGAAATAAGTCTGCTACCACTTCCTCCTGGTGCTTGAAGGAGAAAATACCATATTTTAGTGATAATGGAAAGGAAGTTTCTCCTTATTTCTGTAAGACTAAATAATTTCAAGGTTAAGTTAAAGCAATTATGCAGGAGTACATTTCCTTAGAATTATTCTTGAGGTTCAATGTTGTAGATGTAGCTTTGAATCTCAGACTCAAAGAAGCTTTGCTATTGGGCATGAATTTTGATGTTCCGTTGACCTTAAGGCATCTTGAGATGCTTTTGTTTGTTTGTTTGTTCCATTTCTAATGCAAATAGAGGACAATAGAAATAGGCTTTAGTTCACAAACCGTTGTAGCTTTCCTGGCTAAAGTGACCAATAGGACCTGACCTTTGCTTTGTTTGTGATCTTCTGGTATTGTTGCGGACCCTTTGTGTACTCTTGGGTTCCATCTAATTAGATGATTGGCTTATTGGAAGGGCTGGAGCAACGGTTGTAGGTACATCAAGAGACCCACTTAGCAGTAACAGCTAACTCTTCTCAAGGTGAGGTCTGTTAGTAATGCTCTCAGAGATGATTTGAAAGATTGCAAGTGATAACAAGGAAAAAGGGACTGGAGAGCATACTTTAAACTCCCCTTCACATTACTTGCTCTCTAAGTAGTGGTAAAAAGTTGCCTGGAAAATTCATTCCTCAAATGAATAGACATTATATGTTTATACTGAAAGCAGTTTTCTCAATTCACCCTACACTTGGGGATTAATTTTATCTTTTTAATAAAAAAATGGAAACTATAGCTGTTCCTTCATAACCTTTTTTCTTATCCATAATTAATTTTTGTATACTATCACAATGGACTGGAGTGATAGCATAGCGGGTAGGGCGTTTGCCTTGTACGTGGCCGACCAGGGTTTGATTCCTCCGTCCCTCTCAGAGAGCCTGGCAAGTTACCAAGAGTATCCTGCCTGCATGGCAGACCCTGGCAAGCTACCCATGGCGTATTTGATAAGCCAAAAACCAGTAACAAGAAGTCTCACAATGGAGACATTACTGTTGCCCACTCAAACAAATCGATGAATAACTGGATGACAGGGCTACAGTGCTACAGTGCATGCTTTCACAATGCTTGTGCTGTGTTTTATACTAACTTACAATTTAGAAATGGCTTCTTCACAAAACACACATCTCATGTTACAGTTACATATCATAGTTACATTTCTCCTTTCTTCAAGAAGAGATTGTCCTCTCTGCCTGACGTGTTTTTCAAGGGTCACAAGTTGAAAGACCACAGACGCAATTCCATTTTAAAGACATTTTTTTTATTGATACTAAAAGACTGTGGAATCTTGCAGTTCTGGGATTTGACTTTTTAAAAAGTTTCTCCAAAATATCATACTTTTGATCATCAAGATTCTAGAAGAATGAGACCTCTGCTTCCTCAGAGGGAATTCATATTTAGGTTTCAAGGAAAACATTGGTCCCTCATCAGGATGTACTGGACAGAACACTGCATGACTATCTGATTCAGGTTTAATTGATTTTCTCCAGGATCTCCTCTCTGCCTGACGTGTTTTTCAAGGGTTACATGATTCTGATCACTTAGCTTTTTAAGGACATGAACATCTTACATAATTATTATGCACTTGTTAAAACATTGGTATAATACTAATGACAGAAACGTGCTCCTTTCTGTCATTGAATTGCAATCAATTCTTACTGCTGAGCCCTGAAAGAACCAGGAGACAGAAAAAAATTTTCTGGAAATAAAAGGAAGTAAACTTTCTGGGAGCAGAGATGGAGCCCGGTTACAAATGATCATCTAGAAGCAGAATGAATAAGAGTGGACACTAGTTTTCAACATCTAGCAGTCTTTGCTTACTATATAGTCCGCCTTAAAATAGAGAGCCTGACACAAATACTTGTTTAGTGTGAGGACAGAAGAATACGAAGACAGAAGTTACAATTGAACAGAGGCACATCTTAGACTTTGGCTGAGATACTAAATTACCTCTACTGTTTGAGTTACATATCCATCTTATCTCTGATGACCAAAGCAGGATTTTTCTTACTGGGACTCTTCAGAATCAGTTATTATTACCTCTATTAAGGATAACATGCATTATACTTTATATAAATATAATACATATAGCATTTATATATCATATACTATATATAAAATAAACATTTATTTTCTCAGGCATTGAATGAGCTAATTGAATGGGCATGAGCTCCACATTACTTTTTTTTTTTCAATTGTATCATTGTGAGATAAAGTTACTGAGCTTTCATGTTTGAGATTCAGCCATACAATGAGGAACACTCATCCGTCCGTCCACCAGTGTACATTTTCCACCACCCACATCCCAGTCCTCAACCTGCCTCTGTGGCAGACAGTTTCCCCAGTATTCTCCTCTGGAACCCAGCACAGACATGCTCAAGTCCACTCTCCACATGCTTGGACGAGCCTCACACATGCAGGAACTGGCAGAGGAACCCAGGTGTGCAGGACCCGGGGCTGAGATCTCCAAGCCTGCTTGGATCAGTACCGGGTCTCTTCCGCCCAGATCCCCCATTTTTCAGTAGCTAGGCAGTCACACCCACAAACTGCCCCTGGCACCATGTAATCCCATCAGTGGCCAACATACAGAGACTATAAAACCAAGCTCCCAGAAGTGCGAGGCCGAGAAGCACACATCTTTATAGCCTAGCCATCTCTCTTGGAGAACCTGGCAAGCTACTGAGAGATTCCTGCTCGCATGGGAGAGCCTGGCAAGCTCCCCATGGCATATTCATATGCCAAATACAGTAACAATGATGGGTCTCATTCCCCTGACCCTGAAGAGCCTCTAATACGGCACCACTGGGAAGGACGAGTAACGAGAGGCTGCTAAAATCTCAGGGCTAGGATGAATGGAGATGTTACTGGGCCCACTTGAGCAAATTGATGATCAATGGTATGACAGTGATACAGTGATATTATATATAAAATAATATATACATATATATAAAGTACATATGTGTGTATATATACAGTATATATACATACTGTATATATATGTATACATACTGTATACACACACACACACACACATATATATATATATATATATATATATATACAGTGGCTGCATCTGGTAGAGCTAAGGGCTTACTCCTTCTCTGTGTTCAGGGATCACTGCTTGTGGTACTCAGGGGACCATATAGGATGCCAGATATTGAACCTGGGTGGGCCACGTGCAAGGCAGATGCCCTACCTGCTGTATTAGTGCTGTAGCCCTTGGAGCCAGAAATTCTAACATTCCCAATGTGATTAATTAAAAAATTGTATTTTTTCCTCAAGTTTTTTTACAAGGTATCATTTTTATTATAAATACTGCCATATTAACTTACAAATTGTAATGAGATACACTTGTTTGAGTTATAATTTTTTCTTAGAAGCTCTGAAATCTTCAGGAGGGCCAATTAACCAGAAAGAGCCACAGGGAGACACAATTTGGTTCCCTGGGGGCAACACCCAACCATGTGGCTGGCAGTGCTCAGGCTGGGTATCTATGAGATGTTGGGTATCTAACTCAGGTTGGCAGCATTCAAAGCAAGCACCCTAACCACTTTACGATCTCCTCAGCCCCTTTTCCTTATATATCAAAGAAATTTCACCTGATATATTTTGAGATTATAATAACTGACACATAATGGTTCTTGACTGTTCTTTGTAGCTTTTGTCTTTTACTATGAAAAATACTTTTATAAAAAAATCAGTATTTTTCCTTTTAGTTTGCATCTACTTGATATAGAATCTAGGCCTTTTCTTTCTTTCCTTTTTATTTCTGTCTTATTTCATTCTATTAGTTTTTTTCATTGATATGGAAGTTTGAGCTACTCACACTATTTTAATAATGTGTCTTATTTTACTTCTTTCATAAACCTTTGTTATTTTGAATTATACTTTTTAGTTCTACTTTAATCTTTTCCTACTTGAATTAAAAATTAAACATCCCATATGTCATCAATAGTTTATATGCATATTTAAGTTTATAAACTCACTTATAATTTGATTATCATTTTACTAGTAATTTCTCATTAATTTAAGTCATTCAAATCTGTTTCCATATTGATTTACAACATGAAATAATAACTATATCTCCCACTAAATGTTTCATTAGCTCATTTCATACCTTGCCTCATTGACCCTCAAGTAAACATGTTTTCATTTCTTCCTTTCTGCTCCTACTCCCTTCCCCAACTCTTACCTATTAACAATTTAAATTTGAGTTCCAGGATATTGCTAATACTCCTTTGACATATGTTTTGTGTGTTTTACTGTTTTTCCAAATTAACACTACAGTTTATACTCAGTATAATTTATTTAGAGCCAACTATACATTTATAAGAATCATTGTTCAGAACCATTTTTTTCTGTTTTCTGCTATTTTGAGACATTTTCTGATTTCACATTCATATGGTTATAGAAATTTCTTTGACTAACATTCAGAAAAGGCCCGTAGATGTTATACTTCTGAGCTCAAAGCTTTCTTTATATTTGAAAGATTTGTTGGATGGGCAATAAATCCTTGAGTCAGAGCCTTTTCTTCATAAACTGTAAATGTTGTTCAACTGTATCACAGTTTTAATCTAGTAATTTGAGGTCTGGTTGATTCCTTTTTTTTTAGTATGTAATATCTGCTTTGTTTCAAAGTTTATATTCTTTATTCTTGGTTTTCACAAATGTCATGAAATGGCAGTGCATTTCTTTAATTGGCCTAGAATTTCAGCAAATCCTCTTAACCTAAAATTTTTTACACTCTGTTACAGTAGAGAAGTTTTCTTCAGTTATTTTTTGTTTCATCTCTATTGCTTTTCCCTTTTCTCAAACACTATTATTTTTATATTGGGCCCATGAGTCTGACATCTATAGATTTGCCATCCATGTCTCATATATTTTGCACATGGTTTCCATTTCTTCAAGATTTTACTCTTTCTTGTGAGATGTTATTTCCATTTGGTTTTTTTTCCCCTAGAATATTAATTCAGTTCCCATCCGTGACTGTTCTTATTTGGTTTCTTTACTGAATTTTTTAAATAGAGAAATAATATATTTTTCTCATCCAGCATTTTTCTCTTCTGATCTAATTGCATCCCCTTAAGAGTTCTCATTCACTGATTTTGGTGAGAATGCTCATCTGTCTGTTTCTTAGGTTCTGCCTCAATGGGAGCCACCTGTTCTTGTTTGTTTAGTCAAGTCCTCATAAACAGACTGTGAGTTTTCTTTGCTCATACCTACAGGGTATGACTCTTCAGGGCAGATATTGGTGTCTTGCTGGTACTAAACTGACAGGGTGGTGGAAAATAAAATTGGAAATTATGGCCTAATGTCTTGGCAACCAGGTGAATTGGAAAACCAGCATCTCTCTGCTAAGGCATAGAAATGGGACTCTGTTCTCATGCCTTTTGGGGAGAGAAAAGCCTGAAATTTTATAACTGGTAGTTTATATCAAGACCACATGTCAAACGAGGCAACATTTTAAGGGACAGAAAACTTGGTGAAGTTGGTGCATATGCTTGGAGGAATCTCTGTACTCTGTAGAAAGGGCTGCCTCTGGCACCAAACCCTGCTAAAAACTCAAAGGATCTTTCCTTGTATATTCAGGGACTTTGTAGATGAAAATAACGATGCCAGAACTTATTTTTTATGCCTCTGGGAAACAAAGGGCTCGTATTCTCCAGTGGTTTTCTTGATTCCCGGATAGCACACCACTCTTCTCAGCTGTGTTGCCACAATTGTTGGAAAGAAGACAGATTGTGAATTTGCTCCCCAGTCACCCTGAATTCCAGCTTCTGAATCTTATGCCAAGAGAGAATTAAAATTTTTTTGGTATTATTTGAATAATTTGGGGGATATACCATCAAAATATGTTGTATTGGTCATGCAACATACATCATATCTGAATAAATGTGATCACACAGGATGGGTAAATGTCCTGGCTAACAACAGAAAAAAAAACCTTTTCCCCAGTTTTTGAGAACAATTTGGAAAGTAACTTTGGAATGAGAAAGTATTCTTCTCTCTTATTTATTACTTAAAAGGAGTTTAATATTTTATCTCTCAATTCTGACTCAATCTTGGCAGATATAATGGCTTGCAGATCTAAGTTCTGAAGTCAATTACCCCCACAAACTGTCAAGTCAGTTTCTCATTTTGTACAGAAAAATTGAGTGCCTGTGGTTGGTTGTTGCCCTCATCTTTTCACAGAGCTATGTTACTCGGTAAATGAGGCTATTTTAATCCTCAATGATCTCCCTTCTGTATTTGACTTTATTTACAGATAGCCTTGGATACCAGTTACTGGACTGTCATTAATCACGTCTTCATCTGGGGCAGCATTGCCACTTACTTTTCTATTTTATTTACAATGCACAGTAATGGCATCTTTAGCATCTTCCCAAATCAGTTTCCATTTGTCGGTAAGTGAGCCCTACTACCTAGTATTGCCACAGTGCTATTTATTTCTTTTTGTAATGTATTTTCTCGGTTAGGTGGCACTAGAGATAACAATGACCTTTTCTTTAGGAATTTGTTGAGAGAAGCATTTGAAAGCTTTCTAGTCTAGACAGGGTTTCAGAAGATTATTTTGTGTTGTCCAAAACAGATGCACAAGAATCTTTGAGATCATTATGTACAGGTTCTCAAACTATATTAGATTTTTCCTTTGAAAATAGAAAGCACAGTCAGGTTTACCTGAGGACCTAAGAAAAGTTCATGTAAAGAGAGGCACGTATTGGTTCTTCCTTTTTATATTACATTATCACCAATATCCCTGACAGAGTTCATTAATGGAATTGATGTGCATTTAGATAAGCAAGAAAGGCTGTACAATTTGTATCCTTCTGAAACTGATTATTAGTCCATAGTAATGTGAAGGGTATAGTCTGTAGAGAGAGAATGGGAGTTCAGAGTCTGTTCCATATGACACCCTGGGCTAGTGTCTTTTCCCTTTAATGCCTTAATGTTTTCTAAACAGAACAAATTATTATTTTCCTATTTTCAGTGGAAATCTTAGAGGGTTAAATGACAAAACACATGTAAAATATTTGTCATGTGACATTTTTGTAGCTTTTTCAATAAACATTTACCATGATGATGATAATTCAAGAAAATGCAGTTTAATTGCCACTGGGGACACTGGGGAGTGATTAAGCATCAGATGGGTATCAAAGGACATTTAAAAATTCCCCAAACCCAGGGAGAAAATCCAAACAATAATAGTGAGTTTTTTGTTGAAATATTGAATGTAATCAAAGTAAAGTGAAAGTAAAGTGAAATTTATCAGTTACACAGGTGGGGTGGGGGGCTGGGGAGGTGGGGGGGAGGGGGGAGGTATACTGTGACTCTTGGTGGTGGAATATGTGTACTGGTGAAGGAATGGGTGTTCAAGCATTGTATGACTGAGACTTAAACCTGAAAGCTTTGTAACTTTCCACATGGTGATTCAATAAAAGAATAATTTAATTAAAAAAAATTCCCAAACCCTGAGTTTCTGTAATTCTACCAAAAGTGTACATCTGGTCTATCAGATGTACACTTTTGGTAGAAATAATTTGGTAGTAATACAGAGAATATAGTATTACTATTAAACTCGGAATTTCAAAATGGTTCCTGCCAAGGGCCATTGAAATTGATACAAAGGAGTCATTAATATACTTCCTCAGAAGCTTCAGAATCTGAAATGTGTAAGTTAGGTGGTGGCAATAATGTTTCTGAAGTCATCCCAGCAAGTGGTAGAAAAATGAAACATACAGTGATGACCTTCATAAGCTCAATCAGGCAAGTCTAGGATTTGCCTCCACTATTTGAAGAATGGACTGGAGCGATAGCACAATGGTTGAGCGTTCACCTTTCATGCAGCCGACCCAAGTTCAATTTCTCCGTCCCTCTCGGAGAGCCTGGCAAGCTATGGAGAATATCGAGCCTGCGCATGGCAGAGCCTGGCAAGCTACCCGTGCCTATTGGATATGCCAAAAACAGTAACAATAAGTGTCTCAATGAGACACGTTACTGGTGCCCGCTCGAACAAATTGATGAGCAATGGAATGACAGTGATTTGAAGAATGCAGACTATCAACACAATTCTTCAGAGATTGGTTCATGTAGAAAACAAAATAAGAGCATCTCTAGGGTTATACATCTCCATTAATACAAAGGCACTTGAAGATGTTATTTCATTTAAATGCATGCATACATTTGAGAATCATGCTCTTCAAGTTTTGTATTCTCTGTATATATACAGAAATCTTTATTTACATCACTTTTCCTTAATATGTAACGTTAATACGTTGTTTACGAAAAGATTTCAGTCATGTGGAAACATGCTGGTTATGAATAACAATAAGCATATTAGGAAAGAAAGACTTTAAAACTATTTTTAAAATTTGGAGTGTTGCCCAATCTGAAAGTTCAATGCATTGACTAGAAGACTTGTAGTCCTAAGAGCATTCTACCACGCATAATGAGACTGGAATGCCTTAAGTAAAGAAAGTAGTTTGGGGACCAGGCTCTCCAGCTAAGCACATGCCATTCCAGGAATCAATTAATGAGCTTCAATAAGACTTTCAAAAATTTAGACCAACATTGGGGTTTAAGAAAAAAAATTTCCCCTTATTAACCAGCAACAAGCACAAGTGTGGTTTTATTTATTTGTTTGTTTGTTTTAATTTAATTTTAAATTAAGATTCTGTGGCTTACAGTGATGTTAATAGTGGGTTCTTATACACATAATTCCAATGCCACACCCATCAGCAGTGACACCTTTTTTTCCCAAGTACCCCAACACTCTTTCCTCCAAGCCCCCCCAGCCCCCAAACTCAATACTGAGTGAAGTTAGTTCAAAGTAAAGGTATAGATGTAAGCGTAGTTTTGAAGTGAAGTTGGTTCCAGAGTCATGTCTAGGGCTACTCAGCTTCAAAGAATACAAAGAAACACTCTGTTGAATCAAATTTCTTTCTGCCCTTGTCTAAAGGCAACTGGAAGCAATATATCAATCAGTATGGTATGATATACTGAGTCCTCATATAAAATCAGTATGGTATATTATACCAAGTTTTCATGTGTTGCTAACATCTTACCATTGGGAGAGGAGACAGGGATAATTGAAGGCATCATAGTAAATCCATAGGAAACCAACAGCGACCAAAGTTTATTTTAGTGATATAGATAGGGGTGACATTTCCCAGTTAAGTAGACATGTTTACTTAACTGGCCCTTATTCTTTTGTTTGAACAAACATCCCAGTACATGTCTGTATCAAGTAAGTGTTGTGTATCAAATAAAGAAACTTACTCCATCCAGGCTTAGAAATGAGTCCACACTCTGTTGTTCAGGATTGTTGGATGACTGCATTAAGTCTATTAATTTAATACTATTCATAATCACTTTGGATAATTTTTCTTTTGTGACAGGAAACGCACGACATTCCTTGACCCAGAAGTTCATCTGGCTTGTTATTCTCTTAACAACGGTGGCTTCAATTCTGCCCGTGATGGCATTCAGATTTTTGAAGGTGGATTTGTTTCCAACCTTAAGTGATCAGGTATATAGCTGTGATGATAAATACTGAAAAGGCTGGTTCCTGGCTCTTGAAATTATGTCCTTTTCTGCTTGCTTAGATCCAGGGAAGAGTCAATAAAATTCCCATCAGCAAATACCCACATATGCCCCATTTTACAGAAGGGGGACTAATTGTATAAGGGACAATAAAGAGGAATATATAGACTCAATATGGGGATGGAATTATAAAATACAACTTGAGTGTTTTTAGAGGTCGACTTTTAAAAGTGGAAACTCATTGGCAGAATTTGGAGAGTTGTTTGGACAAAGAAAAGGTAAACTGGGGGAAAATTATTGATTTGGGGGTCAAGTAAAAGGTACACTAAAATACAGTAAAGGCATGAGGTGAATGGATCCTGAATATTTGTAGGAAATAGAGTAGTAGAAAACTGGGAGATATGTTATGTTTAAGACAGGTAAATAAAGAAAAATGCATCATGATAACTGGGTGGTAAACTATAAAGGTTGAAGTAAAATGGAACAGATTATAGAAATACCTAAATAATAAGCTACTCATAGGTTATATTTCAGTATGTCATGGGAAAAGGAGTAAGAGTAAGATGCTATGGAATTAGATTAGAGCGCATTTCAGGAAGAAGAGGAGGAAGGAGAGAACTTATTAGATCAAGGACCTCGATAATAATAGTGAGAGAAACTGAGTTAGAACTATTCTTAACATGATTTTTCTCAGATTCTGAGGCCAAACTATGAAAATCTTCCTTCTGTCACACCTCTCAGAGTTTCATGTTAAGTGTCTTTCATTCCTCTTGGCTCTGTGAGCTCATTTTGAAGGAAACCCGAAAAGTGATGGATGAGCTGAGGGAAGGAAGATGATGCTCATTTTTTCCTGTACTTATTTAGTCAGATGGTGAGTTTCTCCTTAACAACTTTCCCTTGACATGAAAGTCAGAATCCAAGGGATCAGCTGAGTCCATGAACAAGGTGACTTGGATCAAACTTTGGATCTTGTTCTCTTCCACTTTATAGGGGAATGAAAGAAATATTGGCAACCCACCCGAAAGATACTGAGCTCTTGAAAAAGTCACAATTTGTGACTCAAGAAATCCAACCCTGACAATCTCATGATGCATGGACCTGAGTAGAAATGTGTCATATTCATTTTCTAAATTTTCTCCTAGTCCAGTTACAAATGACTGTTGGATTCTGAGGGTTTCCAAAAGAAAGAGAGAGAGGCCTGTTTTCTGGGAATGGGACTACGAATTGTTATATTGAGTTTGGGTATAATTGTTAGAAAAATTTTCTGTACAGACCTTCTTATTTATTTATGTAGATGTAGGAAATGGTAATATTCATAAATTGTATCTTAACTGTTTTGTTGGTTGAGTAACCTGTTGGTAGAATAAAAACTGAGAGTGTAATTTTGGGGTTGGAAAAGTTCCTTATTTATAGATGAGAAACTTCCTTGTGCAATGATGGTGTTTTATATGCCATTTTCACCAAAAATGATTTCGTATTACAGAGTGTGCCTCATTCTGGGCCTCGTTTTCCAGATTCGCCAGTGGCAGAAGGCTCAGAAGAAAGCAAGGCCCCTACGTAGCCGAAAGCCTCAGACTCGGAGATCAAGCTCAAGAAGATCTGGATATGCTTTTGCTCACCAAGAGGGCTATGGAGAGCTTATCACATCTGGAAAAAATATGCGAGTTAAAAATCCACCTTCCACATCAGGGTTGGAAAAGGCACCGTATAATAGCACTAGTTGGTTTGAGAATTTATGTAAGAAAACCACAGACACAGTGAGCAGCTTGAGCCAGGATAAAACAGTGAAACTGTGAGTCAAGATGAATTTGAACCACAGTTATCTTTTCACTTCAGCTGGAGCTGAAATCCAGCTGGCTCTGGAGTGTGGAATCAGGGGCTTCGGGTAGGGCAGATTGCCTCCCTTCATTTCAATCTGTGTCAGGAAATGTGAGTGCCCAGCACATAGTGAGGTGCTCTGCAGGTGCCCAGGGTACCTGTCTCATTTGTGACTCGGTGAATGAAACTTGCACAGTACAAGTTTCTAGGCATATCACAAGTTTCTGTCAATCTCAATTGAACTACACTTTAAAATATTATTTGGGAGGAAAAGTTGTGAATCTGCATGGACATGAAACGGATCTATACATGGGGAAAAGGATGTATTCAAAAGACATCTCTGCTGGCTAAAATGCACTCTTGTTTCTGGATAAGCATATAGATGTGAGATCAGCTTTTCCCAAGATAATGTGTGTGTATGTTTTTAAGACTTAATATATATACATACCACGGTGTTTGCATACTAAGAACAGCATGTCTCCAGTTTGTTCAGTCAACACAGCAAATCACTTTCCTGCCTGAAGAACAGAAAAATATGTTGCTCTCTTCATTTCCTACCAGTGAGAGACAAAGTGGATCGAGCATCTTTACAGGGGAAATAAATTGGCAATA
The DNA here is from genome assembly GCF_027595985.1 of Sorex araneus. Classification (NCBI taxonomy): domain Eukaryota; kingdom Metazoa; phylum Chordata; class Mammalia; order Eulipotyphla; family Soricidae; genus Sorex; species Sorex araneus. The sequence goes on along the minus strand of NC_073304.1, from coordinate 94,490,843 downwards.
TGGTCTTACTGATTGAAAGCTCTCTCAGGGAGATGTTTATGAAATATCAAAGTTGGGATCTCTAATGTTCCTAAATATTATGGCAACCTCAGTAGCCATTTTCTGTGCAACCTTCAGAATCATTCATGGAATTATCAAGGCCTTGGAATTCTACATTTTAATGACAGTATTCCATACTGTGTATGGGAAGATACATTCAACATTTTTCAAATTTTTAAAGGTCATACTTAAAGTCAAACTAATAAATAATCTCTTCCATTCCTATTTAAATATTCAAGTTCAGGTCATTCAGAGTTTGTGGCTTTTGACATTCAGCAGCCATGTTTATAATTCAAAGATAGATAGCAAAAATAGATATAATTCAAAGATAGATATCTTTGAATTATAAATATTCTAATTATAATGTCATATATATGCAGACGAGGCTGGTGCTTTGGATATGTTTCAGTTCAAGTTTCCAGTCCAGATCAGAACAGTTCCTATAAATGGAGTCAGGCAGATTTGTGTTCAAACCTCAGCCATATCTCTTCTTACCTTGATCCCCTTACGAAATGAATGTGCCTTTCTTGAGACTAATTTCCTCCTCTGTAAAATGAGGAGATAGCACCTACCTCATGTGGTGGCTTGAGGATTGTCAAAGCACAGATTAGTTAACCATTCAAAGCATAATTCTCATCAAATAGGCAGTTAGTTGAAATTCCATGACATAAAATTTGCATCAGAATTTGAAGAGAAGAAAATGAACTAGAATTGAAGTGATTGTTAGGAAAGTTTTTGATGAAAAGATATTATGAAGATATAAAATTCCTTAGTGTTTATGCCAGTGGTTTTCACCATTTTTACACCCGTGGACCAGCACCAACACACAGTCTAGTGGTTGAAAAATCACTGTTCTAAGTGGAAAAACCCAACTAGAATTGGAGGCAAATTTACCAAAAAGCAAAGATAAATTATCATTATGCTATATCAATTTTCTATAAGTGAGCCTCTCACTTTACAAGGTCCTTAGCTAGACCATTTTTTTCCAGAGCCAGATAGCCTATGGGTGGTGGCTATGGTGGATATGGAATAGCATAATATTCATTGGAGAGGGGGCTGAATTCCAATGTCTAGGATAAATTTTCCTGAATGGGATCAGGTGAGTTACATGTAAAAGTCTAATGCACTGCTTAATCATAGCAAATATTCATACATGTTCTCTTTTATCATATATGCCTGCATAGACTTACACAGATATTAGTTTTCAATGTCTAATTTGTCACTAGCATCACTGTGTTTGCTTGCTTTTTGTAATGTTTTTGAAAGATTTGAAAACATTTAGTAAATGTTTTGGCACTATTGGTGTCTGATATTTTGTCTTTTTTTGGGGGAGGGAACTCACTGGGGAGTGTTTGTGTTAAGTTGGTCAACTGTTTTTGTTCCTCTTTCCTTTGCATGCCCAGGGAAAATATACATCATTTTTAGGATCAGAATAAAAAATAAATTAAGCAATTGGATCTCTGTGTAAGGGATGGGAAAGATTAGAAATAGACCAAGTTTGGAAATTCGGCTTAAATTTAATAAGGCTGTTTATGGACAGATAATGTGGATGATTGTGAGGGAAACACATTATCGGCTTACTTTGGCCACATGAGCTCCAAATAAGCTCACACACCCATTGCAAGTTCATTTGATCACAAGTGCCAGGGATGATTTTGAACCTGAAAATGAAAAGCCTGAGAAGTGGGAGGTGATGATGGTGCACTAGGGAATAATAAAATTTTAATTTTCCATAAATGTTATCAGATTCTTTGAAAAAGAAAGAAAAAGGAGGATTTTTTATAGTCAGGAACGAAGTTAGTAACTGTGTTTTTAAAGTTTTTGTCTATGTTCTGAGGTCTTGTAGACCATTAAAAGTATTTTTTCCTTGACTTAGGCTGGTGTAGGTAAAGCATATATGCCTTGAGGAATAGAAAGAGAAAGGGATGAAGAAAGCAAGATCTATACAGCATGATGGGAGGAAAGGAGCTCTGACTTGTCATGCAGTGATCCTGCTCAGAATGTACTTGTCCTTGACTCCCCGTGCCCTTGTGCCCAGCAACGGAGAAACAGGACAGTGTATGCTCAATTTCCTCCCCTCCCTCCCTCCTTCTGTGGGTCGTTCTTGCCGATGTTGCTCACTGAGTATTTGCACTTGTCTTTAATTGGAGAGCAAGAGAAAGAGAGTTATTAGAACTGGATGCTCTCTTGAAGGCAGCACTTGGCATCTGCACTGCTTTGTATTTCTGATAGCCTATAATGGAAAGACGCCTATGGGTCTCTCTTGGCTCACTACAGTGGTGTCAAACCCTAACAAAGTGCTTTTGTCTGAGTCCTTTGCACTAAGTTACTTCATTTTCTATATCAAAAGTATATAAAAACAAAGACACCCAGAACCAGTAAGGAGAGGCCTGTTTTAGAGTCTCCGCTATCTTGTCATTTAGTTCAGAGAAGAACCTTTGGGCTTGATATCTCTCAAGGATTCAAGTGAAAACAATAGAGCTCAACACTTTCCTTCATAGTTATAGAGATTCTCAGCTCTACATAAAAGATATTCTTGGAGTCCCACAGTAACCCTCTAAGATGGTCAAAACACTTTTTTACTTTTTTTTTTGTAGCCACACCTGGCAGCATGCAGGGCTTACTCTTGGCTCTGCACTCATTAATTATTCCTGGCAGTGCTCAGGGGACCATATGGGATGCTGGAGACCCAACTCAGTTTGGCTGTGTGCCAGACAAGCACCCAACCCACTATACACTCAAACCCCAGGAAAAATTATAAAAATTTAGAAAATTTAGAAAAATATAATTGAGGTATAGTAAGGTTTTGTGCTTTTCTGGACATCACACATAAGTGAGACAGACAGACAGACAGAGAGAGAGAGAGAGAGAGAGAGAGAGAGAGAGAATTGAATCTAATTGATATTGAAATCCAGCCCTTCTTAGCCTAGAAGGAGTTTATAGCTCTTCATTCCATACCAAACTGTACAAATGTGTGAAATTTCTGTTTGCCTCCTTCTAAAATTGTCACTAGAGGGACCAGAGAGATGGTTCGACAGACGACTGTATGCTCTGCATGTGGGAGCTCCAGGTTCAATCACCAGCATGGAATGGGCTCCAGAGTGCCATCTGGAGTGATCCCAAGCACAGAACTAGGCTGAAACTTATACACACTGCTGGGTGTGGCCCCCAAATAAAGTGCATGTGTGTATGAGTGTGTGTGTGCAAATGGAGAGAAAATATTTATTGGACAAGTGTTTAAAATCAGGAAGAAGTATAAACAAGTCAAAAGTGTCTTGCAATGTTCTTAGGATGTTTTCTTTGCCTCTTAATTCTAAAAATTAAAAAACATAAATAGCTTTCACGATAGCTTTCGTAGTGTTATGGAGAAGTGAGAAGTGATATCAGTGTGGTGTGCAGACAATGCACATAAACATGTCAAAAAATCTTAAGATTTTTTTAACCATTAGAAACTACAAATAAGAGTGGCCTTCTTTTGATCTTTATAGCAAGAAACCACAGTACTCTATTAGTATGTATATGACTTGAGATTGAAATATCGAATGTGTGTGTCTTGAGACTGATTTGCCTAACTTGGCTAAATCACACAGAATTATTATTTCACATAAAAGTGAGACTATGTTGAAGATATAAGAAGTAGAAATAATGAAACCTTTGGAGGGATATGAGTTTTTACAGGTTAGGGGTCAAATGATTATTACAGGGCTGCAATTTTCCAAGTTTTACATTAACATCTGGTATTAAATATTTGCAGTCTGCTCTGTTGTGTCACATTTCATTCCTCGGTGAGAAATCATAAACTTTTGCAATTTTCTAGTCTAAGCATTCTGTTGAACTGCCTGGAAGCCAGAACTAAATGACCCATGTGTTTCAAAATGATCATTGTAAAAGATTTGAAGGACCCGGCTGGATGAAGTAATCTGTAGGTCTGGAGCTATGATTTAACCAAGCAAGTGGCCTATCTGCCCTTCACAACTATCTCTGTTTCAAAACTTCCTGGAAAATCTATTCCTGTAACTGATGCAGGATGCAAATCAGCTTGGAGTGGTATAAGCAAGTGTCCAGAGTTCAAGAACTAATACTAATGAATTGACCAGAAATCTCTGACTATCTCAATTCAGATTCCTGTAAGACTTAAAGAGCAAGTTTAAGTTTTTAATAAACTGGAACCCTGGGCTATACAGGAAAATAAACTTACTGAACCAGAATTCTTGCTGAGATGAAAGTTCATTTGATTTAAAAGTAAAATAATGACCAAGGAGAAATCTGGTTAGTGTAACCTTATCATAGATAGGTGTTTCTATTATGCCCTGCCTTCTTCCAGGCAAGTATGATTAACAAATTGGATGGTATTTTGATAGGGATGATTTTTGTTTTGTTCCATTTTAATCTCTTATTAATCTGTACTCTATAAAATCTGTAATTATAAGCAGAGCCTCAGAGATTAGACAGGAATTATACAGACTCCTGGACATTCTCAAAAGTGGTTTAGAATAAAATCCCTGTTAAGTTTTGGAAATAATATCACTTTCACTAAGTGTGATTGAAAAAAGAATCAATTTGTAATCTTGAATAGGTGAGTGAGGGAGATACTGTGCTTACTATAAACTGGGTAGCCAGTAAGAATGGGTATGGGGGGGCCGGAGCGATAGCACAGCGGGTAGGGCGTTTGCCTTGCACTCGGCCGACCCGGGTTCGATCCCTGGCATCCCATATGGTCCCCCAAGCACCGCCAGGAGTAATTCCTGAGTGCAAAGCCAGGAGTAACCCCTGAGCATCGCTGGGTGTGACCCAAAAAGCAAAAAAAAAAAAAAAGAATGGGTATGGGCCACTCATGCCCAGTGTTGCCCCACTGCTGGTGGCGGGGAAAGTCAGCTGCACTGGATTTCATGCTAAGTCAAATATGGAAATAATTCCTGTTTTTCACTAGAAGTAACTTACTCTGAAATAAATAAAAAACATGATTTCTAAGCTAGGTGATCCAATATACAGGGTTTTGTCATTGCTTTGCTGATCAACCACATTTGTTCCCTAATGCTCTGACACATAAGATGCTTTGAGCAGCCTGAGAAAGCTCAGTGGTAGAGCCACTGCCTTGCAAACATGAGGCTGGGGAGGCTTTAAGTTCCGTTTCCTGTCTGACCTTTCTCCTCCACACCCACATGCCCTAAGTGTCATCTCAGTAGCTCTGCTGTTTGGAATTTTGGAACCCTGGTGCCAGCTACCAAGTGTGAGCTCTCCTGGGCACTGCAACCAAGTGTATGTATGTGAGTGCTGCAAATAAAATGTGCTCCCAAACAATGAAGTATGCTATGCAAGTTTCAGTGATCCTAAGGCAGCAGAAGAAAGAAAGGGGAAGACAAGAGAAAAATGAATATTGAATGACAGGTATCATTTCCAATCACACAACAGAATTGACAAAATATCCTTAGGCATTGTGAATGGTTGTCATCCATTGATTATGGATCAGCTATTTTTACAAATTAAATATTCATAATCATGATTTGGAACAGCAGGGACTTAGCTAAATTTTTGATGGCAGAAGATTTTCTTTTTGTTGTTTGTTTGTTTCTTAATTGACAGCACTTTATTTTATGGCAGTTTCTTCCTCAAGGTTCTTGGTGCTGTGTTTACACACATAGTTTGCATTTAGCAAACAGCATCTCAGACAAAATGTGCTGAAACAGTGCTACTGTCTAAACCCTGGCTGTGGGTACAAGATATACCAGAAATTGTTTCTCTTTCTGCCCTTAGAAAGATTCTTATCTAGAATCTTTCCAGTGTGCATTCTGTATTCTGTATTCCATACTTCATTGAAGCCAGATGCTATGATTTCAAAGATATGCCATTAATTAATATGCTACTTTAAAATAAAAACACGAACATTGCTGATGAAAGCTGGGAAGATGCCATTGCATGTTAGGTACCCCCAATTTTAGGCATGGTAAGACATGAAATATGGTTGGCAGAAGCAGAAAAAGACTGGTGAAAAATATAGAGTATGATGACACTTTCATAGATGGCTGAAGGGATTATAGTTTTAACTGTTACAGGCAATAGAATTTTTTTAGGGAAATAAAGAAAAGTACAATGATATGTTTTAAAGACTGAGAGAAAAGGAGAGCTTAAAGAGATATAAACCAGAGTGCAGTCTCTCGGGGAATATTCAGAATGTTACTTGGCATTAATGATGCCAAGAACACAAGGATACAGCTAAAATGATTCAAGGTGGGTTTGCTTGCTAGCAGATCTCAGAGGATATAAATAAACTCCAGAACAGATCCTTATACCTCACATGGTTTGGCTAGTGCCAAGGAAGTATCCATTGCTCCTTAGAAATTCATTGTTGTAATGTCTGGAGTCCCTAGAATCTTATTAATATCATTTTGCCATGTAATCCTTGTATCTTATTCTTGTATTTTATTCTCTGCTATAGCATCCTTACAAAAACAACATGTAAGGTTTTTTTTTATTGACAGCTCACTTATTTGGATAGGGGAGATACTATAGAGATTGATCAGTAACCAGGGTCTAACTCTACCTCTTTATTTCTAATACATTTATTTATTGAATCACTGTGAGAACAGTTACAAAGCCTTCAAGTTTAAGTCTTGGTCACACAATGATGGAACACCCGTCCCTCCACCAGTGCACATTTTCCACCACCAAAACCCCCAGTATACCCCCCACCCCACACCCTCCCCCTACCTGTGTGGCAGATGATTTCCACATTTCTCTCTTTCTACTTTGATTACATTCAATATTTTGACATCAGGCCCACCATTATTGTTTGGGGTTTTCCACAAACAGACCTGCCGAAAAGGCAACATTAGAAAATTTGTTTTTTATTGATGATTATGAATAGCATATGATTTTGGAATTCTTAAATTTTAATAATTAAATCTGGAGGGATTTCTGCCAAAAGCCTCTGGGTTTCAAGATCCGTTTGTGTGTCTCTGGTATCATGGCCGTTAAGCAGCTTAATCAGTAGCCGTAGGGCCGTTCGTTCGTGGGTGGCAACTCAGGGTCTTGTTGGGGCAGGGGGAGGCAAGGGCTGGCTCCACCCCCATCCCATGAGGCCCCTCATGTCTTGCCACTGTTGGTCCATACCTGTCTGTCCATTGGTCTCTGGAAGATGGCGGCCACCAAGCCTCCAGGGGAAGTAGGCAGAGGGACGGCACCTTTCCCCACCTGGGGTGGCTCGGCTCCAGTAACCTAATGCATAGTCTGGACACATTTCTGCCAAAAGCTGCTGGGTTCCAAGGTTCAATTGTGTGTCTCTGGGATCATGGCTGTTAAGCAGCTTAATCAGTAGCCTGAAGGCCGTGCATGGGCGGTGACTCAGAGTCTCATTGGGATGGGGCTAACTCTACCTCTTTAGCAAGATCCTTTTTTTAAAAAAAAATTTTTTTATTAGTGAATCATTGTGAGGGTACAGTTACAGATTTACATATTTTCGTGCTTGTGTTTCAGTCATACAATGCTCAAGTACCCATCCCTCCACCAGTGCCCATTCTCCACCACCAATGATCCCAGTATCTCTCCCCCCACACCCCCACACACTCAATCCCCCCTACCCCACCCTGCCTCTGTGGCAGGGCATTCCCTTTTGTTCTCTCTCTCCTTTTGGGTATTGTGGTTTGCAATAGAGGTATTGAGTGGCCATAGTGTTCAATCTATAGACTACTTTCAACACGCATCTCCTATCCTGAGCGTGTCCGTCAACCACATTTCACTTGGTGTTCCCTTCTCTATCTGAGCTGCCTTTTCCCCCAGCATGTGAGGCCGGCTTCCAAGCCATGGAGCAAACCTCCTGGTCCTTATCTCTACTATTCTTGGGTGTTAGTCTCCCATTATGTTATTTTATATTCCACAGATGAGTGCAATCTTTCTGTGTTTTTCTCTTCTCTTTCTGACTCATTTCAAGATTCTTAACCAGCACTTCCAGCTTCCATTTTGACTTCCATTTCTCATCGATTGGAGTGGTAATCTTACCCTCTAGTATGGCTTCTGTGAAGATTAGATGGAGTGGAATAGTAATCTTACCCTCCAGTCATGGCTTCTGTGAAGATTAGATGAGACAATACTTGTTATAAATCGCTGCCATAGTTCCTGGCTCACATGAAAAATTAAATAAACACAAACTAGTAAATAACTACAAGCTGCGCAATCAGAAAATCAACCAAGGGTCTGTACACCAGAGGGCTGCATTTCACTTACCCTGGAGACTTAACACATCTTTGCTTTGAAAAGTTTTACTTGAAGGATGACTAGTTAGAATTGGATCATTGGAAAGAAGGAAGAACTTAGGGAATTAACTAGAAATCTTACTGATGGAATGATGGAAATATCTGAATTTCTCAAACCTATTGAGAAGTAGAGTTCCTAACCCAATGGGTTCCCAGAAACGGCAGGTATTATGCTACCTGTTCTTATGCACGTTCAGCAAGAACCAAGGCCAGCAAAGCAATGTTTCTTGCCCCCTGTAGCTTAGTCTGTGGCCTTAAGAGTGCTTGGAGGATGATCATGCCCAGATATGGAGAGCTACACATCAACAGCAGGAACACAAGGTTTGGGAATTATGGTCCCGCTGGACTAAAGAGTTATCCCTCTCCTGTTTTCTGGGACCAAATAATTCTGACACTCTTACAGAAGCCAAGGAAATCGGGGGTGAGAAAATCTAGAAGTTTGGAACCATTGTAACTGAATACAGAGAGGGAAAAGAATGTGTTGCTTCTTAGAACTAAAATCTGTAGAGCAGATCCATACCATTTAAATGATACTTTGACTCGCTATTTTGCATAATCAGCATCATTATTTAAATGAAAACAGCTAGTGATATATGTGTGTGTGTAGTCCCAGGTGCTTTTGTGTGTTCCCTCCATTGTCCCTCCTTCCCTCCAACTTCCCTTGCTATCAAGGAAATAGTGTAGGACAATGGATATTCATGTCATGGGACTGTTCTTAATCTATCTCCTTACCAGATTGAAATGAATGACACTGGGGGTCAGCACCCAAAGGCTACTCCAGATTTGGAAAACTCATTCTTATCAAGTGCCATTTGTCACTAACCCAGACTTTCTACCACTGGTCAGAGGCCTGGGTCATTTTTTTTAAATAGCACTTAGCTAGAGACAAAGGCTTATTGATTACTGCTGGATTGGAGGATTTACCAGGAGAAGAGGAGAAGGAGGAGCAAAGTGACATTTCTATATCCTGGGTTCCTGTGTCTTAGTGACCCTAAGAAGTCTATTTCCCTGGGTTTTAAATGATCATTGAGACATAGTTGCTGGTTGGGTAGTTTTCCTTGAAGACCTTCCTTCACTCAATCTCTACTTTTCTAGCTATCTCATATTTTGTTCCCCCAGCTTGTCACTCCTCTAAAAGTTGCCTGCTGTGTTCTGAGTTACTTACTAAAGTCTATAGAAGTGTTCCCAGTGGCATTCTCACAGGTGATTCCATGTTGGACTTACTTCCCTTCAGAATAAGCCTCTGGGTACCAGTCCACCCTAGTCACATGTTCCTAAGGATGCAGAGTTATTGTCCTGAATGCCTGAGCCCCAAGTGATAGAGGCTATCCGTGAGATTTTCCATCATGACCTCTCCAAGCCTGCTTACACCCTTGAGGAACAGGCTGAAGGCAAACACCACTTTCTCTTGGCCTTTCTTTAAGTATTTGAAAGATGTTTGCCTATTCTGTCTTCCTCTCTCCTCTGAGTGACATAACAACTTGATTAATTGCTATCTAAATGTAGTCTGTAGACTGATGGTAGGAGATAGAATTACCCTCTGACCTCTGAAATGTTTCCATTTGGGAGAGAATCTTACCTAGATCTGTGACCTTGAGGACACACAATGGAAAAAATTAAAACTAAGCAAAATGAGATGGTGGTAAGAGAGAAGTTCCCTCTTGTCTAAAGAGTCAAGAGGGTTTCCCTGATACACTGCTTAGTTTGAGGAAGCTTGATCTGCTCCTGGAATGAAAGAGTTAAAGAACAAAATCCAGCTACCTAAGAAAAGGTTTCCATAATAAAAGGAGGGATAATACTGACAATACTGATGGGGTAGTAAGGGGGAAAACCTAGGGATGGGGCAGCAGGAGGAAAGAAGTGAGGAACCATTTCTTTGTAAATATGGCTTCCTAAAAAAGAGTGGGGAGGGAGGTGGTGGCTCTAACTCTTACTGAGTTAAAGCCATTCATCTGTGGGGCTGTTTTGCAAAAACATCTACCTTCTCCACACCCATGTCTCCTCTGAAAAACAGGATCACTGAACGTTCCCTGCTGGTTTGGGAGGATTGCTCAAAAAAATGACTAGAGCAGAGCTCCTTAAACTTTCCTACTGGTGACCTCTCTCTCCTAAAAATATGCAACACCATCATGTACTGCCAAACACCTTGGATTCATGATGTGATTGGTTTTGAATTAATTTTTGGTCATTGCATGTTCATAAATCTTTCAGTGTTGCCAAAATTTTTGTGACTTCACATTTAATTCCAGATTGGGTTGTAATCCATAGTTTAGGCACTTACAAACTTTAATATGGAAGCTAACATTTTTCAGTTTCTAATATTTGCTGGGGGCTGGAGCAATAGCACAGCGGTAGGGCGTTTGCCTTTCACGCGGCCGACTGGTGTCACGCAGCCTCTCGGAGATCCTGACAAGCTACCTAGAGTATCCCGCCCACATGGTAGAGTCTGGCAAGCTACCCGTGGCATATTTGATATGCCAAAAACAGTAACAATAAGTCTCACAAAGAGAGACGTTACTGGTGCCTGCTTGAACAAATCGATGAGCAACAGGATAACAGTGACAGAATATTTGCTGGGCATTGTTCTATACCTCAACGTATTATCTTATTTTGTGTGGGGTTTTTTGTGGGGGAGGGGTTGGGCCATATCATGTGATGCTCAGGCCTTACTCCTGGCTCTGTGCTTATAGGTCACTCCTGGTAATACTTGGAGGAATCATGTGCGGTGCCAGAGATTGAACCAGGGTCAGCTTAAGGAAAGTGCCTCCACTCCTGTACTATCTCTCTGGTTCCTCATGGCATTATCTCATTTAATGTTCCCAAGGAACCAGTGAGGTATAATCACAATTTCCCCCATTTTAAAGTGGGAGAAATAACTGGAGAGTAACTAAATTTTTCATATGATAGAGAAACTGGGATCCTTTCCCTGAGAATCTGGTTCTCCTGCTGTGATCTTCTCCTGCGCCTTCTCTCATAGACACTAAAGTTGAACATTGGGGCTTTTTAGTTTCAGCTATGAGTCTCTGCTAGGAAGAGATAGGGACGTTATTATTTTTCAGTTACTTTATCTGTGGTCAGAAAGTACTATAGTGAGTAGGGCATGGTAAGCACCTGACCCAAGTTTAATCCCTGGCACCACATATTGTCTCCCAACTCCTGCCAGGAGTGATCCATGAACACAGAGCCAGGAGTAAGCTTTGCAGGCATATTTCCAACATAAAAAGAAAGTTAACTTAGCATTATAACTTCTACAGTAGAAAGTCTACAGTGTTGATTTTCCATGAAACTGGTGTAGGACTTTCCTATCTAACACGTACTGGAATCAGTCAGTCATTTTTTTCTACCATTTACTTTCCCTCATATGTTATGTAAATTCTTCAGCGTTCATAGTAAACTTTGTTTAGGTTTTCAAAAGGCATTTGCCAGCTAAGTTAGCCAGAGAAGAATGCTCCAAACTTTTGAGTAGTAATAGAATTTGGACAGTGTTGAAACACTTAGCTAGTTCTGGTTATTGGCTTCTAGTTTTGGGTGCTTATCACTAGTAGATAAACTTGTCATTTAAAAAAAATTCTTCTCAACCTATTAAGTTTTTTTTAAATGGGTGGTTAGAATGGATTTAAATTAATTGAGAATTTGATTTTTACTGTAAAAATAATAAATTTACATTTATTATACGAAGAGTTGTCAAGAATAATAAGCACATATCATGTCAAGAGTAATTAGTCTCACAGACTTGAACATTATAAAACATTTGATGTAAGATTTTATTCATGTTCCTCCATTCTGTTCTTGCTTGCTACCAGTCTTAAGCTTCTGCTGTCATCTTTTGCCTGCCTTTGTTCACCACAGAATCAAGGAATAAATATGGGGATATGTGATCAGTAAGGTAAGATATAGTCTATGATTCTCTAGGACCACTTTATTAAAGGATGGCCCGTTCAAACCAGAATATTTGTGTTCTTGTAACTGGATTTACATTAGTATACAGATTATATGCCTCTGTAAACCTCAATAAAACAACTTTTCCCATCTCTGCATCTATCTACATATCACAGTTAAAATAGGTGAAATTCATAATGCTAATTATATACGTATAAGCCTATCTCCTCCTAATAGAGAAGGCCTGGAAATCCAGAAAAGATTCATGGATTATTTGCCTTTGCATTTCCAGGGCATTGCACTGTTTCTGGCAGATAATTTATTGTCACAATATTTGCTAAATGAATGAATGGTCATGATTCAGACTTATTGTTGAAATAAAAGTTCTGTTCTGCACAAAGCATTGACGTGGTCTTTCTGGCAACATTAACTTGGAAAACATATCCTCTCATTCAACCACAGATGCATGAATACTGTGCTGACCACATCCTGGGGATAAATTATATAGTTTCATCGCTTTAATCATTCTTCTGGGTCAATATCTGGCACAGAGAAAAACCCCACAGGAGCCCTTAAAATACCTCATCAACTGAACCCCAAGCATGGAAGGTCTATTTTAAATATCTTTTGGGCTTTAGTTTTTGTTTCTTCTCTGACTAATAAAATATTTTCCCCTCGACTTGCCTTTTTATATTTACATTTTCCCAGTCTCGGTTATTTTCACTTGTTCATATTTATCATTATTATACTGATTCATTTTGTAAGGCACTTTAATTCTTTGGGAAATGAAGTTGAGGTGAGATATGGATAATAAATGAAAAGGTCAGAGGTGAATGGAATTCAAATGTGACTCTGAAGTGAGGTTGATGGTAGATGTCCTTTTCTTTCCCAGTGGTCTACTTCAATGTCATGGCCAAATTTCTAAATTCAGATGATCTCTGCTTAAGCTAGTTGATGTATATATTTTGGAATTATATCTTCAAGAACAGTGAAAACAGTCACTTGTCTTTTGTGCTTTTAGAACAGAGATCTGATCGTGGTATAAGAACTACAGTTGTGCCATCTCGGTGGTTTTTCCATCCACCAAAGAATTGCAAATTATTTTTTTTCAGATTCCTAAGGTCCTCATGAGGACATTCTTGCTAATTTCTGGCAGATAGATTGACAGGGTAATAGGAAGCTTATTTGGGGCCTGTGGGGAAAAGAGAAATGACATAAAATACAGTGTGAATAGTAAAGAGACTTCAAGTCAACAAGGAAACAGAGCCTGTATAGGGCATGTGAGAGCAGTGGAAATAGAACTTTATTTGGAATCAGAACACCACGCTATGGAGCCTTGAGCATTTTACTAATTATATTGATAACATTGGGTTTGCCCTTTTTAGCCTTGCCCCAAGGAACTTAGTTTACCTTAAAGCAATGTCCTTTCTGTATAGACACAGGAAGGCAGTTAATATTACGCTTTGTAACTTGGGAGTTGATTGACTCCAATAATATTTACTCCTGGACATCTGCTTTCTCAACTCAGTTGCCTTTAGTTCCCAGCATCCCAAAAGCAGGGTCCTGACGAGGGACTGAATGGACCCAGGGAAAGCTGTGAGCTGTCCTGGCATCGAAATTGGCCAGGCCAAAGTGCCACAATACTCAACTATAAGTTGAGGGCATGGTCATTGACAAATGCTATCATGATCCAAAAGTAACGACGAGACTAGGACCCTGCTGGGGTTAGGAAGACTAACCTGGCCTGAGTACTGTGGTCTAGAGTATATAGTGAGATGTCCTCAGGAAGAACCAAACTGTAAGTTTGATATATCTCTTACTGTGCTCATACAGAATGACATTGCTAGAAATATTAGAAGTAGATTTACTACAACTAATTAAGTGGATTAGTAGCTGAGGAAAGAAGAAAGTGACACACCCTGGATGGGATCCCACTCTTAAGCAGATCTCCTAGTAATCTGAACTAATCTCCTTAGATGAGATTTTGTCCTTGAGCTAATCTCCTGGAGGAGTGGTTTTACACCTCTTTGTTGATTTATTAATGTTCAACCCACCTTTGTATCACCACCCTATGTGATTGCTATATAAACTGAGACTGTAAGAGCAAAGGAGAATCAAAGTCAGAGTCAGAGTCAGAAGTAGAGGGAAAATCAGAGACAGAGTCAGAAGTGAGAGTGAGAGAGAATTGGGTCAGAGTCAGAAGTAAGGGTCAGAGTCAGAAGTGAGAGCAAGTACGGCTCCAGAGAGAGAAGCAGAAGGGCTCCAGAGAGAGAAGCAGAAGGGCTCCAGAGAGAGAGAGATTGGAAATGAAAGATCGGAAGAGACCAGAGGAGAGACAACAGAGACAGAGTCAAAGATAGAGAAATAGACAGAAGAGAGTACAGCAGCACACACAGAAGCCAAGCCATTCCGATCTGGTCCATACACAGCGGCCGGCTCGAGAGCACCGAACGCGAGTGGCGAAAGAGAGAGAGAGAGAAAGAGAGAGAGAGAGAGAGTGAGAGAGAGATGCCCCAAGAGCCCGCGAACACACATCACCCTTCCGTGTGTGTGAGCTTATATTTTTTACAGTTCAAACTTCATTGCCTTAATTATTGAATAGAGCTAACTGAAGAACTTCACTCAGTATTGAATGAGAGAATGACCATCAACCAAGTTTACAGTTTTCAAATAAATGCATTAGGAGCAGATGTTATAATAAAGAGATAGAATTGTATATGATGTAAAATGATGTATTGGAAAGGACTTTAGAATTCTACAGATCTGGATCCTTAGTTTTGGTCTTGAAAGCTGCCTGATTTGGGAAAAAGTACTAACATCTCTGATTCTCAGTTTCTGAAACTGTACAATGACATATTAATACCAGGATGGTAGTGCTCCTGGGACTATCATATGAGTGATGAAGTACTGAAGGACTAGAGCAGAGGGGCTGGCATAGAATATGTACTGAATAAATATAAGCTTTCTTTTCATGATTAGTATAGCATAGTAATGAAAATCATAAATAACTTGGTGTTAAATTGTTTGCCTATACTTTATAGGTATATAGGACTTCAGAGAGGAGGTATAATACGAACTATATTTGGGATTCTGCTAAATAGGTTTTAGAGGAGAGAGGTGATTCAAGATAGGCTAAAAACATGAATAATCTTTGTTTAGGTGAAATTAATAGTCAAGTTTACCAAAATTAGTTCTTGGGGAGAAAACAGGATAGTTCAAACAAAATGATACATCATTTCTCTTAGACCATCTACAGCACCTAGTATGGAATATTGGGAGATATTTATATTTATCAGCCTCTATGTAAACTCCTGGAAGAAAAGGATCATGTCATTTTCATCTCTTTATATTTCTCTAGGTAGTGGTTCTCCATTCTGATTGTTCTTAACTCCACAAATATCACCTGGAAGCATTTTAATGACCACGCTGGAGTTTCATGGCATCTCCAGTAAGTAGAATTTCAGGGCATAAGACCTCGGTCTAATTGTGGATTTTTTCAAAGCTTTTCAGGTATTATAACAAGAAACCAGGTTGAGAATGACTTATATGTGTCCAACTGTTGAGACTATCTTTTGTTGTTTGTTTGTTTTGTTTTGTTTTGTTTTGGGCCCACTGGTGATACTCCTTGGTTACCCTCTGGCTCTGCATTCTGAAGTTAATCCTGGAAGTGCTTTGGTGACCATATGGAATGCAAGGGACAAAACCTGGGTCAGCCACAAGCAAGGCAAGTGTCCTACTGATGGTACTATCTCTCCGATCCCATTGAAATAATCTTATGGCATGGAATATGACACGATGAAGGCCAGCCTGATATTAGACAATGCAGGTACTTGCCAAATCCCTGCCTTGACTCCTGGTCAAGTTCTTTGCCTGCCTGAGTTCTGTGTCAATGATGGAGGCTGTATTCTATTTTCTCAAACCGTGATGACCTATAAGACAGCCAAGCAGGCATGATACTTCTCTCTGACGCTTGGGGAGCCAGAATCAGTGGTTGAATGATGATGGATGTGCTTCTCTTGCCTTCTCTATATATTCACTTCTTTTCTCCCCCTTAATATTCCAACCCAGAGGTACATCAGAGAAGCTGGTGGTGGCATTTGAAAACCTCCCCTTGCCCTCACACAAACTTCAAGAAATACCATCAAGTCTCCAATCTACATATTATTTTATTTCTAATAAACAAGATATACCATCTTTATTAGAAATACTTTGTGAAAGGGGATAACATCCTCCCCAGCAGTCTGACAGCTGAGAAACAAGCTGTTGGCTGTGCCCTACTTGTATCCAGAGCTGAGACTTACACAGTACTTCCTATACAGAAACCTTTGTGAAGTTTCCTCTGGATCCAGTGCATATTTAGTCTCAGTTGCTAGTTCTGGTAAAGGTAACTCAAACCACATTCTGAAGGGAAACTAAGGCAAAGATTACCCTCCCACACATACACACACACACTCCCCACAACCAAATACAAGGTGTAGGCAAGTGGTACCATATCAGTTTATTTATGGACTCTTTACTATGGACAGTCAAATCCAGATGCAATTGCAAATATTAGGCTACAAAGTCACTGCTCACTTAGTCAAGGCCACCTGATACTCCTTAGGAGGTGATTCTTCATTGATCACTCTTCTCAAACAACAGATGAGGCTGGAAAGGTAAGACACGTGATAGATTTTACTAGTATTCCAGCTTTTCTGTCTAAACTTTGAGCAAGAAGGTAAAGCACACGCAGGCCCTGTGTCCTGGTCCTTAAGCTCTTTTCTAGGTCCCAAAGTGAGTTTCCAAGAGCTATGTTTGGCAGAACTGTGAGTGAGCCTGATCATGTGCACCAAGGTTGTGAGAGTTTGAAGTAGGGAGGAGTATAGGGTGGATGGTGGCTGTAGTTCTAAAATCAACCACCCCACACATCAGAAAGAATAAGAAAAATTAGTGATGGCGTGGATGTGGGAAGAAAGGAACTACTCTCTTTTGTTGTTGATGGAAATGCCAACTGGTCCAGCCTCTTTGGAAAACACTGGAAATTCCCTCAAAAATTAGAGATTGACATTACTTATGGCCCCTCAATACCACTTATTGGAATATATCTCAAGGGTGCAAAAAAGCACAGTAGAAATGACATCTGCACCTTTATGTTCATTGCAGCACTGTTCACAATAGCAGAATCTGGAAACAACCCGAGTGTCCGAGAACAGATGACTGGTTAAAGAAACTCTGGTATATCTACACAATGGAGTACTATGCAAACTATTAGGAGAGATGAAGTCATGAAATTTGCTTATAAGTGAATGGCCATAGAGAGTATCATGCTAAGTTAAATAAGTCAGAAAGAGAGGGACAGACATACAATGACTACACTCATTTGTGGAATATAAAATATCATAATATGAGACTGACACCTAAGGACAGTAGAGACAGGGCCAGGAATATTGCTCCATGATTGGAAGCCTGCCTCATGAGCTGGGGGAGAAGACAGCTGGAACAGAGAAGTGATCATTTAGTTAATGATGGTTGGAGGGATCGTTTGGGGTGGGAGATGTGTGCTGAAAGCAAACAAAGAACCAAACGTGATAGCCTGTCAATATCTGTATTGCAAAACATAATATGCATAAGTCAAGAGAGAAAGAGTAAGAGAGCAATTGTCTGCCATAGAGGCAGGGGGCGGGTTGGCAGAGAGGAGGGAGGGATACTAGGGTCATTGGTGGTTGAAAAATGTGCATTAGTGGAGGGATGGGTGTTTGATCATTGTATGAAACTCAAACATGAAAGCTTTGCAACTGTATCTCATGGTGATTCAATGAAATAATAATAATAACAACAATAATAATAATAATAAAACAGCCATCGTAGGACTTTCAGCAAACAATTCCTCTCTGTGCTGCTCTTCTGGTGATTTGCAAATTTAGTTTCCTTTCAAAACCCCGTTTGAGTTCAGTTCAGAACAACACTATGGAAGGAGCAGAGGTTCTGCAACCACCAAATGGCCAGTCACCTTCCAAAACCAAGTAACTGCTTCTGGTTCTCCCTTGAGCCACTGAAGACCCTGGAGAACCAACAATTCCTCAGTGGTAGAGTGTTTTTGCAAGGATTAACTATAGTCTATTAGTTAGTTTCATGACCGGGCTTTGAAGCCAAGCTCCCTGGGTTCAAATTCCTTTTCATATTCCAATTCTTAGCCTTTAGTCAAGTGAATATTTCTTGCCTTGCCATAGTTTAAAATGATCATATTAATAGAACCCACCTCATGAGGTGCTTTTCAGAATTAAATGAAGTAATGTCTGTAAAGCTTCTAGATTAGTGGCTCAGTTCCAGGAAGGGGTAATGTTTATTGTGCATATAGCCCTTCCGATGGTGGCAGTATAATGGACATAACTGATCAAGGCTGTTTACTCTGTCTATTATCCATTCAGTCAGGGGAAAGAACATATGTGCTTACTTCTCATTTCTTCCCTCTAGATTTTCTGCCATGATTCAGATGAACATTTCCTGAGATGTCATACTGGCCCTGAGGAAGGGGAGGAATAGAGTCTGGAGCCAAATCAACAGAACAGGGACATCAGACAAGCAGCCTCAGCCCCATGGAAGAGCTCAGACCCCAAATTAATTGACCTTTCCACAGGAAGAGGAGAAGCCACAGCAGCCCTCACTTTCCGGAGGTTGGCGCTGAGTCATGCTAAGTCATGCTCCTTGGAGAACACTCCATGGAGAAAGCGGTTTCAACAGAAGCTGATAACTTGTATCAGCTTGTAATAAGTGTTAGGTTCTGGGGCTCAAAAAGGATTGCCCATGGGGTTTCCTGGGGTTGGGGTAGAGAAGATGGTTCCTAAACCAATAGAACAGGTTGAATACCTGAAATTCAGGATGGAAACACCAGAAATATGGTGGTGGGAAGATGTAATGGTGGTGGGTTGGTGTTTGAATGTTAAATGTGATCAAATATTGTGAACTACATTATAAAATTAAAACATTTTTAAATGCTGCCACGATTTTCCTTATTTTACCTGGAAATTATAAAAAACTACAACCATGACTCACGTGTGCTCAAAAGACATCACCTTGTACAAGGGTCATTTTTCATATATGATTGAGATTTTTACAGGAGGAATCACACCATTTATGAAGTAAAAGTATCCACTGAGATATTCCATCTCTTCTCTTCCTTACCTGAGACGCTCTTTATCTATAAAGATGGCGCATAAGATACCTTGGAAGGCAAGTAGTATGAACTGGGGAGGAGGTGCATGAGTCCATCAGGGAAAGTTCTACCCAGGACACTCTATTCTGGGTTTCTCTGAAAGCAGTGGGTTATAGTCTTATTGTTTGCTTTTCCATATGCGGGACAACCCTATTGAACTCAGTTTTGAATATTAGACATTTCTTTTTTCTTTCTTTTCTTCCCCCTTTTTTGATTTTTGATCCCTGAAAGTATAGTCTTAAAACCAAGAGAAAAAAAAACAAAGACTTAAAATCAAGCTCCCGGAAGAGAGTGACACAGAGAGTCTCTTGCCCAAGCACCTGGTTGTCTTCTCTGGGACCCTTTGGAGGGGGTGGCTTCAGTTTCCCTCCCCGCCCTGAGCAGAGCTCACGAGGCTGAAGACCTCCGGAGCCTAGCCACAGCCATGCTCAAGGCCCCTCTCCACACGTTCAAATGAGCCTCACACATGAAGGAACCGTCAGAGGAACCCAGGTGTGTGGGACCTGGGGCTGAGACCTCCAAGCCTGCTCGGATCGGGACTGGGCTACTTCTGCCCAGATTTCCCATATTCCAGTAGCGAGGTGGTCACACCCAGGGACTGCCCCGGTGCCGTGGAATCCCACCAACGGCCAACATCCAGAGACTTAAAACCAAGCTCCAGGAAGCGCGTGGCTGCTTTGGGGCTGCTCGACATCTTATAGCCTACTTCTCCCTCTGGGAGAACCTGGCACGCTACCGAGAGTTTACTGCCCACATGGGAGAGCCTCAGAAACTCCCCATGGCGTATTCATATGCCCAAACTAGTAACAATGATGGTCTCATTCTCCTGACCCTAAAAGAGCCTCCAATGCAGCATTGTTGGGAAGGACGAGTAAAGAGAGGCTTCTAAAATCTCAGTGCTAGAACTAATGGAGATATTACTGAGACCACTCGAGAAATTTGACTATCAATGGAATAATGATGATGATGATGATTTTTGTTTTTTAATTGGTCAAATCTGGCAGTGAGTGCTCAGGGCTTATTTCTGACTCTGTGCTTAGGGATCACTCCTGGTGGGCTCAGGGGACCATAATAAGTGCCAGGTATGGAATTCAGGTTGGCAGTGTATAGGCAGGCTTCCTACCCTCTGTTTTTGAGGTATGAGTTGTCATTGTGGCCACCTGGTCCAGGAATAGATTCACTCATGGGTAAGGCTTGGCCCAAGTGTGTGGAGAGCAGCCATGAACCCAGGTGGCAACTGGGTTCTTGAGGTTTTTGGCTGCTGGGACTGGGTCCCTTGGGGAAAGGAGGGTTCTCATCCATCCCCCCTTGGGCACCCCAAATGCTGCCTGGTGCAGGGTCCGGCAGCATGGTTATGGTGGGTGTCATGTTATGCTCCTTTCCTGGAGAGAAGGACATGTGATCTGGATGGTGGCCAATGATGAGATACCTGGCACCAGCCAGAGGTGGCTTATGGTGGCTTAGCAGCAGCATTTATTTATTTATTTATTTATTTTTGCTTTTTGGGTCACACCCAGCTATGCTCAGGGGTTACTCCTGGCTTTGCACTCAGGAATTACTCCTGGTGGTGCTTGGGGGACCATATGGGATGCCGGGGATCGAACCCGGGTCGGCCGCGTGCAAGGCAAACGCCCTACCCGCTGTGCTATCGCTCCGGCCCCTAGCAGCAGCATTTCTAAGAGAAATGTTACAAGTCAATCTGTATCGGGTTCCCCAGAGTAGTGATTTTAACCTGTTATATCAACAGACTAGGGATTGAAACCCACTGAGTAGACATATGCTCAATTACTTCAACACTTCCCATCTTCTATCCATTTCATGAGACCTTGCTTCTAGTTCCACTCTTTTGAGATTTCTTTCCCCCTTCTCATGATGCAGAATGTGTAACAAGGTAACTCTGAAAGGCTGGGTTCTCACTAGCTAGCCAAAAGAAGATTGAAAGTATATTTTGAAGGAGTTGATACTAGATAGGATTTAATCTCCCTTTCCCCTAAGGATCATTTAATTTTTCATTCTCTTATGGCTTTTGGGAATTTGGTTTATTATTTTATGCACACTGTTATGTTGTGATTCAGAGACTGTTATGTTTTTTTTCCATGATGAGTTCCCAACTAGAACACACACTCTTTGTGGTCAAGGACTATGCCTCTTCATTCTTTCATGGTCCTGATTTCTTTTAAGGGTGTCATCAAAGCAAGTTTTTTAAAAGAGAAGAAAAGAGTCTGCCATAGAGGCAGGCTGTGGGGAGAGCGGCTGGAGGGAAATTAGAAACATTAGTGGTGGGAAATGTACACTGGTAAAAAGATGGGTGATGGAACATTGTATGACTGAAACCCAATTATGAACAACTTTGTAACTATGGGACTCTCAGTGATTCAATAAAAAAAATAAAATGAAAACAAAATTTTAAAAAAACAACCCAATAAATCCTTAAAATAGGACCAGATCTATTTGAGAGCTGTTTGGCTGTAACACCAAGAGAATGTAGTTGAAGTAAGATGTGGGAAAGTTTTAGGCTTCCCTAAAATGTCCATTTATTCAAAATTGGCCTCTAATGAGATAAGATCAGATTTTTTAAAAAATTGAATCACTGTGAGATACAGTTACACAGCTTTCAAGATCGGGTTTCAGTCTTCTAATGTTCCAATACCCATCCCTCCACCAGTGGCCAGTGGAACTGCCTCCTGCACCCATCCCCACTCCAATCCCCTGGCTGCCTCTATGGCAGACACTTCTTTCTTTCTTTGTCTCTGTCTCTGTCTCTGTCTCTCTGTATCTCTCTGTCTCTGTCTGTCTGTCTGTCTCTCTCTCCTTTTGGGCATAATAGCTTGAAATACAGATACTGAGAGGCCACCATGTTCGGTTCTTTACCCATTTTCAGCACACATCTCCCATCCAGAACGATTCCTTTCAACCATGATTGCTATAATGTTCCCTTCTCTATCCTAACTGCCCTCTCCCACAGCCCTTGAGGCAGGCTCCCAGCTATGGACCAATCCTTCTGGCCTTTGTTTCTACTGTCTCTGGGTGTTAGTTAGATTTAGCCTTCCCCTTATCACTCTTCTAATCTTGCATCACAGTCCTCATTACTTTTTAATCTCAAGACTAACTTGCTCACTTCAAGTGAGTTAAAGACCCTACTTTCTCTATTTCTTTGTCAGGAAATTTATCTCTTCAATTCCTCAGTCTCATTTTTGCCAGGTTAATTCTCACTCACTCTAGGGAACTGACCTTAGAAACTTTACTGTAACTGTCATCCCTCTGCTCATCGATTTGTTTGAGCGGGCACCAGTAACGTCTCTTATTGAGAGACTTATTGTTACTGTTTTTGGCATATCCAATACGCACGGGTAGCTTGCCAGGCTCTGCTGCGCAGGCTCCATAATCTCGGTAGCTTGCTGGGCTCTCCAAGAGGGGCAGAGGAATCGAACTCGGGTCGGCTGCGTGAAAGGTGAATGCCCAACCGCTGTGCTATTGTTCCAGCCCTCGAAACTATACTTTTAGAAATTTGCATCACTAAATAAATCTCTTTAGAATTCTAAAATTTGTGCAAAAACCTTTTCTCTCCTTCAAGGGATTTAATTACCAAGCTAATATTACATTAAAGTTAAGTGCTAAAACCCAGTCTGGGGGACTGCCAGGGCTGGGGGTCCCCATCCTCCTGCTGCCTGCCTCTCCGTGTGCCATTCTAGCCAACCACTCCCCTCCGCCAGGTAACTTGGACTCCAGATCGCCCTCTCCTCTTTCCGCCATTCTGAAAGAACTCTCACACCGGCTCCACCCAGCCTGGGGGACTGCCAGGGCTGGGGGTCCCCGTGCTCCCGCCACCTGCCTCTCTACGCGCCATTCTAACCAACCACTCCCCTCCCCCAGGTAACTCCCCTAACACAAGTAATCCTGGGGTCCTGCCAGTTGGCTGGTGGGGGAGTGTCCTCAACGTCAGGGGGCATGACCTCAAGAGGGGGCGTGGCCTTTTTCCTGAGCAGCCACAGTTATTTTTCCCCCTTTCCTATACTGCACACTTAGGTCACAATCTGTAAGACCTATTTATTTGAAGAACAACCTGGCCATCTCAATCACTATATGTCAATAAGCCATTAACGCATCCTAATTCTAGAAAAAGTGTCAGGAATACAAGAAGGTACACAAAACCCTCATAAAGAGATCATAGCCTCAAGCCTTGACTAGAAGCCCTACATAAACTAGGAAGAGTGCAGTAATATACGGAACTATTCTAGAAGGGGGAAAAGAATACCATCATAGATTTAGCTCATCTAGAATCCCCTCCTGTCGCAAGAGGGAATAGTGATAGAGAATCGGAAGGTTTCACCTCTATCGTTCCATAACATCGAAAAAACCCACCACAAAGAGAAAATGAAGAGATTCCAGAAGCTTAAATAGAGGTCACCCACAAATACAACTTCCTCTCAGATAAAGAATTCAGAGAAGAAATTGTGAAGATGGTCGAGGAACTCAAAGCAACCATGGAACGGACAACCAATAAACTAAGGGAGGATATGAACACAACCATGGAACAAACAATCAATAAACTAAGGGAAGATATGAACACAGCCTTGGAACAGACCACCAAGAAAATATAGGAAGAAATGAGAGCAGAAATTTCAAAGCTACGAACAGACATGACACAATTAAAGGAATCGGTAGATGAAAAAAAAAGCTCAGTAGTAGTAGCCCTCAACAGTAGAATGACTGAAGTAGAAGACAGAATCAGCGAGCTTGAAGATGAGCTGCACACAGCTTACAGACAACAACAAATAATGGCAAAAGACCTCAAAATGGCTCTATGGCGAATCAGAGTCCTAGAGGATGACCTCAAAAGGAACAACATAAGAATCATTGGAGTACCAGAAGCACAGGGAACTAATACCAATGAAAAAAACACAGTTAAAGACCATTGCTAAGAAATTCCCAGAGCTGGAGAATGTGGACATCCAGATCCAAGGAGCCCGAATGGTGCAAGCTAAAAGGGACCCCAACAAAAAAAACTCCAAGGCATATCATAGTCACAATGATGGATGCCGTGGATAGAGACACAATACTTCAAGCAGCAAGGTCAAAGAAGGAAATCACATACAAAGGAGCACCCCATAGATTTACAGCAGACCTATCAGAGGAAACCCTCCAAGCCTGAAGACAATGGTGGGATATAGTGAAAAAGCTCAACAAAATGAACATCTCACCAAGATTACTCTACCCGGCTAAACTCTCACTTAAACTCGAAGGAACCATACACTATTTCTCAGATAAACAACAACTCAGGAACTTCATAGACTCAAAACCAAACTTAAGAGAAGGTCTAAAGGGGCTGCTGTAAAACAAAGAAAAATCTGAACAAGAACAACAAACCCTACAGAAAAATGGCACATAATCCCATGACAATAATCTCTCTCAATGTCAATGGTCTAAATGTACCAATCAAGAGACACCGAGTAGCAAAAGGGATTTGGAAACTAAACCCAACTTTCTGCTGCCTACGAGAAACACACCTGAACAGTCAGAGCAAACACAGGCTCAAAGTCAAAGGACGGAAAACAATTCTACAAGCAAACAACTCCCTCAAAAAAGCTGGGGTGGCCATACTAGTATCTAACAACATAGATTTCAGGCTAAAAGAGATTAGAAGGGACAGTGCAGGTCATTTTCTATTCATCAAGGGATATGTACAACAGGAAGAAATCACACTCTTAAATGTATACACACCTAATGAGCGACCAGCTAAATATTTAAAACAACTTCTAACAGACTTTAAGGAGGGCATCACTAGCACCACAATAGTAGTTGGAGACTTCAACACTGCCTTATAACCTTTGGATAGATCAACAAGAACAAAACTCAGCAAGGAAGCAATGGCCCTGAAGAAATAAATAAAAGAAAGAGGGCTTATAGACCTATACAGGGACTTAAACCCCCAAAAAGAAAGAATATACATTTTTCTCCAGTGCACACGGAACATTTTCCAAAATAGACCACGTGCTGGGTCACAAAACATATCTCAACAGAATCAGCAAGATAGAAATTGTATTAACCATCTTCTTGGACCATGATGCACTGAAAATAGAAGCTAAGCACACACAAACATGGAGAACCAAATTGAACACCTGAAAATCAAACAACTCCCGGTTGAACAATGAGTGGGTAAAAAAGGAAATCAAGGAAGACATCAAAAGATACCTCAAAACAAATGAAAATGAAGACACAAGCAACCAGAACCTATGGGACGCGGCAAAGCTGTGTTAAGGGGAAAATTTATAGCCCTGCAAGCATTCCTCAGGAGAGAAGAAAGGGCCTACATAGAGAGCTTGACTTCACAGCTCAAGATCTTAGAAAAGGACCAGCAAAAGGAACCCAAGCCAGACCGAAGAAAAGAAATAGTAAAACTTAGAGCAGAAATCAATGATATGGAAACCCAAAAAACATTCTGAAAGATCAATGAAACAAAGAGCTGGTTCTTTGAGAAATAAACAAGATTGATAAACTGCTAGCAAGACTCACAAAGAAAGAAAGAGAGAGAACCCTAATAAACCGAATCAGAAATGAAAAGAGGGATACCACAACAGAAACCAATGAAATTCGAAAGATCATCAGAGACTACTTTGAAAATCTCTATGCCATGAAACAAGGGAACCTAAAAGAAATGGACAAATTCCTTGATTCCTACAATCTCCCAAGACTGAATCGAGATGACTTGGAATACATGAATAGACCCATTAATATCAAGGAAACTAAAACTGTTATCAAATGTCTTCCCAAAAACAAAAGCCCAGGCTCGGATGGATTCACTAGTGAATTCTTCCAAATATTTAAAGAGGACGTGTTGCCAGTTCTCTTCAAGTTATTCAAGGAAATTGAAGAAACAGGGACTCTACCAAACAGTTTCTATGAAGCTCATATCTCCCTAATACCAAAAGCAAACAAAGATACCACTAACAAATAAAAATACAGGCCAATATCCCTGATGAACACGGATGTGAAGATTCTCAACAAAATACTAGCAAGTAGAATCCAACAACACATAAAAAAAATCATACATCACGATCAAGTAGGAGTCATACTGGGGATGCAAGGATGGTTTAACATTCAGAAATCAATCAACATAATCCATCATATCAACAAAAGTAAAAATAAAAAACATATGATAATTTCTATTGATGCAGAGAAAGCATTTGACAAAATCCAAAACCCATTTATGATTAAAACTCTCACAAAAATAGGCTTAGAAAGAACTTTCTTCAAGATAGTCGAAGCCATATACCACAAACTCATGGCAAGCATTATCCTTAATGGAGAAACACTAAGGGCCTTCCCTCTAAGATCAGGGACAAGACAAGAATGCCCACTCTCACCACTTCTGTTCAACATAGTACTGGAAGTAGTACTTGCAGTAGCAATTAGGCAAGAAAAAGACATTAGGGGTATTCAGATAGGAAAGGAAGAAATCAAGCTCTCATTATTTACAGATGACATGATTCTATACCTAGAGAATCCTAAAACCTCCACTAAGAAACTCCTAGAAACAATAGACTCATACAGCAAAGTAGCAGGCTATAAAATCAATACCCAAAAATCCATGGCCTTCCTATACACAAATAGCGAGTCAGAGGAAAGTAACATTAAAAAAAACTCATTCATAACTGTGCCCCAGAAGACCAAGAACCTAGGAATCAGGCTAACTAAGGAAGTAAAGGATCTCTACAAGGAAAACTACAAAACGCTACTCAATGAAATAAAAGAGGACATGAGGAAATGGAAACATATTCCCTGCTCATGGATAGGAAGACTTAACATTGTCAAAATGGCAATAATCCCCAAAGCACTATACAGATTCAATGTGATCCCTTTAAGGATACCCATGAAATTCTTCAAAGAAATGGATCAAACGCTGCTGAAATTCATATGGAACAATAAACGCCCACGAATAGCTAAAGCAATTTTTTGGAAAAAGACGATGGGAGGCATCACCCTCCTCAACTTCAAACTTTACTACAAAGCAGTAACAATTAAAACAGCATGGTACTGGAACAAAGGCAAAGCCACCAATCAATGGAACAGGGTGGAATTTCCTTACATGCAACCCCAAATATATGATCATCTGACTTTGATAAGGGAGCAAGAAATGTGAGGTGGAGCAAGGAAGGCCTCTTCAACAAATGGTGCTGGCTTAACTGAACAACCACTTGAAAAAGAATGGGCTTAGACCTCGACCTAACATCATGCACAAAAGTCATATCAAAATGGATTGAAGAAGAAATGGAGCAAGCGCTCCTGAAATTCATATGGAACAATAAGCCCCCACGAATAGCTAAAGCAATTCTTGGGAAAAAGAAAATGGGAGGAATCAACCTCCCCAACTTCCAACTCTACTACAAAGCGGTAGTCATTAAAACAGCTTGGTACTGGAACAAAGGCAGAGCGGCAGACCAATGGAACAGGGTTGAATACTCTGACACATCCCCCCAAATATATGACCATCTAATCTTTGATAAGGGAGCAAGAAATGTGAAGTGGAGCAAGGAAAGCATGTTTAACAAATTGTGCTGGCAAAACTGGACAGCTACATGCAAAAAAAAATGGGCTTAGACCTCCACCTATCACCATGTACAAAAGACAGATCAAAATGGATTAAAGACCTCAACATCAGACCAGAATCCCTAAGGTACACTGAAGACAAGGTCGGCAAAACCCTCCACGACATTGAAGTCAAAGGTATCTTCAAAGCTGACAGGCCACTGGCTAAGCTAGTGAAAACGGAGATAAATAAATGTGACTATCTCAAACTAAGAAGCTTCTGCACCTCAAAAGAAACAGTGACCAAAATACAAAGACAATCTACAGAATGGGAAAGGATATTTACACAGTACCCATCCGATAAAGGGTTGATAACAAGGATATACAATGCACTGGTTGAACTTCACAAGAAGAAAACTGCCAACCCGATCAAAAAATGGGGGATGAAATGAACAGAAACTTTCCAAAAGAAGAAATCCGAATGGCTCAGAGGCACATGAGAAAATGTTCCACATCACTAATCATCAGGGAGATGCAGATCAAAACAACAATGAGATATCATCTCACATCACAGAGACTGGCCCACAACCCAAAAAACAAAAACAACCGGTGTTGGCGTGGATGTGGGGAGAAAGGGACTCTACTTCACTGCTGGTGGGAATGCCGACTGGTTCAGCCCTTTTGGAAAACAATATGGACGATTCTCAAAAAGTTAGAAATTGAGCTTCCATTTGACCCAGCAATACCACTCCTGGGAATATATCCAGGAGAGGCAAAAAGGTATAGTAGAGATGACATCTGCATTTCTTTTTTTTTTTTTTTCTTTTTTTTTTTTTTTTTTTTTTATTTATTTTTAATTAGAGAATCACCGTGAGGGTACAGTTACAGATTTATACACTTTTGTGCTTATACTTCCCTCATACAAAGTTTGGGAACCCCTCCCTTCACCAGTGCCCATTCTCCACCACCTGTAAACCCAGTGTCCCTCCCACCCTCCCCAATCCCATCTCCCCCCCACCCCACCCTGCCACTGTGGCAAGGCATTCCCTTCTGTTTTCTCTCTCTAATTAGCTGTTGTGGTTTGCAATAAAGGTGTTGAGTGGCCGCTGTGCTCAGTCTCTAGCCCTCATTCAGCCCGCAACTCCCTTCCCCCACATGGCCTTCGACTACAATGTAGTTGGTGATCGATTCTCTGTGTTGACCTTTCCCCGGAACGTGAGGGCAGCCTCGAAGCCATGGAGTCAACCTCCTGGTACTTATTTCTACAGTTCTTGGGTGTTAGTCTCCCACTCTGTTATTCTAAATACCATAGATGAGTGCAATCTTTCTATGTCTGTCTCTCTCTTTCTGACTCATTTCACTCAGCATGAAACTTTTCATGCCCATCCACTTAACTACAAAATTCTTGACCTCCTTTTTTCTAACAGCTGCATAGTATTCCATTGTATAGATGTACCAAAGTTTCCTCAACCAGTCATCCGTTCTGGGGCATTCGGGTTTTTTCCAGATTCTGGCTATTGTAAACAGTGCTGCGATGAACATACATGTGCAGATGTTGTTTCGATTGTACTTTTTTGCCTCTCTGGGATATATTCCCAGCAGTGGTATTGCTGGGTCAAATGGGAATTCAATATCTAATTTTTTGAGAGTCGTCCAAATTGTTTTCCAGAAGGGCTGAACCAGTCGGCATTCCCACCAGCAGTGAAGAAGGGTCCCTTTCTCCCCACATCCTCTCCAACAGCGGTTGCTTTTGTTTTTTTGGATGTGTGCTAGTCTCTGTGGTGTGAGGTGGTATCTCAAAGTTGTTTTGATCTGCATCTCTCTGATGATTAGTGATGCAGAGCACTTTTTCATGTGCCTTTTGGCCATTCGTATTTCTTCCTTGGTAAAGTTTCTGTTCATTTCTTCGCCCCATTTTTTGATGGGGTTGGATGTTTTCTTCTTGTAGAGTTCAACCAGTGCTTTATATACCATTGATATCAACCCCTTATCTGATGGGTATTGTGTAAATATCCTTTCCCATTCTGTGGATAGTCTTTGTATTCTGGTCACTGTATCTCTTGCGGTGCAGAAGCTTTTTAGTTTAATGTAGTCCCATTTGTTGATCTCTGTTTTTACTAGATTGCTTAGTTCCGTGTCACCTTTGAAGATACCTTTATCTTCAATATCGTGGAGGGTTTCGCCAACCTTGTCTTCAATGTACCTTATGGTTTGTGGTCTAATGTTGAGGTCTTTAATCCATTTTGATCTGACTTTTGTGCATGGTGTCAGGTCAAGGTCTAAACCCATTTTTTTGCATGTGGTTGTCCAGTTGTGCCAGCACCATTTGTTAAAGAGGCTTTCCTTGCTCCACTTCACATCTCTTGCTCCCTTATCAAAGATTAGATGGTCATACATTTGGGGTTGTGTGTAGGGATATTCCACCCTGTTCCATTGGTCTACGGCTCTGCCTTTGTTCCAGTACCATGCTGTTTTAATTGTTACTGCTTTGTAGTAAAGTTTGAGGTTGGGGATGGTGATGCCTCCCATCATCTTTTTCCCAAGAATTGTTTTAGCTATCCTTGGACGTTTGTTATTCCATATGAATTTTAGGATTGCTTGATCCATTTCTTTGAAGAATGTCATGGGTATACTTATAGGGATCGCATTGAATCTGTATAACGCTTTAGGGAGTATTGCCATTTTGACAACATTGATTCTCCCTATCCACGAGCAGGGTATATGTTTCCATTTCCTCATGTCCTCTTTAATTTCATGGAGTAGCGTTGTGTAGTTTTCTTTGTAAAGGTCTTTTACTTCCTTGGTTAAGCTGATTCCGAGGTACCTGATTTTCTGGGGCACGATTGTGAATGGGATTGCTTTTTTCATGTCCCTTTCCTCTGCCTCATTGTTTGCATATATGAAGGCCATGGATTTTTGGGTATTGATTTTGTAGCCTGCAACTTTACTGTATAAGTCTATTGTTTCTACGAGTTTCTTAGTAGAGGTTTTAGGCTTCTCTAGATATAGTATCATGTCGTCTGCAAATAGTGAGAGTTTGATTTCTTCCCTTCCTATCTGGATGCCCTTAATCTCTTTTTCTTGTCTAATAGCTATCGCAAGTACTTCCAGTACTATATTGAAGAGGAGTGGTGAGAGTGGGCATCCTTGTCTTGTGCCCGATCTCAGAGGAAAGGCCCTTAGTTTTTCCCCGTTGAGGATAATGCTTGCCGTAGGCTTGTGATAGATGGCTTCGACTATCTTGAGGAAAGTTCCTCCAAACCCCATTTTGGCGAGGGTTTTCATCATGAAAGGATGTTGGATCTTGTCAAATGCTTTCTCTGCATCTATTGATATGATCATATGGTTTTTATCTTTACTTTTGTTGATATGCTGGATTATGTTGATTGATTTCCGAATGTTAAACCATCCTTGCATCCCTGGGATGAATCCCACTTGGTCGTGATGTATGATCTTTTTGATGAGTTGTTGGATCCTATTTGCTAGTATTTTGTTGAGGATCTTCGCATCGGTGTTCATCAGGGAAATTGGTCTGTAATTTTCTTTCTTAGTGGTGTCTTTGTTTGCTTTTGGTATTAGGGAGATATGTGCTTCATAGAAACTGTTTGGGAGAGTTCCTGTTTTTTCAATTTCCTGGAAAAGTTTGAGGAAAACAGGCAATAGGTCTTCTTTAAATGTTTGGAAGAATTCGCCAGTGAAACCATCTGGGCCTGGGCTTTTGTTTTTGGGGAGGTTTTTGATTACCGTTTCAATTTCCTTAACATTGATGGGTCTATTCAGGTATTCCAGGTCTTTTTCTACAGTGCTGGGAGATTGTAGGAATCAAGGAATCCATCCATTTCTTTTAGGTTCTCCTTTTTTGTGGCATAAAGACTTTCAAAGTAGTCTCTAATGATCTTTTGAATCTCACTGGTTTCTGTTATGATGTCCCCCTTTTCATTTCTGATTCGATTTATTAGAGTTTTCTCTCTTTCTTTCTTTGTGAGACTTGCTAGCGGTTTATCAATCTTATTTATTTTCTCAAAGAACCAACTCTTTGTTTCATTGATCTTTCGGATTGTTTTTTTGGTTTCGATGTCATTAATTTCTGCTCTAATTTTTATTATTTCTTTCCTTCGGTCTGGTTTGGGGTCCTTTCTCTGGTCCTTTTCTAGGGTCTTGAGTCGTGAAGTCAAGCTATCTATGTGGGTCCTTTCTTCCTTCCTGAGGAATGCTTGGAGAGCTATAAATTTTCCCCTTAACACGGCTTTAGCTGCGTCCCATAGGTTTTGGTAGCTCGTGTCTTCATTCTCATTTGTTTCTAAGTATCTTTTGATTTCTTCCTTGATTTCCTTCTTGACCCACTCATTGTTCAACATGGAATTGTTTAATTTCCAGGTGTTTGATTTGATTTTCCGTATTTGTGGGTGGTTAGCTTCTATCTTCAGTGCATCGTGGTCTGAAAAGATGGTTGATACAATTTCTATTTTTCCGATTCTATTGAGGTATGTTCTGGGGCCCAGTACATGGTCTATTTTTGAAAATGTTCCATGTGCACTGGAAAAGAATGTGTATTCTTTCTTTTTGGGGTGTAAGGCCCTGTATAGGTCTATTAGGCCTCTCTCTTCGATTTCTTCATTCAGAGTCAGTGTTTCCTTGTTGAGTTTTGTTCTTGTGGATCTATCTAGAGGTGATAAGGCCGTATTGAAGTCTCCGACTACAATTGTGCTGTTAGTGATGTCCTCTTTGAAGTCTGTTAGGAGTCGTTTTAAATATTTAGCCGGTCGTTCGTTAGGAGCATATACGTTTAAGAGTGTGATTTCTTCCTGTTGTACATATCCCTTGATAAACAGAAAATGACCTTCGCTGTCCCTTTTGATCTTTTTCATCCTGAAATCTATGTTGTCGGATACCAGGATGGCCACTCCAGCTTTTTTAAGGGGGTTGTTTGCTTGGAGGATTGTTTTCCATCCTTTGACTTTGAGTCTATGTTTACTCTGTTTGTTCAGGTGTGTTTCTTGCAGGCAACAGAATGTTGGGTTTAATTTCCGGATCCATTTAGCCACTCTGTGTCTCTTGATAGGTGCATTTAGGCCATTGACATTGAGAGAGATTATTGTGATGTGGTTTTGTGTCATCTTTCTGTGGGATTTGTTGTTCTTATGGGGCTCCTCCTTGTCTTACAGTAGCCCCTTTAGACCTTCTTTCAAGATTGGTTTTGAGTCTATGAAGTTCCTGAGCTGTTGTTTATCTGAGAAATAGTGTATGGTTCCTTCGAGTTTGAGTGAGAGTTTAGCTGGATAAAGTATTCTTGGTGAGGCATTCATTTCGTTGAGTTTTTTCACTATGTCCCACCATTGTCTTCGGGCTCGGAGGGTTTCTTCTGACAGATCAGCCGTAAATCTGAGGGGTGCTCCTTTGTATGTGATTTCCCTCTTTGACCTTGCTACTTGTAGAATTGTGTCTCTATCTAGAGCATCCGCCATTCTGACTATGAGATGCCTTGGAGTCTTTTTATTTGGGTCTCTTTTTGCTGGCACTCTTCGGACTTCTTGTATCTGGACGCCTGCCTTCTCCAGCTCTGGGAATTTCTTAGCGATGATGTCTTTGACTATGTTTTTTTCATTGGCGTTACTTCCCTGTGGTTCTGGTACTCCAATGATTCTTATGTTGTTCCTCTTGAAGTCATCCCCCAGGGCTCTGATTCGCTCTATAGCCATTTTGAGGTCTTTGGCCATGATTTGTTGCTGTCTGTAAGCTTTGTGCAGCTCATCCTCAAGCTCGCTGATTCTGTCTTCGGCTGTAGTCATTCTGCTGTTGAGGGCATCTAGTGAGATTTTTATTTCATCTACCGATTGCTGTATTTGTGAGACTTCCGTTCGAAGGTTTGAAATTTCTGCTCTCATTTCTGCTCTGATTTCTTCCTGTATTTTCTTGGTAGACCGTTCGAGCGCTTGATTCATCTCCTCCCTTAATTTATTGGATGTCTGTTCCATAGTTGCTTGGAGTAGGTCGAATCTCCTCCATATTTCCTCTCTGAATTGTTTATCTGAGAGGTCGTAGATGTTGGGAGACTGTTTTGAGGTTTCTAGTATCTTTTGTTCTCCCTCTCTTGGTGGAGGGGATTTTCGCTGTTTCTTCATATTGTCACGGAAGTGCAGAGTTGGACCCTTGTAGTTATTTATTCCTCTTCCTTTTTGTGGGAAGAAGGGGCTCCGATTGTGCTAAACTTCCGTTATTCCCTGATAGCTTTTATAGTGTCAGCCTAAGCTAATGGCTATTTTACATAAATGTTCGAGATCGCAAAAGTGAGTTTTGAAAGGAATACACAGTACGGAT
Source organism: Sorex araneus (assembly GCF_027595985.1). NCBI lineage: Eukaryota > Metazoa > Chordata > Mammalia > Eulipotyphla > Soricidae > Sorex > Sorex araneus. The sequence continues at coordinate 94,456,640 of NC_073304.1, read as the reverse complement.
TGAGCTGAGGTAGCAAAGAATAACTGCGGCCGCGTTAGCGTTGGCCGCTCCGGAAAGAGGCCACGCCCACTTTTAGACCACGCCCCCTGAGATGAGGACACGCCCCTAAGCAGCAGAGTGGGGATTGGTCAGGATCCGACGGCGGCGGCGGAAAGGTGCCAGGCAGGGGCTTCAGGAGAAGCCCCGAGCCGCGGCGGGCAGGGGGCGGGGAGGGGGCTTCTCCGCGCTGAGGCAGGCTCTCCAAAGGATTGCCTGTTTACCTGCAGGATGGAGATTGGTCAGGATCCGACGGCGGCGGCGGAAAGGTGCCAGGCAGGGGCTTCAGGAGAAGCCCCGAGCCGCGGCGGGCAGGGGGCGGGGAGGGGGCTTCTCCGCGCTGAGGCAGGCTCTCCAAAGGATTGCCTGTTTACCTGCAGGATGGAGATTGGTCAGGATCCGACGGCGGCGGCGGCAAGGTGCCAGGCAGGGGCTTCAGGAGAAGCCCCGAGCCGCAGCGGGCAGGGGGCGGGGAGGAGGCGACATCTGCATTTCTATGTTCATTGCCACACTGTTTACAATAGCCACAATATGGAAAAAACCAGAGTGCCCAAAAACAGATGACTGGCTAAAGAAACTCTGGTACATATACACAATGGAATACTATGTAGCTGTCAGAAAACATGAAGTCATGAAATTTGCATATAAATGGATCAACATGGAAAGTATCATGTTGAGTGAAATGAGTCAGAAAGAAAGAGACAGACATAGAAAGATTGCACTCATATGTGGAATATAATGTAACTGAGAAGTACAAGTTAGCAATGATGCAACTTCTGGCAGATATTTCTCTGGACTTAGTTGCTAAAATACTAAAATACAGAAACCCAAAACCGTGAGGCTGCTAAGCGTGGTCACTCGACCTCATCTCTCTTTATTCTCAGCAATGGAAAGCAAATTATCTAATGCTTTATTTTCAGCAGGTCCGACTTTAGGGGAGAGACTCTCCAAACAATAATAGTGAGTTTTGTTGAAATATTGAATGCAATCAAAGTGAAAGTAAAATGAAATTTATTAGTTACACAGGCCGGGGGAGGGTAAGGGTGTGGGGGGTTAGGGGCATGGGGGGCCAGGGGTGTGAAGGTGCGGGGTGGAGCTATACTGTGATTCTTGGTGGTGGAATATGTGCACTGGTGAGGGGATGGGTGTTCGAGCATTGTATAACTGAGACTTAAACCTGAAAACTTTGTAACTTTCCACATAGTGCCTCAATAAAAAAATTAAAAACAAAACAAAACAAAACAAAAAACAAATTGGATTGAAAGCCTCAACATCAGACCACAATCTATAAGATACATAGAAGACAAGGTCGGAAAAACCCTCCACAATATTGAAGCTAATGGTATCTTCAAAGATGACATGCAACTGAGCAATCAAGTGAAAACAGAGATAAACAAATGCGACTATATTAAACTAAGAATCTTCTGCACTGCAAAAGATACAGTGACCAGAATACAAAGGCAATCTACAGAATGGCAAAGGATATTCACCCAATACCCATCTGATAAGGGGTTGATATCAAGGGTATACAAGGCACTGGTTGACCTCTACTAAAAGAAAACATCCAGCCCCATCAAAAAATGGAGCGAAGAAATGAACAGAAACTTTCTCAAGGAAGAAATATGAATGGCTAAAAGGCACATGAAAAAATGCTCTGCATCACTAATCATCAGGGTGATGCAGATCAAAACAACTATGAAATACCACCTCACACCACAGAGACTGGCTCACATCCAAAAGAACAAAAGCAACCACTGTTGGTGTGGATGTGGGGAGAAAGGAACCCTCCTACACTGCTGATGGGAATGCTGACTGGTTCAGCCCTTTTGGAAAACAATATGGATGATTCTCAAAAAGTTAGAAATTGAGCTCCCATTTGACCCAGCAGTACCACTTTTGGGAATATATCCCAGAGAGGCAAAAATGTATCATCAAAATGACATCTGCACCTGTATGTTCATCGCAGCACTGTTTACAGTAGCCAGAATCTGGAAAAACCTGAGTGCCTGAGAACACATGACTGGTTAAAGAAACTTTGGTACATCTACACAATGGAATACTATGCAGCTGTCAGAAAGGATGAAGTCATGAACTTTGCATATAAGTGGATCGTCATGGAAAGTATCATGCTAAGTGAAATGCGTCAGAAAGAAAGAGACAGACACAGAAAAAGCGCACTCGTTTGCGGAATATAAAATAGTATAGTAGCAATTAATACCATGAGGCCTGCTCCAGGACTTGGAAGCTGACCTCACATGCTGGGGGAGAGTGCAGCTCAGACAGAGAAGGGAAAACCAAACTAAGTGCAGTGGAGGATCCACTCAGGATGGGAGAGATGGGTTGAAAGCAGACTATAGATCGAACATGATAGCTACCCAGTATCTCCATTCAAACTATGACACCCAAAAGGAGAGAGAGAACATTAAGTAATTCCCTATCTTGGGGAGCGGGTGGCGGGGGGGAGCAGACAGCATGGGGTGGGGGAGGGAGGGACCCTGGGGCCATCGATGGAGGAGAATGGGCACTGGTGGATGGATGGGTACTGAGTATTGTATGACTGTATCACAGGCACGAAACTCTGTAACTGCACCCTCACGGTGACTCATTAATAAAAACATAAAAAATAAAAAAGTAAAGTTAAATGCTAAAATAAAATATTAAAATAAAATGAACACTTTAATACCTAATGTGCAATTAATCCCTGTCAATATCAGCCTCCCTCTTTAGGAACAAATTCCATAAGATCAGACATGCATTTATTTTTAATTCACTGTCTCATCCTTAGTCCTTAATATAAAAGAGCTACTCAATTCACTTTTTAAATGAATGATTTGAGGCACTCAGCAGTGAAGAAACCCGGTGAGCACCACAGCACTGGGGAATTCTTCGGGCCCTATACCGAGCTGATATCTCCGGGGTGCCCCATATGGAGCAGGTGCAGTCTCTCTGTCTCCTCCAGATGGAATCCCAGCAACCAGGAGCTTCTACAAGCATGGCTCTGGTGTGTGGCTATAGGACTATTCCTCTGAACTGCCTGGTGGCCCTGGAACCGGGAAGTTCTATCCCAGCTCTGAGCCCACCCCTGATGCCGGAATCAGGGCCTCAACCCATCCCCGGTGCCATTTTGCTGCACTCAGCAGTGAAGAAATCCAGCAGGCACCACAACACCAGAGAATTCTTCGGGCTCCATACTGAGCCAATATCTCCAGATGCCCCAGATAGAGCAGGTGTAGTCTCCCCACCTTCTCCAGATGGAATCCTGGCAACCATGAGCTTCTGCGAGCATGGCTCTGGTATGTGGCTACAGGACTATTCCTCGGAAGCTCATGGCCACACATGTGGCCGCGTGACCTTTCCTGATACACAAAATGAGCAATGGAAAAGAAATGATCTACTGTCTGCCCCTGCCCCAAACTAGAGAGAGAGTGGCAATGCACAGGGCCTTGCTGGATGGGGGTGGAACCCATATCTCAGTCCAAACAAGGCCCCAAATTGCCACCCAAGAATGGCTCCTGGCTCCTCAACAGCCATGATCCCAGAGGTACACAGACCAATCTCGGAAACCAGCTGCTTCTGGCAGAAATGCATCTGGACTGGGCATCAAACTATGGTGCTGTGCCACCACCTTTTCAGAGCCTATTGGACAGCCAGGTATGGGACTGCAGTGACGTGACATGTGGGACCATATGGTATGGGGGTTGGAACCAGCCCCTGTCCCTGCCCTGACAAGGCCCCGAGTTGCCGCCCATGAATGGTTCCTGGCTCCTGAATGGCCATGATCCCAAGAGACACACAGACCAATCTTGGAGCCCAGCGGCTTTTGGCAGAAACCCCTCCAGACTTATTACTAAAATATCAGAAATCCAAAATGCTCTTCATATCATCAATAGAAAACAAATTATCTAAGATGCCTTTTCAGCAGGTCTGATTGTTGGGGAAAATTCCAAATAAAAATGGTGGATCTTTTGTCGAAATTTTTAATGTGATCAAAGCGAGAAGAGAGCAAGGTGGAAATAATCTGCCACATAGGGAGGCAGAGGGGAGAAATGGGGGTATACTGGGGTTCTTGGCGGTGGAAGGTGTGCACTGGTGAGGGGATGGGTGTTTGATCATTGTATCACTGAGATTTAGACTGGAAAGCTTTGTAACTGTTCTCACAGTGATTCAATTAAAACATAATTAAAAAATAAATTAATGATTTTATTTTTTTTGTTTAGGGGCCACACTTGGTAGTTTTCAGGGTTTTTTCCTGCCTCTGTGTTCAGAGGTCACTTCTGGTGGTATTCCAGGGACCATATGGTGTGGTAATTGACCACATGCAATGCAAATGCCTTGACCTTGTACTATCTCTCTGGTCCAAAGTCAATCCACAATTATTAACTGAGTATCAACTCTGAGAGAATATACTGAAAGCTTATTGAGAGTCAGAGAAAAGGAAAAAAGTCATTAATATATAAAGGTGCCAACAACAAAAATTATGTTGAATGGTGGCAGAGTGGATTAGTAGCAGCCCAAGAAAAATGTCAAAATTGAAAGCAAAGTACACAGAATAGAATGGGCTTCACTTATGAGGTGATAGGAAGCAGGTGGACTTGATGAGGTAAACTGATATTACAAGGTCAACTTAATAGCACGGTCTGTGTACTAGTTATGCATTATATAATTACCACCCCCAAATGTAATTGAAATAATTTGTCTTACCTTATAATCTTATAATAGACCTGGTTTTGTTGGGCTCTCTACTCTGGGTTTCTCCCAAAGCTGAGGACTATAGTCTCATATGAAGACTTGACAGGGAGAGTCCATTTCCAAATTCTCTATGTGATTGTTAGTGGGATCATCTTTGGACCAAAGACCTTGGTAACTCATGAAAGAGACAGAGGCCCCTTTTTGTTCTTAACTTAATGAACAGACTCTGTACAGCGCAGTTCACAACACAACAGCTAATTTCATTTGAGTAAGTGAGAGAACGGGAGTATAAGTGAGGGAGTGAGAGCTAGACAGAAATGACAGTCTTTTGTAACCTATTTTAGAGGTCACATATTTGGGGTTTGGTTTTTCAGCTACATATGGCAGTGCTCAGGGCTTAGTTCTGGCTTTGTGCTCAGAGATCACTCCTGGAGGGCTAGGGGACTATATGGCATGCCAGGGATAGAATCCCGGGCCAGCTGTGTGCAAGGCACATGCCCTATCCATTGTACTATCACTCTGACCCCTGTAAGTCACATTTCTGTCATATTCTATGAGTTGGAAGCAAGTCACTAGATCCAGACTATATTCAAGGCTAGAAATTACACAGAAGGTTCAGATAACTGGGGAGAGAATCTGATACTGCCTACCACTGTCAATGATTGCTAGCAATAGTTAGAACTGGAAAGCAGAGCCAGATTATTATGTTTATATTTTAAGGGTTATGAATTGTGTTATGGCTAATTAGCAGCCATAACAGATGAAGCAAACTTGGAGAAGGTGGCTAACACACACACACACACACACACTTTAGGACTTTAAGTTGAAGAGAACTGCAGTGATAAAGCATTACTTTCTGCTTGAATTCTATCATAAGATGTCTCTCCCAGACAGGGAGAACAAATCATGCTTAAGATGAAATATAGAGAAGAAAGGCAGGATTGTGAAATAAGTGCTTTTGTCAAACTCATGGCATAGACTAAGGATAAACACTTAGAACTGTGATCCTTGCTGCTCTCCCGTACAAGATTCCTTGTCACCTTCCAACACTCATCATTTCAGTCTTTCTTTAGCCCTTTGGAAAATCAAAAGGAGTGCAAGTCACTTGAGTGATCATTTGAGTTTTGGGTTTTGGCTTCCACAGGACAATATTTCTACTGTGATTAGGGACTGTGTTTGTTTGATTAGCTCTCTATAGAACATGGTGCTGATTAGAAATATAAGTGCAACCAGTCAAACTGAATAGGAGCACCTCAAACTAATAGAAAAAAACCCTTGGAAAGAAGCACTGTTGTTTTTTTCTTATGGGGGGGTCATACCCAGTGATGCACAGGGGTTACTCCTGGCTCTGCACTCAGGAGTTACTCCTGGTGGTGCTCGGGGGACCATATGGGAAAATTGGAATCGAACCCGGGTCGGACGCGTGCAAGGCAAACACTCTACCCGCTGTGTGATCATTCCAGCCTCAGCACTGTTGTTTTGATGACAATCTTTTTTACATTTATTTCTTCTTGCTGGAAAATTTTTTTTTGTGTGTATAAATCTTTCTCTCCTAGCAGTGCTGTGACTTCCCAGGGTTATCAGAGTTGGATCTGATTCAGATGAAATTGTAAGCACTGCAGCAAGAGAGAGAATTGTTATGGAACATCAAAGGAGGAATTCAAAATGGGTAGAGGGAAATTGTGCTTCCTCCAGTTGTCTGCCAATTAATACATTGGCCCCATCCAAAGGACATGGATTAAACTCTGGAAGATGAACCTGGAGATGAGAGTTGCATTCTGGTTTCTGTGATGTGTAAGTAGCCTGAAGGTTTTGAGAAGAAGTGAAGTAAGACCACATTTACGGTTCATTTCCCAAATAGTGGAGGATCGGCTAGTTCAGAGAAAAAAATCTAAGGAGTATACCTCCTTGTTTTGAGCTCCAAAAATTCCTTTTAAAATCAATCACCACCACCAACAAAAACAAACAAACAAATAAACAAACAGGGTTTGAAACAATTCAGAACCTTAATTCTATCTCTTTCACAGAGGAGGCTTCTAGTTCTCTCTCAGACTCTACCTCGCCCCCAGGTTTTGAAGATACTCTCAATTCATTTAGGTTATATGCCTTTCACTTTCTTTTCTGGAATTTCTGGAGTTCTTAATGTTCTTAAGTGTTAAATTAGGGGGAAGAAGCTAAGAGAGTTGGGATTTGGTTTCTGCTCTGTATCAATTTATATAGGATTCCTGGACAAATGCCTCTATGAACCTCAAATTTCTCACTCTACCAAAACAGGAACCATTGTCTTCCCTATCACCTCAGAGTTACCACAAAGATTACATATTACATCAGAGATAAAAACTACTTTAGCAAACGTGGTCTGTGAGCAAATCCTTTCCCTATAAGAGTCTTCACTGATTTCTCAGCACTTGGGTGTTCAACTATTCATTCATATTATTTTACTTACTCGGCTGCACCTCTAGTTGCCTTTAAAGCATTTTTGCTTTTTTTCCACTTTCGTCCTTGGTTCTATGCTTTTGTTCTGCTCCTAACATTGTTCCCTTACCCATAAAACCTTTGTACTCTTTACCTTTAAGACTCTTACCACTGTCTGTGTTGACCTCCTGGTCAGTTCCCTTAATTCTGTTCTGCAGCCCACTTCTCTACTTCCCAATTCCATATACCACTGGAAATTTCCCAAAGGTCTCAACCCACCTTCTATATCTCTTTCCTGGACTCATCTCTGTACTAGAAAGAATCATTGAGGAGCCTCAATGACATCAGGGTCAAGATGACAAGTTGTATCAGTGTCCTTAGAGATGAAATTAGCATACTCTAACAGACTAGAATGTATGCTTTGATACTCCCTTTTTGCTGCTGCTGCCAAAAGTATCTTAACTGTATTTAAAAAACTTAAAACCTGAGTGGACAGTAATAAATACAAAACACAAAGCACTTCTAAACTACTAATTATTAACTTCATTGAATTCTATAAAAATAAGTCTCATAAGGTAGATATTACTTGTGACTTAAATGCAATATTCTGTAGCCAGACTTAAAAACCAGGTGTCTGGGGCTGGAGTGATAGCACAGCGGGTAGGGTGTTTGCCTTGCAAGCGGGCGACCCGGGTTCAAATCCCAGCATCCCATATGGTCCCCTGAGCACCGCCAGGGGTGATTCCTGAGTGCATGAGCCAGGAGTGACCCCTGTGCATTCCTGGGTGTGACCCAAAAAAAGCAAAACAAACAAACAAACAAACAAAAACAGGTGTCTGATTCTAGAAGATATACTCCATGTACTGCGCCAACCCTGTGGATTTGTGTATTTCTCATCAGGACTGTGGTTGGCAAATTTATAAAAACAGAAGTCATCAAGTCAAATCTGAATTTCAGATAAAATCACGAAGCTAAATTGTGGTAGAAGTATATGTCTTATGCAATATTTTTTGTGTTCTTTAACATTTTGTTCATTGTTTATCTGAGCTTCAGATTTAATAAGTAAAACTGTACTTCACTGCAGCACTTCTGAACTCTACTCTTATTACCAAAGTATTTTTACTACCTTCTGTCACAGTGTTCATTTTATTCTCTTCTGTGTAGCTAATTTTCAGCATATTTACAAAGTCCTTAGAATTATACATGGGTGTTCTTCATCACTGTGGTGAAAAATCTAGAAATAATACAAAAAACGAGATAAATTTGGTTATACATAAAAGATCTTTTAAATAGTGCAAAACCCATAAACTAAGAGTAAAGAAAAATACAAACTTGGAAGAAATATTATAAAGTACATGTCAGAGATAATAAACTGCTCTATTATTACATATAAAATTTAAATGGAGAAAAATGCAAAATATTTATTATTATTTGGTTTGGAGATCCCACCCAGTGATGCACATGGCTTTCTCCTGGCTCTGTGCTCAGGAGTCACTCCTGGCTGTACTTGTGGGACCATATGGAGTGCCAACGATCAAAGCTGGGTGTGTGCAAGGCAAGTACCTACACCAGCCTCCTACAAAAAATATTTTAGAAAAAGTAAGGAAAATACACTGTTCATAAACAACGTGAAAACAATAATGATCCTCAAAACTACACTGATACTCTCACTCATAAGGCTTTCAAAAATTCAAATTCTTTTTTATTGGCAAAGGCTATGGAGAGACGGGATATTTCACACATTACAGTTGACTGAAAAATGGTATATTTTCCCACAGAGAAGAATTTTAAAACATACACTAAACAATGCTATGCATGTGCCCTTCAAAATAGTAATAGTAATACAGGGAATCTACTTACAACATTGTAAGAACATAAACTTAAAATGTTATGAACATACATATACACAAGTCAGTATTGTTTACAACTGTATAGATGGCTAGCTAAATATCTAAGCATAGGAAGTTATTTGAAAGAGCCCTTCATATAATTGTGTAGTATACGGCTATAAGAAACAAATGTGAAATTTCTATGTACTGATATGGAGCAATTTCTAAGTGATAACAGGGAATAAATTGGGAAACATGAATGTTCCATAGATTCATATATGAAGATAAACTGATTAAGACAGAAAAAAAACCCTAAACCTACCTATACAAAGAAAACAACAAACTGTTACTTCAAGAAATAAAAGAGGACATGAGGAAATGGAACTACATCCCCTGCTCATGGGTTGGGAGAATTAACATTGTCAAAATGCCAATACTTTCCACAGATTATACAAATTCAATGTGATCCCTATAAGGATATCCATCACATTTTTCAAAGAAAATTTTGATCAAACACTCCTGAAATTCATATGGAACAACAACCCCCATGAATAGCTAAAGCAATTCTTGGGGGGGGGAAAGATGGGAGGCATCACCTTCCCCAATCTCAAACTGTGTTACAAAGTGGTAATAATTAAAACAGCATGGTACTGAAACAAAGACAAATCTGCAAATCAAAGGAATAGGCTTAAATATCATTACACACACCCTCAAATATATGATCATCTAATTTTTGATAAGGGAGCAAGAAATATAAAGTGGAGTAAGGGAAGCCTCTTTAACAAATGGTACTGGCAAAAGTGGATAGCTACATGCAAAAAAGGGTCTCAGACCTCTACCTAACACCATACAGAAAGAATCAGATCAAAATGAATTAAAGATCTAAACATCAGACCAGAATCTATAAGATGAAAAGGTCAGCAAAACCCTCCATGACATTGAAGCTAAAGGTATTTTCAAAGATGAAACACCATTGACAGGCAAGTGGAGGCAGAGATAAACAAATGGGACTGTCTTAAACTAAGAAGCTTCTTCACCTCAAAAGAAACAGTGACCAGGATACAAAAGGAAAGGATATTCACCCAATACCCTTCTGACAAGGGGGTTAGATATACAAGGCATTGGTTGAACTCTATAAGAAGAAAACATCCAATCCCATCAGAAAATGGGGGTGATGAAATGAACAGAAATTTCTCAAAGAAGTCTGAATGGTCAAAAGGTACATGAAAAAATGTCTTCCTCACTAATGATCAGAGATATACAGATCAAAACAACAATGAGATATCATCTCACACCACAGAGACTGGCACACATTTAAAAGAACAAAAGCAACCGGTGTTGGCATGGATGTAGGGAGAAAGGGCTCTCCTTCATTGTTTATAGGAATGCCTACGATCCAGCCTTATTGGAAAACAATATGGACGTTTCTTAAAAAACTAGAAATTGAGCTCCCATTTGACCAGCAATATCACTTCTGGTAATATATCCAGAGGATGCAAAAAAGCACAGTAGAAATGACATCTGCACCTGAATTTTAATTGTGGAACTGTTCACAATAGCCAAAATCTGAAAATAACCTGAGCGTCCAAGAACAGACGACTGGTTATAGAAACTTTGGTACATCTACACAATGAAATACTACGCAGCTTTTAGGAAGGATGAAGTCATGAAGTTTGCTTATAAGTGGATGTTATGGAGAGTATCATGATAAGTAAAATGAATCAGAAAGAGGGACAGAATGGCTGAAATCATTTGTAGAATATAAAATATCATAATATTAATCAGTTTAACAATAACTCACATCCCTCGGACCTAAAATACTAAAATACAGAAATCTAGAACCTCACGGCCGCTACTGTGGCCACACGACCTCATATCTTCTCATTCTCAGCAATGGAAAACAAATTATCAAATGCTTCCTTTCCAGGAGGTCCGACTCTGGGGGGAAAACTCCAAACAATAATAGTGAATTTTTTTGTTTGTATGTAATCAAAGTAAAGAGAAAGTAAAGTTAAATTTATCAGCTACACAGGCGGGGTCGGGGGCTGGAGGGCAGGGGGGTGGGGGGAGGTTTACTGTGGTTCTTGGTGGTGGAATATATGCACTGGTGAAGTGATGGGTGTTCGAGTATTATATAACTGAAAGTTAAGCTTGAGAGCTTTGTAACTTTCAACATGATGATTCAATAAAAAAATTAATTAATAAAAAAATCATAATATGAGACTATCACCCAAGGTCAGTAGAGACAGGGCCAGGAAGATTAATCTATGGTTGGAAGCCTGTCTTATTAGCTGCGGGAGAAGTCAGCTGGGATATAGAAGGGATCACTAAGTCAGTGGTGATTAGAGGGATCACTCGGAATGGGAGATGTGTGCTGAAAGTAGATAAAGGAACAAACATGATGGCCTCTCATTATCTGTAATCTGTATTGCAAACCATAATACCCATAAGTAAAGAGAGAGACAGACAGAGAGAGAGACAGAGAGAGAGAGAGAGAGGAAGAGAGAAGGTTGGCAGGCGGGAGGGAGGGATATTGGGGACATTGGTAGTGGAAAATGTACACTGGTGGAGAGATGGGTATTGGATCATTGTATGACTGAAATTCAAACATGAAAATTTTGTTACTGAAGCAAAATTTTATTCAATTTTTTAAAAAAGAAAACCTAAAACTGAATACAGAAAGAAAAATAATAGACTAATTAGAATTCAAATTAACATGATAATCAACTGAAAGGTAAAGGAAGAAAAGGAGGAAGAAGAGGGAAACTAGAAGGAAGGAAGAGAGGCCTGGAGACTCAACAGACTTAAAACATATTTTGTATGTGGCGAGCCACCAGACCATCACCAGGAGGGTCACACAAGGTGTGTGCCCCAAACAAGAACAAAAAAGAAGCAAATAAAGGAGGAAGGAAGGAGGAAATCAAGCAGAAGACATGTTATTTATTAACACAATTTTGACCATATACATGCATGTTTTATATTTACATGTTTTTGTGCATATGTATACATGCACAAAATGCGTTTTTGTGCATGTCTTTATATATGTACATTAAAATTTACAAGTAACTATTTATAGTGAAAATAACTCTTTTAACCACTTCTACTTAAAATCCAAATCTCAACTACCATTATCCATGCAAAGGCTCTTTGAGAAACTGATTCCAGGGATGGGATAGAACATAAAAAAATGGAAATATTGGATCAGAGAGATAATACAGCAGGTAAGATGTTTGCCTTGCATACTCCTAACTCAACCTGGGTTGTATCCCTGTCACAACACATAGTCCCCTGAGGCCTAGCAGGATTGATTCCTGAGAACAGAGCCAAGAGTCAGCTCTGGGCACTGCTGGATATAGCCCAGAAGACAGAAGGAATGGAAGGAAGGAAAGAGGAAGGAAGGAAGGAAGGAAGGAAGGAAGGAAGGAAGGAAGGAAGGAAGGAAGGAAGGAAGGAAGGAAGGAAGGAAGGAAGTGAGTGAGGGAGGGAGGGAGGGAAGGAGGAAGAGAGGAAGGAAGGGAGGGAGGGAGGGAGGGAGGGAGGGAGGGAGGGAGGCAGGGAGAGAAGGGGGAGGGAGGGAGGAAGGGAAGGAGGGAAGGAAGGAAGGAGAGAAGGAGGGAAGGGAGGAAGGGAGGAAGAGAGGGAGGGAGGGAGGGAGGGCGGGAGGAAGGGAAGGAGGGAAGGAAGGAGGGAAGGAGGGAAGGAGGGAGAGAAAGAGGGAGGAATTATTCAATGGAGAATTTGAACATTTTGAGTAATTTAAATGGATATTATTTGAGGTAGGTGAAAATTATGTGCTTCCAACTGATACCCTGCAAAAGATACCTCACCATCTATGAAGTATTCAGGCTGAGAATACACACTGAATTCAATCACAAGGACACATCAGGAAGTCTCAAAGAGGAACATGCTATTAGCCAAAAAAGGAGGGGAACTGTGTTCTTAAAAAATGGCAAAGATAGCCTGTGGAAATGTTTCCAATTAAAGGAGGTACCTTAGCCCTTTGGGTCTACTATAACAAAAATAGCATAGAATGGGTTCACTCCTTGGATACATATAACAAATATTTATTTTGTGTTGTTCTGGAAGTTGAATAAGTGGAAGCACTGGTGTTTGGTGAGGATCATTTTCAGCTCATGGGTGTCTGTCTCCTTGTAGATGTCACAGAGGAATATTATTTTGGGACTCTTACAGGGCTATGGCTCTCTCTGCCGGTTCCCAATCTTCATAACCTTATCAAATTTAATGATATTCCTAAGAATCCCACTTTCTGATACTATTCCATTTGGGGATAGGGTTCTAACTTACGAATATGGAGGAGACACAAATTTTCAGTTCAGAAATGGAGATTACAGACAGATAACAACTAAATGAGATATTTGAATTTAGACTGGATCATAAGGGACATTAGACAAACAGGATTAGTATACAGATAATAGATTATATTTGAAACTTAATATCACATGGTCCCTAGAGGTTACACATGAGATCACTTCTATAGTATTCTAACCGAAATAATCCAAATCCAATTCTGAAGAGAAACTAGATACACTTCAAGTGAAGAACAGCCTACTTTATTAACTTTTTCCTCCCCAATTTTATTTTATTTCTACAATGTTATTTACAATAATTTATTGCATTCAATATTCCAAGACCAATCCCACCACCATAAAATCTTCCCACCACCATTATTTCAAATTTTCCCACCACCACCCAAGCCTGCCTCCAAAGCAGGTACCAAGTAATTTATTTTGTATGGATTGCTATGAATAATGCATTTAAAATAATCCAAAAATGTTTCCTTAGAGGAAAATGTGTGGAAATTGTTGTATCTTGCCTTAGAGCCATTAAGCCATGTATAAGAGATTACTAATGTGTTCTTACATGTTGAGCCTTGTGTGATGATATTTATTTATTTATTTATTGCTTGATCAAGCTCAATTGACTTCTACCTTAACCCCATCAAATGTGGTGTGCTACTCTTGGTACATCATGGAGTAGAGTATGAAATCTTTTTTTTAAATTTTTTTTATTGAATCACCATGAGAAAAGTTACAAAGATTTCAGGCTTAAGTCTCAGTAATACAATGTTCAAACACCCATCCCTTCACCAGTGCCCATGTTCCACCACCAAGAACCCCAGTGTATCTCCCACCCCACTCCCACCCCCACCCCGACCTGTGTAGCTGATAATTTTCACTTTACTTTCTCTTTACTTTGATTACATTCAATATTTCAACACAAAACTCAATATTCAATATTATTACATGGAATCTTCCCCCCCAAATCGAACTTGCTAAAAAGGCAGCATTTGATAATTTGTTTTCCCTTGCTGAGAACAAAGAGATATGAGGTAGCTCAGCCGCTATTGCGGTCACACGGTTTTGGATTTCTGTATTTTAGTAATTAAGTCCAGGGAAATTTCTGCCAAAAATTGAGTCATTGCAACCTCGTACCTCTGTTTAGTGGGCCTTATAAGACGGTGGTCGCCACGCCGCGCCCCCTCCCTCCACCTTGCCAAAGGAAAAGCCGAGAGAGAAAACCCTTTCCCCTCCTGGGGTGGCATGGGGCCATGGTCTAGTTCACAGTCTAAAGGCATTTCTTCAGGAAGCTGTTGGTGCTGAAGGTAGTTAGATGGAATCATGGGCGTTTAGCAACAGAGAGGCCCTAGAACATAAAATCTTGAGGCCGTGTGCTTCAGGGATTCTAAAATTTTAAATAAGGTGATACAATTGGAAATGACTTTTGGATCTAGAAGTATCTCTGCAACTTGTGGCTATCTCTTGAGATTTCTTTGTGAGTCTCTGGATCACAGCCATCAATGAGATTTTATGGTGCTGGAAGCAGTTTGTGGGTGTGCCTTCCAGGTCCTGGGAAAGATAGGGAAATGGGGGGAGCTAGCCCATTCCCAACTCCACAAGAGCCTGGAGATTTCAGTCACGAAAGCCACCTGCCTCTGTTTTTCAGCAGATTCATTCTCATGCATGAGGGGCTCATTCTGAGCCTCTGCAGATAGGTCATGAGCATGGCGGTGATTTGGTTCTGGAGGTTTTCGGCTGCTGGAACTCTGTTACAGCCGGTGTTGGGCTCACCAGCATCCCTCTGGGTACCCTGGAAGTGAGGTTTAGCCTGGCACTGCATCTGGAGATATCTCTGCAGCTTGTGGCTCTCTTCTGAGATTTATTTGTCGAAAACAGTCTGCTTTAAAAAGAGGACGTAGGGCCCAGAGTGATAATACAGCAAGTAGGGTGTTTGTCTTGCACGTGATTGACCTAGGGCTCAATCTCCACTATCTTATATGGTGCCCTGAGCACTGCCAAGAGTAATTGCTGAGCAGAGTGGCCCCTGAGCATCACTAGACATGGTCCCCAAAAAATAAAAATTAAAGTAGGGTTTAGCAGAATAAAATTATTTTGGTCAGCAGAATAAAATATGCATATTACCAAGAATGCCACAACAGTTGCATGGAGAAATGGGAACAATTTGACAGAGAGAAGACAAACTTTGTAGCTCCTTTGAGCAGCCCAGGAGAAACAATGAGAGAAAATGAGCATTTAGGAAAAGCTATCTTCATATTTCACAACAGCTTCAATGGCAGAACCAGACTAACTTAAACTCTGATTCAATTAAGTGGTAAAGAAGGAAAAATTAAAATAAATACAAGGTTATAATTAGTTTTATTTAATTTAAATAAATGGTGAGGCTACTCACCGAGATCGAAATTGCAAATGGAGTAAAGTGAAAGAAATAAAGTTTTCACACATGTTATCTGCGGAGGAAAAGTGCTGATCTGAATAAATGTGTACTACAGCAGTGATTTAGAGGCTTTTAATGCTCACTAGGCCCCAGGCATGTTTCATTATATTTTAATATTATCTCCACGATTCTCCTGATATGTTCTAAAAATGCAAAAAACAAGGCTCAAAGATATTAGAAAAACATTCCTGGTATTATACAGTAATAAGTGCAGGAGGGCACATTTTTAATAAAGAAAACATGCTTTTTCCACTATATAATGTCATATCCTAAAGGAAAAGTATGACTTTTTGAATAAAGAGTCCACAGCTGTTATCCTTCCCTTTCTTCCTTAGAGATGCAGTACAAGATGAGGGATGATAGTGAGTATCTACCATCTAGGTGGCACCATTAAAACTATGACTTAAATAAAATTTTAAGTGGGGGATTGTGTGTGTGCACATGTGTATTTGGGGGGTGGTCTTCCAATTTACAAACCATGATCTGCCAACTCTTTAAGGTCTCTCTGAATGGAATTCCCTAACTTTCCCTAGAAGAGAGTAATTATACAATAGTGAGATCCTAAAAGTAGGAAAACTCGGTTCTCTCCATGACTCTGCAGTTGCAGTTTACTGGCTGTGAGATAGTACCACACAGTACTGTAGCAGTTATATGAGATAATGTATGTAAGTAACATGGTATATTACTGTTTCCCTTGGGGTCTCTAATGCTCCCCAACTGTTCCCTGACAAAACAATTCCTTAGCTGATTTAAACAAAACAAAGTTTGAACAATACATTCAAAATTTTAAATAAACATTTAAATAAAATGTGTAAAAAATAAACAATACATATATGGGCAATGATCTTGCTAAAATACAGTTACTACCACCATATCTGCCAACAACATATTCAGAACATTTTGTTCTATGCAAGGGATTCATTCACATCAACTGCATCCAAAGTCCAAAAGCACTAGAAAGAATAAAGGGGAAGATGCTTGGGAGTAATTTTTCTAAGGTCTATAATCCTGGACTTAGTGTGGTTAGTGAGCTTCCAGGACAGAAGTCTTCATCCTACTTCTGTCACCAACCACTACACAAACTTGCCATCCCTTGACCTTCTTAGACTTCAGTCTCATCATGTATAAATAAAGACAGATGCTATTCTTCCCAAGCCTCTATAAATCACAGTCTTGTTCTCAGATCACATCTAACTGAGTCATCTGGAATATTTGTTAAAGCATCCATATTCCCGTGGTCTTACCTCATAATTAGAAGCCATGGGCAAAAGATTAAATCACTTTCACTTTAAATTCCTTCTACCAGGAAATTATAATGCTCCTACATTTGAAAATCACTAAATTAAATTCCTTTTTGGATAAAGAGTTCTATGGTGTAGGTTCACACCTTGTATTCTTTCATGATGCCCACAGAGATCTTGTTAAGACACATTATGAGAATCATTCTAGTGTTCTCAAATGGTAGAACACATGTGAAGCCTTGGATTGGATTCCTGATAAGGAATGATCCCTTTTCCCCTCAACACCCAATACAGCTGTCATTTTTTAATAGTGTGTGTTTTAATGAGACAGGTATAGTTACAGACTGATTTCCTCTTTAGGATGAAATTGAGCATAGGGGATATCTATAGGTGTGACACTGCATAATGACCACTCACCTTCACCTGCTTGAGTAAGAACCCAGTCTATCGATGACCTTTGAGTGATTTCGGTGTCTCCTTATTATGGAGAAGATGCAAATTTGGAAACAACCAAATTGGTGATATTCCCAGCTCTGTCACTTCCTAACTGTGAGATCAATGACGAGTGACTTAAGGTTTTTACAGTGTTAAATTCTATATTTACAAACCAGAGGCAATAAAATGCCTCAAGGAGTTGTTGTGAGTAGTCCTTGTAATTATATATATGTATATTTGCATGTAATTATATATGTATTGATGTATATTTACGTATAATTTCCAGTCTAATGCAACAATATGAGCCCTGTGGGTTTCTGGAGATGCTTCTTGTTGTTGTTTGTATTTTTAGTTTTAAACTTAATGTCCTGAATGGCTTTGCTCATCGGGACCTGTTTGTTTTGCACAGGCACCACCACCTGGAGGGCGGCTACCTTTGGACCCTGAGAAAACTTCTGACTTTCCCAGGCTGCTGAGTGATTTATCATGTGGCCGCTCTCCTAGAGTTAGAAGGCTGACGGCAACCCTGCCAGAGACAG